>NW_017805009.1:1755707-1808123 GCF_001891065.2 Hippocampus comes
ATATATATATATATATTATTTTAAAAAGCTTTTAAGTTAGATTGTGCTGTGAAATGCAAAATTCATAAAGTCAAATTACAGAGTGCCTGTTTTTTGTGTGTTTTAGATGAAGAGAGCACAATAGAGGAACAAGAGGATCTGGAGGGAGCAGCTGATTACAAAGCAGAGTTGGTTGAGCTTGCGAAAGATGGTATTACTCTCTGCTTCTCTGGCCAGAATTCCCCCTAACCCACCCACAGCATTAGACTTCACATTAACTGTACAAGCTATTATCATAGTGTGTTGTCCCACACTAAACTGTAAAGCATAAATTTGGGAATGGAACACATGGTCTGAAGCTGAGGAAATTTAGCCATTGAGTCTAGAATGTGTACATGTTGGTGTTAATATTAGTGTCTATCAAATTTCGTGCACTGTACAAGGCTCCCACAATATGACATTTCTAAGCCAACTCATTTTTATGTTGCAAGTACAACCCATTCTAATTCCATGGTGCCTTCACCTAATTTACAATATCTTCAGAATACATGCAAATGCTTGGCTGATTTTTTTACTGTTGCAAACCAAAACATCAGAGGTCTGTGTGTGTTTGTGTGTGCGCGTGTGTGTGCGCACAGCACAATTTTTCGTAATTCAGAAACACTCCAAAAATGTTTTTGTATCTTTTAGTGGACTGGACCGTATCATTGGCATTTTCAGTCACATTAATGTATTTAAATCTGAGTTAGGAGCATTGTCACGAAATTACTTAAACTTGGATTTCAAGGTGCCACTTTGTATCAAAGTTCTATATTTATTACGGTTATGCTTTTTTTGTTATTTGTTCTTAGCTGAATTGCCTCTGGATGCTTTGAGGAAGCAATATGCCGGTGCCTACGCTTATGGCTTTGAGTGGCCTCAGCCAAGTCCTCAAAGTAATCAGGATGATGAAGAGACTGAAGGTACCAGTATGCTGATTTTTGTTGTTGTTGTTTTATTGTTTTTGTTCAGTATGTTTTACACATGTGGACAAAATTGTTCAAGAAAAACACACAATGTTCATTGAAATTACTTGGAAACTGATGTGACGAGAGTTTGCCACAATTTATAATGACAAGGCACAAAGCTGATGTGAGAATCTTTTGTAGCGATGAGAAAAAAAGAATATATTTTTTAAAATGCTGATCTTCTTACAGTTCAAAGGTATTTCATAGACCATTTTGAGTTATTCTTTTTGTAACAGAGCGTACCAACTATTTTATGCAGGTAAATTTGTCCTTCCCCCCTCAGTGATATTGTTCTTAATTTTCAGCAATAATGTGCCCTGCGAGCAGTCCACCTGAGGCAGTGCTCATAGACTCTCTTCTCATTGTGGACCAATTTTGTGGTCCCGACAAGACCTCTTCTCACAATTCTGAGGGGAAACCTGCCAGAGACATATCTGAAGTGGCTGCTGCAACAGAGCTCCTTCTGCCGAAGGGTACCCTCAAGGCCACTTCGTCGGTAAGACTCATAGGCAGATGAAGGAATCATTTCTCATGTTTTTCATTGTTGTAATTGTTTTATTTTACTAGACTCATAGTCCTGCACCATTTTTACTACATGGCTCACTGCGAAAATATCAGCAAATCGGTGTTGACTGGATGGTAAAACTGTACAAGAAGCACCTCAATGGTATCCTCGCTGATGAAACGGGCCTTGGCAAAACTGTACAAACAGTTGCTTACATGGCACACTTAGCTGGCCAAGAGGGTATGTTTCTGCTTCTATTGTTGTTATATATATGTTTTCAGGACATGTTTGTATGATGTAGTAAATGTCATTCGTTTTTTTCCCCCCCAACAGGTGTTTGGGGGCCTCATCTCATTGTGGTTAGGACATGTAAATTGCTCAACTGGGAAGTGGAGTTCAAGCGCTGGTGTCCTGGCCTTAAAATCCTCCTGTATTTGGGAACTGAGAGGGAGCGTAAAGTTCAGAGAATGGTTGGTGTTTTTGTGGTAACGAAAACTATATAATCACTTTATGAAGAAACGTCATATCATCTGGTCTGATTTGAACTCCAGAGGTGGCGCGAAGCAAACAGCTTCCATGTATGTGTGACATCGTACAAGCTGATGATGAAGGACCGCAGACATTTTCTGAGGCAAAAGTGGAGACACCTGGTTCTGGATGAGGTGCAGCTCATCAAAAATATGACTGAAAAACATTGGGAAACCATATTTGCACTCCAAAGGTGAATTTACTGATCAGCATTATTTTTCTGATAATCTCATTTGGAGATTTTGATACTCTTTCACAAACACTTGACTCTTTTAAATGATTTTGTAAGACACAGTGTTGCAAGTACTTTATTTATTTTTCAATGCATTTTACAGTGAGCAGCGGATCCTCCTCATCAATACACCACTACAGAATACTCTAAAGGAGCTATGGACTATGATCCACTTCCTCATGCCAGGAATCACCAGGCCCTACTCTGACTTCCCTGTTAAGGCAGGCACTGACCAGAATCAGGACTACTATCACAAACTTGTAATTCGCCTGCACAGGGTTGGTATACTACGACGAACAATAACTCTACAGCTAAACAGTTCTACATACTGTTTTGGATTTATTGAGCAAATATGTAAAGGTGCGTAAACGTAAAATCCAATTCATCTTACTGCTAGATGATTCAGCCTTTCATTCTGAGGCGCTCCAAAAGGGAAGTGGAGAAGCAGTTGCCAAAAAAGTATGAGCACATCTTGAAGTGCCGCCTCTCCAGCAGACAGAAGAGCATGTATGAGGATATCCTTACTCAACCCGGGTGAGATTTTCTCCCGTTGAACCTCAAGGAAGTAGCACGAACACTTTAATTCACACATAACATTTCATGTGGTTTTTAAGAAGATTTTCAGCACTGCTATAGCAGAAGACAGAAAAAAAATCATCATCACCAAAGACCCTTTTTTATTTATTTATTTATTTATTTATTTATTTTTAAATAAAGCTAATTGGAGCTGTTATTATCCCCCCAAGTATAGAACTTTAAAAGTTTTGATTTTGATTTTCTGCAATGACCACAATAAATTTCCTTCATTATCATCTCTTAATTGGACTATAACTTAGGCAGCTGGAAACTGTAGGAACCTATGTTGGTAAATGAACTTGTCCGTTGTTTGGTTGTGTTTTTAGATCCCAGGAAGCCCTTAAGACTGGTCATTTCGTCAGTGTGCTTCAGGTCTTGATGCAGTTGCAACGTGTGTGTAACCACCCTGATTTGGTTGTACCTCGAGAGACAAGCAGCTCCTACTTCTGCGCTCCTCTGCCATATGATAGCCCATCACTCATATTGGAAGCAATGCAGAATGACTCCAGCAAAGTATACAATTTTGTCATTTGTACTCACAATATCATAACTTTTCCCCGGCTTTTCTAGTTAGTAAGGCAAATCAAAGAGCCGTTCATGCCATAGTTTAATTCATTGGGATCTCAGCTATAATCTTTAGAAATAATGCTAAAATCCTGTTCCTTTTTTTCTACAGTGCATAACTTTATGAATAATTTAAATCGTGATATTCCATACAATATGATGTGATGTGGCACTCGTAATTATTTTCTTCTGCTCTCGTCCTTGACTTTATCATTTTAGGATACAAACCTGTCCCTGTTTGACTTGATCAGTAATGAGAATCGGCTGACTCGGTATCAGACTGAAGAAGCAATACCCAAACTAAAGGTCACACAACAGCTTATCGAGGAGATTTACAGTGGTCCTGAACAACCGCCACATCCCAAGCCATGCCCAATAAAACCGATGAGGTTTGAAAGGACATTTTTTGTTTTCTTTAATATAATGCGAGTATTACATCAAGACTTGTCTCATCATGATGTTGTAATGTCTTTCCAAATTAGATTATTCCAGCCAGTGCAATATGGGACGAAGCCAGAAGGGCGGCTAGTTGCCATCACAAGTGCAGTAGGACAGAATCCTCAAACAAGCTTTTCTACTCCAACCAACTCTGTTTCCACAACTAACTCAGCCCAGATAAGGGGAAAGTCCCCCATCACCACTGTAGCTTCTACAGCAACTCAAGGTAAGTAACACACTAAGAATTCACTCTAAGCAGTACAATCAACCTTATAAACATGCATATACAGTGATACCTCCGCTGACGAACGCTTTAGATCACGAACTTTTCGCCTCAAGAACATTAAATTTGCGAGCATATTGTCTCTGCTGACGCACTAGTTTTCGGCAGACGAACCAAACCACGCTGACGCACGCTCACGGCGTCCCAGTTCGTCACCTCCTTTCTTTGAGTGCGGACGTGGTTTGTGTTTGATCGACATTTTGGACCATATTGAGTGTACTTTTGCTATTATGGGACCGAAAAAGACCCCACCTCAAGCTAGTGTTAAGCCTAAGAAGACATTAAAGAAAATTACGATCGAGCAGAAGAAGGAGATCAAAAAAAAAAAAAACACAAACGAGGTGTGCGTTTGTGTGACTTAGCGTCCCAGTACCAGTACGCTAAGTCTACAATTGCTACCATCCTTAAGATGGAAAGGATAAAGAGTCTCCTTCTAAGAAGCAAAGAAGAGAAGCCCCACCGGAGGTTGAGTTACCTTCAGTCCTTATGGAAGGTGACGCTCCTTCCTAACAGTAACTCCCTCCCTCCGTCCCTCCCTCCCACCCTCCTTCCTCCTCCCACCCTCCCTCCTCCTCCCACTCCATTCCATCAAGCCATCAACTACCATCACAAAGGTAAATAAAACGACTTTATTTATACAGTACAGTTTATGTTCGTGAACTGAGGTATCACTGTACTTAGAGTTCACTTTGAAAAATGTACTGTCAGCCATGCATGCCATTTGGTTCCTGATGTTAAAACAGCCACAAAGGGGGAAACTGTATTTCGGTGACCGGTATCGGGCACCCTTACCAGAACCCAATATATTGAAATGAGGCCGGCATGAGTATAATACTGCTACCTGGTATCTATATTCACCCATCCATAACCCATGATTTAATAAAGTAATCTTTTAAATCTTTACTCAGACTGGGATAGCTTGGATTTGTCTGCTTTGTGTTCTGCCCTGGTGTCCATCACTGATTTTTTTTTATTTTTTTTTGTATACAGAGCAGGGTTCACTTTTATTTGTAGTATGTACGTATTTTGAAGTCCAAGTAGAGCAACTATGCTTAAATTTTGATTTCTTCCACTTTCAAAAATATGTTTCTCTGATCAAAAGCTGTAAAAATGAGGCGGGACTAGTGCTTGTAGCAGCAGCTACACTCTTTTTGCACTAATCATCCCACCTTTTTTCCTGCCCAGTATTTCTGAAGTTCATTTTCATATCTTTTATTTTGTTTTTATATTGTTCCTTCTCGTTAAAGGTGGGGATGCAGTGAAAATTGCCCAGCTTGCCAACATAGCTGGCAGTCAGAATCGTATCTCCCAGCCAGAGACTCCTGTCACTCTGCAATTTCAAGGCAACAAGTTTACGTTATCCCCCAGTCAACTCCGCCAGCTCACCACTGGACAGCCTTTGCAGCTCCAAGGTACACTTCTTAATATAATATATCCCCAGGTATCACTCTGAAACTTTTAATTTGTGCTGGCCTGTTGTTGTTTTTGTTTCCAAAGTTGTGTGCTAAGATACATTCATGTAGCTTATTAACAGTATAACACTCGAGCACGGTCATCACAAACTGATGTTCCTCGTACTTCAGAGCCAATTTGCTGAAAAGATCATTTTACTTCATGCATTTGCTTCAGCCTGAACACGTTTGCATCGTTTCCCTCTCCATAATAACAGCCTTTTTTCTCACTTAAAAATGTGGTTAAATCAGCACCCATTGTAATTGCTTCTTTATATATCATGATTTTAGGAAACATTCTACAAATTGTGTCAGCTCCTGGGCAGCAAATCATCAGGCCCCAGGGTTCTATGGTTATGCAATCGATGGCACAAGCTATCCCTAACTCCAATGCCTCCTCAGCTTCACCCAGTGCACTTCATCCAGCTCTGCCAACAGTCCAGCAAGGTGACACATCCATTAGCATTCCATATCATCCATCTTGTTTTGCAAATCAGATTTTACCACAGCGATTAGCAGTAGCATGCGACTTCGAAGTACGTGTCCTTCAGCTCATACAGTATATTTGGACTAGGTGTGACAACAAATGCCACAGCAACCTCCAACAAGCTCACTACTGCTGCCTCACAGGTATTTACATTACTTCAGAGATTGGTGGAGGAATAACAATTCATGGCAAAAGTTTTGTAATCTAAACATTTTGTGGCCTTGTTTACAATTTCCTTCAGGAGTCTTCTGAAGAAAAGACCCAGCAGGCAAAGCAGCGGTTGAGCCTCCTCTTTGACGCAAATGAACGTCGCTGCAGCCGTCGGGTTTTGTATGGGTCAGACTTGTTGCAGGCATGCACTGTGAGCTCAGAGCCTGGTCACTCTGCTCTAACTGCTGGAGGATGGATGTGGGTGGGTCGAGAGAGTTGCGTGAGGACCCAGAACACCTGTGTGGCAACCACCTCTGCACTGCAGTCTACCCTGCTCTCTGTTGAGGACCGGATGCAGGCTACCAACAGTCTTGCCAAAGGGTGCTTACTGTTTTACCTCGCTGTTAAAGCTTGAGTGCATAAGAACAATTTTAGGAGCCTTTTTTGGGGTGTTATTTCATTGATGGCTTGTCGTTCAACCCCTATTTAAAACAGTTAAATGTGGTCACAGTTGAAATTATATTTTGTTTATGATTTCCAATCATGCATTTATCTGTCACATTGATCCAAGTTTGAGAGATTCTCCTCTTGTCTTCTTGTAGGCTGGTATGTGTGGTGCCGACAGCTGTTGCGCCTCCTCCTAGGTTGTATGCAGCCAATCCTCCCATCCTCTACACCATTAAACAGAAGTTACTCCACAGTCAGCTGCAGGAATCTTTTGCTCCCCATACTTGTGAGATGCACCACTTGGTCGCGAGGCATCATTTCTGTTCTCCGGATCGTCAGCTAATGCAGATGGATTCAGGTTGGTTGGGTTCTCTTCCTGCCTGTTGTTACATATACATACTGATGGGGTTCAATTTTCTCCATCGGACGCTGTGCATACACCGACAAAAGACCTCCCTCATGGCGACAGAATTCCGTCATTTGGAAAAATTAAGAAGAAAAAAAATAGGCATGTGCACTTTGACAGTGAAGTTCTTCCATATGCGCAGTTACATCCACGGTTGTTGTTGCACCTTGTCACAATAAAGCTGACTTGACAGCTGGAATATGTAGAGACACAGCGAACACAACTTTTGTTTCAAATATAGAGGAGTGTCCCATCTATGAGTAATTAAAACGGAAGTCCACATCTTTAGCCTGGAAAGGATTCAGTGTTTGAAAAGACTGACATCAGTCAAAAAAAACATTGCAAGATGTGGCCGCAAAACGGTCGCTTTGAAGAGCAGTTTTCCGATACTCATGTTCCAACAAGACCCATTACGAGATGTGAACGAGCTGTTGTTCAAAAATGCTGTCTATCGATAATAGTTATGTGAAGCATGTGCAGATTTACAGTATTTTTTGTAGAATATTAACCATGGATGTTTTTCATCAAAAGGCAAGCTAGAAGCCCTGGCCATTCTGCTGCAGAAGCTTAGGTCAGACAATCGCCGTGTCCTCATCTTCACTCAGATGGCGAAGATGCTTGACATCCTGGAGGCATTCCTCGATTATAGGCAGCTCACTTACGTGCGAGTGGATGAAAGCTACAGTCCAGACGAACGACAGGTAGAAAAGTTGTTGTGATTGACAACACATCTCATAACATTTGTTTTGTAATTTCAGTGAGACATTGCTGTTCCTTTTAGAAATTGAGACCTCATGACAATACAACGGCGAAAGATGCTGTCATAGATTGTAGTGGATTGTTTCGTGGTTGTTACTTCCCCGTCTAACACCAGGACCTCGCAGTGACAGTGCAGAGTTCTGGCTCAAGGGGATATATTATTGTGCACTATTCCCTCCCTGTTGGACTCCGTTCCTTTCAGGGCCCAAAGTTGTTGTGCACATCAATATAGTTAAAACCCTGGACCATGACTGCTGTCGAAGGCTTCTTTTTTTTTCCACTCACATGTTGGTTTCCTTGCAGGAGACCATCAGGACCTTTAACAGGAACAGGCAGATTTTCTGCAGCATCCTGACAAACCTCTGCTGTTCTTCAGTCGGAACGATGCTTGATGCAGATGCCATCATTTTCTATGACACAGACCTAAATCCTAGCATGGATGCCCGCACCCAAGAATGGTGTGACAAAATTGGACGTGCGAAGGATATACACATTTACAGGTGATATTTTCATTGCAAACTCACCAGTTCCTGTTTTACATAAAATTGTTTACGTTCACAAGATGAACAATTTGGGAATTTACTAAGGTTTTCCCATGTTTGCCCAGGTTGGAGAGTGGAAACTCGATTGAGGAGAAACTATTGAAGAATGGAACCAAGGACCTTATCAGAGAGGTGGCTGCCCAGGGCACTGATTATACTCTTGCTTTCCTCACACAAGTAAGATAAGCTCATCCTTATTTTGTCCTTGAGTGTCAGAATAATGTTGTGGTTTGTTTTTTGTTTTTGTTTTGTTTTGCAAAATCCATACCTATTAGATTACGCATGCGAAATGACTTTTGTCTGGTCTAATTCTAGCGAACAATCCAGGATTTGTTTGAGGTGGAAGCGGGCTCAGGGGAAAAGGTTGAGGAGTTTGTTGTCCTTCATCAGGAGCCATCAGCCTCTGAGACCATCTCTCCAAAAGTGGCTCGACCCTACATCCAAGCTCTCCATAGCATTAACTTGGAGGATTCACCAGTAGCAGAAGATGTGAATGTTGAGGAGACAGCAATTTCCACCGGCAACCAGTGTGAAATGGCTGATGAGTCAGAGAGCCAAACTAACGAAGAGTCTTCTGAGATTGAGGAATTGAATGCAGTTATGGAACAGGTACATTCATTGTACAAACAGTGAGACTCAATTTTAATATTGTGTTTCCGTCATAAGTTTTTATTTCTGTATTCTTTCAAACAGCTCACACCAATTGAAAGATATGCTCTGAACTACCTGGAGTACCTTCATATCAGTGACGATGAAACCGCTCTCAAGGTAAATAAGAGTAATCCAAAATTGTATGGCCTAATGGTCACCTGTTATACAAATAAAATATGGTCTAATGGTGGAAGTAGAGCTGGCATTTCAAATCATGAAAAACTGTGTCCGACTTTAAATGCATGTGCGTAAACATTTAATTCGACTGTGTAAGCGAGGTAAACACTAGCCTACAATTTGATTGGAAACCACATTCCTCTCTGTGCACTTGTATTGATAGAATATTAGAGCCTGTTTTCAGTGCACACTCCATTCTGTTTGACAGTCTTATACGGAAGGAAGCAAAAGGGAGGGTATTATATTTGAAAAAAAGTGGTATTAAGGCTTTTTCACACTGCATTTAGCAGAGATGAAAGTCCTCCGGATTTTCCCGGAATTCCGGGTTTTTCAAATTTTTATGAAAATTTCTCCGGAGAATTGAGGAAAATTTGCATAATCCGGATATTTGTTGACAACATTGAACGAAGACGCGTTTGAGTTCGTTGTATTGCTTTCACGAGCGTAGCCATATTGAGGTACTAACACTAGTAACAGTAAAGAGATTTTTGTTTGTGTAATAACGACAGAAGACATGATGGCGTTTGACTAATGGTTTAGTAGAACGAATGGCAACTCGCAACAACAGTAGCAAGCGTCATTTTGCCTCTTGGGTTATACCATCTCAACTAGAACGTGGGGGATAGTCCCCAAACAATTTTCGTCTCTTTATAAACACACCTGCTAAACCCCAGTGGAACGAATAAAAGACGCCGTCAACAAGACAGTTGTCGTAAAATATATATTTGGCCAAAAAGGGAAAAACACAGATTGGCAGAAAATCGTGTCCGTCCGACTTCGAGTGTCGTCTCGGCTAACTTAGCTTTGCTGTTGTCGTGTGTGACGTCATTTGCGTCGGCGCTGATTGGTTGAAATCAAAAGACGCGCTTGCGTACATGTTCGCGCTGAAACACGCACAGCGGAGAGCAGCGGACTATCTACTGCTGAGACAGTGAGGCACGCTTAGCTTGAGTGGAGTTGCCACAACAGTAATACCTTCGCCTCGCATTCTCATGGCCTCGCCATATCTTGGAGATTTCGAAATTCCGGCCCGAACGGAAGCCACAAAGGGTACACGTGTGCACTCAAAAGGAAGATTAATCATTGAATAGAAAAGTCCACTTTCATCTCTGATTTAGCGACAGGCTGCGCGGCAGTAACAAACCCATTCATTGTCTGTGTGGCGCAAGCACGACGTGTCCTCAAACTGAAAGATCTTCAATTTTTGAGAGCGGTGTTGCCGTGACGTCACAATGTTGCGTCTGTGATGTGACACGCATGCCCCCAAAGCACAACTTTGATTGACGTAGACCAAAAGAAAGATTTCATGTGACGCAGTGATTATCCAACTGTAGTGGCTCATTTTTACCATCTCAGATCACCAGAGTAGCATGGCAGAGAAGGTAGAAATATTTTGGAGGTATGAGGCATTGCTCCTCGATCGCCTCGTTTCATGGAGACATCTACTAAAGATGACGTCACCTCATTGCTGCACGTAATGAATGAACTGTCCACAAACGCCCACTTTGTGTCATGCTTCAAATGGGATTAAATTAATGTCAAATATAGACCCATTCCCATTTTGTTAACAAAGATGACACAATCAGGATGCTGCTGGCGCAGAAATAACGGCAGGGTTTGTTAATTTTTACATAAGCCGAGTTAAGTATTGTGAAAATTACTCTTAAAAACCAACCTTGCCAGATGGAAAGCAACGTTCCGATCCTTTATGGAATTACAGAGTGCGAAGTAGATGTTAGAAAGTGGCCTGATGTCCAGCGGTCAGATGGATATTCATCTTTATTTAGTAGAGAAGCCTACTAGTGTTTGCAGTAGAGAAAATCTGCAAGCCCTCTTGGGCCATCGTCAGCAGAAGGGAGAACTACACTCACAGCTTACTCTGTTTGCATGGCAGGGTGAGTAATGTAGCCAGCTAGTCTGTTAGTTTCTTTTGTTGCTTGTTATATTACATAAAAGGGAACTGAGAATCGGGTCAAATTGTTGTGATGATGATCTCGATGGGATGTGCTGAGGTGTTCAAGGATGCCCAGGGGAAAATGGCGAAGGTAGACATTGCGAACAATAAGGCAGTTGACTTAAAAGAGGGCGCAAGTGTGCACCAAAGCTCATCATAGGTAAATAAGTTAACTACCAGTTACTAGCTGGCACTAATAGCAAACACCTTGACATTAATCCACATTTCCTGACCACTTATTCAACATTTCTAAACATAGTGGTTAAATTAAATAAAATGGCCAGGATAACCGATATGAAATGGGCACAACAAACGTGGGCATTCCTGACTGTATCCTCGGTTCATTCTGTGCGCTTAATAGCTTGCAGTCACATGCTCCTTGGGTGTTTCTGAAATGATCTGTTTCCTCGTGGAATTGAGAAAAAAGTTAACTCCTTTCTTCTCCAATTCATACACCCGTACACACAGCAGCAAGGATTATTGATTATTGTTGGAAACCATTCAAAGTGTATCACTCCACACACACACACACACACACACACACACACACACACACACACATAAAGCCCACATTTCATACTAAGGGGCTCTATTTTCATACACAACGCTTCTGCGGCGGGGTACAAATGGAGGCGGATCAGGGCTTGGACAATTTTGGTTATATTGAGTGTCGTGTGATCCAGTAATCTCAATAGAGAACACCATTCACAAAGGTTCTTTTCCACCACTGATCTCGAAACAAGTCCTCTGAGACATAAATCTCACATGATCACACACAATCTACATGGTCGGATGTGTTGCGCCGATAATTCCTGAGTGTCTTAGAAAGGATCGTGCCTCCTGGGGAACCCACCTCTCTACAAAAACCATCGGCTTGGACGTGCTTGCTTCTCTTTGAAGTCACTTCCGTGTTCCTCAGGCAGTGCGCTTCTTTGATTTGCTAAATTCTATTCGTCACACAGATGCTGGCTTTCCCCAAACTAAGATTTTTGGCTGTAAATATGATAGTTGACTCGAGCCATTTTTGGACCCTGTTATCCGGACAAATGCACATCTAACGCACCTAAGACCAGAAGATCGTCTGATAAAACATTAGACAGTCTGCAGTTTTGTCATACTTGTTTAGCAAGGGGCAAGATCCAGACTAAACGGCGACTGTCTTTTTTGTGCACCGGGTTTTACCAAGGAACAACTGACAACCTCCTTGTTACAAAAGTTAAAGAAGCATCTTTGCTACCTAGTGGTGTGGAGGTGGACATAGTTGGAAGAAAGATCAAATTATGTCTAGTGCTTGTGAACATACCGAGTGACTCATTTGTGACATTTGGCTCAGGAGCGATTGGAGTGTTCTAAGAGAGGCTGGGAGCTGCAGCAGCTGCAGAAACTGAAAGAGGAGGAGCAGGATCAGCATCTGATGGAGGCAGCTGAAGAGCTTTTCACCTACACAAGAGAAGATGCTTACAACATGGTGGGTGATCATTGAATCTTACTTTTCACAACCTGTTTTTACAACCTATGTTTAACACTATTGTCAAACCTTTTTTTACATTTTTATTAGGAGTATGTGTTCACTGCTGAGGATGGGCACACCGAAATCATGCCGGTAAGAGATGATAATTTATGTAGGAGGTTTTTGTGGTGTTGTTTTTTTCAACAATTAAGATGCCTTTTTTTTTTAAGAGGGCATATGCTGCCCCCTCACACCACCCCTGGGATTCTCTTCATTTGTACTTTTTTTTTTCTTGTGATCACAACATAGGTTTGGACTCCACCCACACCACCACAGGATGACAATGATATTTATATAGACTCCGTAATGTGTCTGATGTATGACACCACCCCCATTCCTGAGGCCAAACTTCCTCCTATCTACATCCGCAAGGAGCACAAGAGACTGAAACTGGACCCCTCAGGTACTGGTCCCTGTAAACATGCTACTCTCTGCAGCTTTATTCAACACTACATAGAGTGTGAGACACTGAAGACAACATTTTATTTGATTTAAGGTGCGCGTACCCAAACATCAACAAGTGTCGTTTGTGTCTCACCGAACAGTTGACTTGTATAACATCAAAAGTCTACAGAACTACTACTGTTCAAATATCGTTTTATTGGGCGGGGGGGTCCCACCCCAAAAATCATTTGGAAATTTTTTTACCACCGTTGTGACATCAAACTATAAAACTCAAATGATTTTTTTTTTTCCTTTTGTGTTTTTCTTCAACTGGAACTGGGGCTGTCGAACAATATTTATGAACAACTCAAAATAGAAGTCAGTGTTGGCACAAAACCTCCAGGAAAAGCCTACTAGTGCAACTGAACTTATTTGGGTTAGTCAGAGACCATTTAAAGGGTGGCATTTGTGTGCAGGCGCCCATTTAACGTCAAGTCAAGTCAACTTTATTGCCAAATGTGCTACATGTGCAACATACAGCACAGATGAAATTACATTCCTCAGGAGAGAGTGGGGCCACTGCGGGTGCCCACGCCACCATCAAAAGAACAGTTAACATAAAATGACAAAATAATACAACACAACTCATAAGACACAGACAATCGTCCAATTTTAACCACTTTTTCTGCATACACTTTGTTGTTTGAAGCAGTTACAGATGAAAGAGGAGCGAATCAAAGTGTTCTTTAACCAGTGAATCAAAGACATCATGCTGAAAATGCACACACGTCTGCTACAAGCATATACACATGAATTTGAATGTGATTGGTTAGTTATGAACACAGCCACATCCTCCTTCCTCTCTCAAAGATAAAAAAAAATCAGTTGATTTGTACAGATTAAAGGTCACCTTAATGGTGGAAAAGATTTTGAAATGAATAACTGCAGAATAAATTAGTGAAGAAGCTTCACAGATCAAATTTGCCCCAGCTTCTCTGCAGCATTTTGATGCCTTCTTTCACCACTAAATTGTACCCTGTCAAACAAACCTTTTTTTTTTTTCAGCAGCAGCTAGGAAGAAGAAGAAGGGCCATGGGGAAACAGTAATTCCCCCACGCTCCCTTTTCGAAAAAGCCAGCATGCTGAAGGTTCGCAGAGAAGGGAAAGACCAGAAAAAGAACTTTTCTCTCAAGCAGCAGGCACCCTTCGCCAAGCCTCTGCCCTCACTGGTTAAACCCGCCATGGAGGCTGGTCAGGACAACCCCGAGTGGCTCATCAGTGAAGACTGGGCTCTGCTTCAGGTACTTGCTCCACTAACCTCTTTCCTGAGGAAATGTCTCGTGCAAACTTGGTGAAAGACAGTGAAGTTTTATGCTTATTCAAACGCCAACACTAATTGTTTGTTGCAGGCTGTAAAACAACTACTCGAGTTGCCCCTGAATCTGACGATTGTGTCTCCTGCACACACGCCCAACTGGGATTTGGTTAGCGATGTTGTGAACTCCTGCAGTCGCATCTATCGCTCTCCCAAGCAGTGTCGTAACCGCTACGAGAACGTCATCATTCCCAGAGAAGAGGGCAAGGTAGTCCTGTCAGGTCAACTGTACGATCAAACTACCTTGTGTCATTTTCTAACAAAAATCTGTAACCATTTTTCAGTTGATGTATGAGGCAAACCCGAAGAAGAAAACAAAGAGCATCTACAAGGTGCGTGCTATATCCTTTTTTTTCTTTTTTCTTTTTATGCTCTTGATTTATTAGGTTCACTAAACTTGTTTTTTTGTGTGGTGTGCGTCTTTTCACACTTAGTCTAAGAACAGCCGTCCTCTAAGGACCTGTCAGATCTACACACAAGATGACAACGCCACTCAAATTCAGCTCTACAATAGCCGCTTTGAGCTCATGAAAATTATCGCGAGCAAGAGGAGCCCGCCCATCAAGCCTCTGTGAGTACAGCTTCTTTCAAATTAACTTAAGGAATGTATGATTAAATATGCGGAGGAAAGGCATTTTGTTTCACATATTTTTCCATTGCAGTGTTGATTGAAATCTTTGAATGTACAGGTATTAAAATTCACTTCGCTTACAGGCTAGGCATGAATCCATTCCAGAAGAATCCCAAACATGCTTCTGTTTTGGCAGAAAGGTAGGCTTTCTGTTGCAATATATCTTCTAACATCTGAATGTAACAAGACAGCGCAAAATGTAAGAATCATTTGTTTCAAACAGTGGGATAAGCTACGACAAGCCCCTTCCCCCCATTCAGGTGGCATCTCAACGTGCCGAGAGGATCGCCAAAGAAAAAAAGGTAATTGTCCGGATTATTGATAGACAAAGGAAGACTTTCCATACTTGATGATTTGTAGGGCTGCAACAACAAAATGATTATTTTGTTCAATCATAAATGTATTACTTCAAGGGCTCTGTTATATGCAGCAACCACTGTCAAATTGGAAAAAAAAAGTAAATTTTTTAAATTAAGGGGTGCAAATTATTCTTACCCGTTTCATTGATGAATCAAGGCTCAGCAGCTGGCACAGCAGCAGCAGCAGGCCGGAGCTCCCCAAGGCCAGACTACACCCAGCCAGACCCAGACCCCTGCTGCTGCCCAGGCTCAGGCTCAGGTCCCACAGGCTGCCACAGTGACTGGAGCTGCTGCAGTTCCTAATGCAGCTGTTCTGGTGAGACTCAATTCATGAAGCCTCCTTCACAATTGGCCCCTTGGGTAAGATCCAAAACGTGCAGCTGTCTTTACATACCTGTCAACTTTTTCAGGCTGGAGCCTTCAAAAATGCCACAGCCGGCACAACCATCCAGGCTGGTGTGTAGACACTTGATTCACCGAAAGAGCATTTGGCATTTCCCATAGTTGATTTCTTGCTCTTGTTCTGGTCTTGCAGCCGCTGTTGGGGGAAATGTGATTGTGAACACGGTTGCTGGAGTGCCTCCAAGCCCCTTCCAAGCCAACAAACGTCTGGCATCTCCAGTCATACCAAGCACCCTGTCTGTGAGTCATGATGATGACACAAACGTCACACTGTAGAAAAAGATGTCCTAATATGAGCCGTGCTTGTTGTTCAGCCTGCTGGTCCAGCCGGCGGAGCACAGGTGGTCCACGCACAACAAAGAGCCGTTACAGCTGCTGCCCCTGCTGAAGTGGTTGCCATAGCTACAGGACAGGGAGTTCGTGCAGTTACTCCAGTAACCGCATCTGCTGTAGTTTCAACCACTCTGAGCCCAGTCCAAGCTCAGACTCGCCCACTTGTCACTCAAGTCACACCAGGTAATGAAGTGGATTCAGAATCACATGTTTTAACCCTTCCGGTAAGGCTGGGAAATTAATAGACTTCATCAGTTTATTGCAGAGAGTGATTTTAATCGATTTTTTTGCATCTTTCGTAGTTCGTAGTAGTGTTTCTTCGCTGTACTGTTTGCACGAATGACATTGCTGCAAACTCATTATCTGGGGACAATGTAGATTTGTGGAAAAATAAGCCCTCCCTTCTTTGACTGATCTTAAAGTGCTGTACTCTTCCAAGCTGCAGGAATGCAGCTTGCACAAGGAAAAGCTCTCACCCCGGCTCACCTGCAGATGCTTCGGCAACAACAGCTTCAACAGCAGCAGGCTGGCTCTCCTCAGATCAAAGCTGTAAGCAAACCCCAGGTAAAACATAACGAAAAAATAAAAAATGTTTTGTTTTTGTTAAGATTGCTGTGACATGTATGAAAATAATAGAGGGTTTGCGATTTCACGATAAGGCTTTGTGTTGACAGGAGTTATTGAAGATGCACAAACATAAGTTGCAGCTCCAGCAGCAACAGCAGCAACAGCAAGTTGCTGCAGCTGTCGCGGCAGCCGCAGCTCAGGGACAACAAGCTGCAGGTGCCCAGCAGGCCCACGTGCAGCCGACGCAAGCGGCTCAAGCGAGTCCTCAGCTAGCAACAGTGGCGGCGCCAAGACCTGGTTCTGTTTTGACCGGCACCACAGTGACCAACCTCCAGGTGGCCAGACTGGTAAATGTTTCTTATTCTATGTGGAGTTAGGCAATATAACCATTGCACTAGATTTAGTAGAAAGGTCATTTCCGTCTGTAATCTATCTATCATTACATTTCTCTCATCACCGCTAGAGGAACGCTGTCATTTCCTTTCCCCCAATAAATAATTTCCTTGCGTGATTGGTATTTCTTTTTTTTTCCATTGGATTTATTTGGTAGCTGGATATTTGTATTTTATTTTGTTTTTGTAAAGATCATTTCCATTTTATTGTGTGGTCTGTATAGAACATGGATTTAATAAGAAATGAAGAAAAGATCCCAGAAAATGTTGATTAATGTTTCGCAATCTTCAAGAAAAATACTATATCGGGATATACCGGTAGATCATTATAGGGATGTAAAATTCCCTGTATTGGTATGTCATTTTTTTTGTCCATATTGCACACTTTTAGTCAAACTAGCGACAAAACCAACTCTTGAGCTCTGTCATCCGCAGGGATACATATCATCTGATGATGCAAATTTCCCCAGTGTGGGACAAATAAAGGTTAATTTATCTTATCTGATGATTTCATGATACTGAAACACAAAGTCGTAAGACAAAAGTACTTTGATACAGCCGCAGTCTCTTCTGCTTTAACTGTCAAGTCAGTTAACTCAACAATAATGTCCATTTCTCAGCAGGCCTTCCAGTCAGAAAAATGTCATGAAAATCACATTCAGAGTTGATCCTTTGATGCTGGCATAAAGTGTGTGTGTCACTTTGGCAGCTTGTGTCATTTTGCATTATGCTGTGCATGTGATTATTCTCATTCATTCAGGTCATCTTATTCGTTCAGACATGGTTAGGACGGCTCCAGCCTAACTAAAGCTTATTGTCGCATGAACTGATGGAATCTGCTCCGATTAGAGGCCAAACATCTAAAACAACCAGTACAATTTCAGTTGCGGGCAATACGATGACCAGGGAACACGCATATTTCCCAAATGTACGGCCTATTTTTAACCCCAAAATGCTTTCATTCTTTTAATGCTGCTTTTTGCAGGGGATAGAAAATCCTCAAATCATTTTTGCAAAGCAACCTCCCAACACCTTTAAAAGGGATTAGTAATGATGTACAGAGGCCAGGAAAGTACTTAAAGGGGAACTCAAGTTAAAAATGTTCTTTGCAGTAATAAGTTCTGTCCCCCCAATTAGTCGGAGAGAAAAAGCAAATGACATTTTAGACTTGATTTCACCTTTAAAACTGAGATCATTATTTGTTTTGTCACAGCAAAACTTAATCCATTAGAGGGCAGAATCATTTGCTTCCTTTAAATAAGGATTCAGTTAACCCTCTTAAAGGAAATGGTTCATTGTTGGTTCTCCACATGGACCGTCGTGGTTGGTGTTGAGTCATTGTTTGTGAAGATTGTCCTTAGTTTTCCCAACCTTTGTCCTTGATTTGTTTAGATTTACTCAGTCTTTCCTGTCCAACTTCGATCCTGGGGGCGGTTTTGCCGAAGTTTGGTAGTGCCTCACTGTGTTGCTCAATATCTTATCTTCCATTCCTATTGATTGTATTTGGTAAATGATGTAACATGAGTACCTTCGCATGGAACACGCTCGCACACACGAACGTGACATCACGCATTCTATCTGTTGTCGCAGACCCGAGTACCCACCCAGGGTCAGATTCAGGCCCAGGCAGGCCAGACGGCCCAGATGACCCTCACTAAGCCTCCTGTTGTCTCCGTACCGGCTGTGGTGTCATCTGCTGGGGTCACCACGCTGCCGGTCACTGTCGCTGGCATCAGTGTGGCCATTGGCCAAGCCCAGAAAACAGGTATGTCTCCAAAATGCTTTCTAAGACTCAGGACGCTGTCGGCCTATTATGCTTGCAATCTGTCACCCACCGGCTTCTAAATCCATTTTTCTCTCCTTGGTCAGGTGGTCCCGTGCTGACACCGTCCTTCCCACAGATGCAGGTGCAGCAGCTGCTTCAGATGCAGAAGCAGCAGCAGGCGGCCGTTCAGGCAGCCCAGCAGAAGGCAGGGCAGCCACAACAAGGACAGGCCACGGTGCAGCAGAAGGTAAACAAGGTCTGCATCAATTAAGCAACGCAGATTCTGCTGATACAGTTCTTTGCGTCTGCGTGAGGTAGTGCTTGCAAACGATTTTCATTTGTTGCCTGACCAAGTTTTTCCCTTGAGTTGAAATGACTTATCTTTGTCTATTTTTTTTTTTTAATCACAGAAAATCTAGCATTTGAGCAGGGGTGTGTAGACTTCTCATATCCAATGCATACCTTTGCTTATGGCAATTTCCTTAGATCGGGACGCAGCAGGTTACGGTGCAGGCTGCCCAGCCCACCCAACAGCAACAAAAGGTGACCTACACTACCACCACCCAACTTCAACCTGGGATCAAGCCCCAGTTCTTTACCACATCCATTGCCCAAACCCAGAAACCTACAGGACCTCAGCAAATCCAGGTACTTCAGGTTAACGTGTGAACAACCTTTTGGGTATTTTTGTCCTTTATGTGGTTTTCACGTTTGACGTTGTTATTATTTTGGAGCAGGTGGCAAAGCTTCCACAAATAGTGCAGCAGCCGCCCACTGTGGCTAACATTCAGCAAATTGTGTCTTCGCCACAGCAGGTAAGGTGCCTCATTCAAGATGGCGTCTGCGTGAGTGTGAGTGTGAGTGAGTGAGTGAGTTAAAATGAGTATGTTAGAGCGAGTGTGTATGTTAGAGCAAGGCAATGAGTGAGAGAATGAGTTGGATGTCTGCGTCCGTCTATGTTAGAACAAGCGGGCGTGAGTATGTTAATAGTGGGCGAATGTAAGTGCGTGTGATAGAGCAAGTGAGATTGAGTAAGTACGTGTATTGGAGAGAGCGTTAGCGTTTGTGTGTGTGTGTGTGTGTGTGTGTGTGTGTGTGTGTGTGTGTGTGTGTGTGTGTGTGTGTGTGTGTGTGTGCGTGTGTGTGTGTGTGTGTGTTTGTTTGTTTGTTTGCGCAACGGTGTGTGCTTGTTTGTTAGCGCGCGTGTGTGAGTTAGTGTATTTGTGTTTAAAACCATACAAGGCATGTGGCCTGGATTGAACCGAATAAGCAAACGTGTGTGTCTGAGAGCTCAAGTTTGTTTGTGTAAAAGCGCAGGCAGGTGTAGGTGCAGGAGTGCAGTGTATAAGCATGCGTCTTCCTTCATCCATCTCAGATCCAAACGCAGCCTCAAACCGTAACGCTGACCACATCAGCGCCCGCCCAGGTGCAGATGATTCCGGCTGGCACCACCACAGCTCAAGTTGTTCAACAGAAGCTGATACAACAGCAGGTGGTCACTGCGGCCGCCTCGCCGCAGATCCAGACGCCACCCGCCCACAGCCCCGCCCAGCAAGAATCCTCTGCGCCCCAGCCCGTTCAGTCCCAACAGCCTACCAAAGGTCAAGCTCGCCAGGGAGGCATAAGGGCCAAACCACCTGCCAAGCCCAGCGGGGGAAGCAGTTAGGGGGCGAGTGAAATCAATCCAAGTATTTCCCCTTAGTGCAGACGGATTGCATTAATCATCTTTTGCGGAGCTCCACCCATAACAACCGTATATACACAATCCTGTCTGTCGGGATATGTGTTCCAATATTTAAATATCATTTTGTTTGGAATATTTAAATAGCATTTTGTGTGGAAGTCCAACCTGGCGCGATTCAAACTTCTTTGTTCATGTGTTGAAATTCTAAATGTTTGAATACAAAGAGAAAAATAACCCTGCTAAAAATGAACCCAAGAACTTCATCTCAAGCGCAACGCACTCATTGTCTGGCCTTCAGCCTGACCAAGAGACCCTACCGAACATTTGAGGTGTATTGATTTGGGGTTGTTCAATATGTGTATTCTTAAATAGTCCCTTGCATGTCAAATTCCTTTGTCGTGTTTAGATACTGAATGGAGAGTAGTGCACGTTCCTTCAGTTATTAGTTTGTTTTTTTATTCCAACAAATACACTGTAAACATGTATGTTAGTACTTTGGGTTTCGTCATGAATCCTTTTTTTTTTAAATTGATGTCAAAGAAAATGTAAATATCAGTGAAAAAGAAACATTTGTACTTGTAAAGTAGTTGTGTTTTCATTGTTTTTTCCAGCCTAATTGTAATAAAGTGCTTTGTTTTTATACACATACATCTTTTTTTTTTTTTTTTTTTTTAATTTCTGGTTTTTTATTAAATCCATTGTAAGTGCCAGGAAGTCTTGTGAGTTTTTACACCGGCTGTCGCCATGAGATCAAAATACATGTACAGTAATCTTAATTGGCCAAGTTTGTAAAAATCAAACAAACCACCAAAAAACAATGAATTTCTCGGGTGGTTTGAGCCACACAAGTACAGTTCCAAGCAACTGTAACCCAAAGATCATCGAAGACATACACAGTAAGTACAAAGAGTCTTAACATAAAAAGGGTACCATTTGTGCAGTAGTACCGAACGTTGACAGCTTTGCAAGGGATGCGTAGAGTCATCGAGCAAAATTAAGTGACCAATATTGCAGTAACTATACTGGGGAGCACAATTCTTGGAGAGTTACAGTATGTATAATAGCTCTTTGTAGTTCATTTTTGGTTGTGGAATCCAAAACGGATGTATTTTTCTCGATCACGTCAAGTTTTTGAGTTGTAGAAGCCCTGTTTTCTTTTTAAAAAATAAAATGTTCATGTATGTCACTACAACAATGAGATGGATGTTACCCATCAGTGGCTAATGTTAATACCGGTAATACAGCAAACCCAATTCTAATGAAGGTGGAATGTTGTGTTAAACATAAATACAAACAGAATACAATGATTTGCAAATCATGTTCAACATATATTTAATTGAATACACCACAAAGACATATTTAATGTTCAAACTGATCGACTTATTTTTATTTTTTTATTTTTGCAAATATCTTTAACCTTAACTTTAATTTTTTGACTGCAACACGATCTAAAAAAAATCTGTGACAGGGTCATGTTTACTCTACCGAGGTGTTACATCACATTTTCTATCGACAACAGTCAATAAACATTTGGGAACTGAGGACACTAATTGTTGAAGCTTTCTCGGTGGAATACTTTTCCGTTTTTGCTGAATGTACAGCTTCAACTGTTCAACAGTCCGTTATCGTATTTTACACTTCATCACACGCCACACAATTTTTTTTTTTTTTTTTTTTTTGCTGTCTCCATTTGCAGTCACCAGCACGATACAAACACGATGATGTGGAGTGACCGTCTTCCGATCTCAAGATTGTAGGTTTGTTCCTACACCCTTCAGTGACTTTATTTTTGTTTGTTTACTAAACTAATATTATGGGACTCCAGGAACCGCCCCCCACCCCTCTTCCCCTCGACCCTGTTTGGGATATGCACTGTTGAAAATGGATGGATGGAAAAATGGATGCAAGTAAAATTTACTCAAAAACTCTCCTAAAAATATCCATCCATTTTCTTAATCTCACAATGGTCGAGGGGCGTGTTGTAGTGTACCCCAGCTGTCTCCGGGCAGTCGGCGGGTTACACCCTGAGCTGGTTGCCAGCTAATCGCGAGGCACACATAGTCGAACAACCATCCGGACTCACACTCACACCTGTGGGCAATTTAGAGTGTTCCGTTAACCTGCCATGCATGTTTTTGGAATGTGAAAGGTAACAGGAGTACTTGGAGGAAACCCATGCCGGCACGGGGAGAACATGAATACGCCACGCAGGAAAGGCCGGAGCCGGAATCGAACCGTCCACCTCTGCACTGTGAGGCCAATGCGCTAACCACTCGCTCAACTTGCCGCGGCGTTTATACTGTGTATTATTATTTATGTATTTAATCATTGCGTGTGTTAGCGCTTGCACGTTTTTCTTTTTATCACGGTAAAATGTGAAGCTCTCCCCAGGCCCCGTTTCACTCTCGATGCAAACGTTTTAGCTTGCTTTTTGAAATGTCCACACGAGGGCGGTATTGTATCGGGTTCATCCATGCTCTGCTAGGAAGGCTATCAAGTGATGTGGATTTTCCAGCTCATTGAAATTTCCCATCTGCTCCTCAGCACTCAACCCCCACTTCTCTGCACTCGCACTCAGTATCCGGGTCACACTCCCCACGAAATGAAACCGAGACACGGGAGGTGAGCCGGAAGAGGATGCCCACACATAAACAGATGGTCAAAGCTGGTTCCTCCAGTTTGACAGTAAACTTGATTTGAAAATGCCAATAAACAGCTTGAAGCCTGCTGTTTTTTGATTAAAAAAAGAAATCTATTATTCCAGAATCCCAACTTTATGGTTCCCTGCAAAATGAAAATTTCCCCCTATTCACCGTATGATTTCCCCTTCCGCTTAAGCTCATGCAGCTGTTCAGTAACAATTCCTTGAGCTCTTTTCACATCGTGTGTGGGAAAATATTACTTGCACTTTGGTTGTTTTCCAATCACATCATTTCCTGGAAAACATGATGACTCACAACTATTCCGATTCTAATGCCTTGGACAGCTCTGAAGCCAATTTTAGCAGATTCAGCCATCTGCATCGTTCATAGTACTTTTTTCTTTGCTTGATACAACCCTTCTGAAACAGATGAGCATGTTTTTCACCACTGCAGCATATGCCTTTGTGCATGATAATAAGAAAGTGTGTTAACTAACTAAAGTTGCTCACTTAAATCAGAATCAGAATCATCTTTATTGGCCAAGTATGTAGAACACACAAGGAATTTGTCTCTGGTAGTACAGACTACACAAGTATCATCAATAACAAGCAACAACGATAAAAGGACATGACAAGTATGGAAAGACATTCCGTAATGTCAGGGTACCGTTGTGCGGTAGTACCACCCAATGATAGCTGTGAGACAATTTGCAAAGTATCAAGCAGAGCTAAAGTGATCAGTGGTAGAATACAATACGATAACAGTTGTGCAGTTAGTGCAGGTAATCATTGCACAGTTTTAAAGGGACCGGTAGCAGTATTTGTAGAGCAAGTTTAAGTGTGCAATTGTACAGAAGTCCTTGAGCGCTTTAAAGTGCCTGGTGCTGTGGAATAAAGATCAGGAACAATGGTTCAAGTAAGTACACATTAAACGCTGCATTGATTATCCATTAGAGCAGTTATTGGTTTAGATTCAAATGCTTGGTAGTGGAACATGCACCCAGTTATCACAAGTTGTGAAGATGTAGATCCTGTATAAGGACATCAAACACACATACCCGTTTGTGCAGTGACACAGCATCGTGTGGTTAATGGTTTGCATGTAAAAGACGGATGTCAGATTTGAAAATATTATTAAAGCTGTCGAACGGAACAGCTGGCAGACCTCAAAGGATTTGAGCTGCCGTGATGTGATTATGGAGAGTGGACCAATGAGAGCACATTTCAAACAAGTCGATGGCATCACACCTCCCACTCAGTGTCATTGTGCCTGTGTGTGTGTGTGTGTGCGTGTGTGTGTGTGTGTGTGTGTGTGTGTGTGTGTGTGTGTGTGTGTGCGTGTGTGTTGAAAGGCCCACAGGAAACACAGGACCACTTGTGTAAACATGCCATCTCTTTCCTGCCATTAACCTGATATTAAACTTTACACTCGACAGCCAGACATGAATTGCAACCTCAAATCCAGGCATTAAAAGTGATTTGACATTTCCATTGAAAGAAGTATGCAAAGACGCAGAGAGTGTCTTTTATGTCCTTTCCCTCCATCTGAGCTGTTTACCCTCCAGGAAGATTTCTAAAGCTCATGTGACAACTGTCATCATGGGAGTTAAATGACGGCTGTGGTTTCACCGCAGAGCTTTTCCCATCGCTACTTAGGCAAAATAATTGACAGGCTCTTAAACCGGGGATGATGTCATTATGCGTGCTGACACGAGCACAAAGAGATTGTCTCCGTGTTGCCTTAGAAACACGCCGAAAGTAACAGATGCATGCAGGGACCAGGAATTAAGGGCATTTGATGCGAAATGGAGGACGAAGGAGGAGCTGTCAGCCAGGTGGGACCGCACCTTGCTCTTGATCATAATGACTGGGATGGTCCACCATTCCCTGATCACACAGCTGCCAATAAGGCTCAAGAGAGAAACGCAAACCATTTAAGATGAAAGGTTGCAATGGCAACCACCTGTGACCCCCTTTGTTACAAATCGCAGGGTTGGAAGCGTGTTTAATGAGCTTGAGATGCTAATGAAACTGGAAGCATTGAGATAAGATCTTTTTGGGTCCCGATGACATCATTGCAATGAGTAGCACGGTGTGTGTGTGTGTGTGTGTGTGTGTGTGTGTGTGTGTGTGTGTGTGTGTGTGTGTGTGTGTGTAGAAATACTCTCCATGAAAGATATTCCGCATTTTAAAATGAAAACAAGAAACTGATTGCAACATCCAGTCTGAAACTGAGCCATACCAAATCCTGAATCAAAACATAATCCCACTGAATCAAAGCAAATCGTTTCATTCCACTTTAAAATAACCCATTCTTGAATCGCATTGCATGCTATGTATGAAGATATGTATTGAATCATCTTTTATCGGAGAGATGCACACCCCTATGAATGAGCAATCCACCATACAAAGCAGTCAGGCAGGAAGCAACCATTGAGTCCAAATGTTAGACGGAAATAAATGGGCCCCGGTCATGAGCCACTTGCCTCAACTGAGCCATTAAACGTAGTTCTGCGCGCCACCAGAGTTTCAGACATATAACCATGGCGTTGCATGTTTTTCTGGATAACAAAGCCCAAGCGATCTCTGATTGCAGCTGAGTAAAACCATTCGCTTTCCCTTCCAGGACAGAGCAATTAAAAATGGCTTGAATAATGATTTTCGGCACTTTCTGCACCACGGCCTTTTGATGATGTGAAATGTCTATTGTGAAAAAGTCTATTAAATGCGCACAAAAAAAAATAATGAGGCCAGGTTTTGATTGAAATTGTCATTCATCTCCTCATTTTGTCAGCAGGATTAAGTACAATTTCAAGTTTGCTTCAAGTGTGGGCTCATTAAAATATGTCAGGGATGAAGGTGCAAATCCAGGATTCTTTTCTGTATTTACCTAATTGCTCAATAAGTAAAACATCTGACAACTTCCAGGGACATCTGGGTGTAGGGTGTTAATTAGGGTGCAAGTCGTAGCCAAGAGTGTTGGCAGCGAGTGAACTTTTGTGTATGTGTGGATATGTGCACTGCTGCTTTTTGGTTTTTACATTTCATGTTCTATTGTTGTAATGAGTACTTAACTGTCACAGTTTTGGATTTGTCGCTAATCAGTCACAGGAGACAACAGTTATCGCTCACATTCACACCTATTGGCAATTTAAAGTCTTCAATGAACCAAACATTAAATGTGGGAGAAATGGAATGTGGAATGTACTTTTGGAATATGGGAGAAAGTAAAAATGATGGGAAGAGGTGAGATGGAGAACCTTTTTCAGTATATAATTCAATCATCTAAAAATGTATTCATTCATTTTGTGAGCTAGAGCTCCGAGAATGTCCCATATTATTTTCCATCCACTTTCCCTGGGGTATAAAAAAAAGACTTCAATGTTCAAAGTAAATATGGTGATGCAGCATTTAACTGTTATGCTGCACGCAAATGAAATAAGATGCCAAAAAAAAAGTGAATTCATCGCCGAGTATAAATGCTTTTGAATCTACATGTTTTCCCTACACCTTTCCTCATACATTTGATCACGGTCCAACAAAGAATTTTTTAAATCATGGTTATTGAATGTTTTGCACTGTTTTAGTATTTGCATCCTCAGCTACTGTTTAGTTCCTGACTTTGCTTTTAAATGTTTTTGACTCGTGTTTGTAACTGTTGGAGATTGGACTGCATAGGTGCAGGTCTGGTTTCCGTAAGAACACAATGAGAAAGTCAAGATGTGGTTTGGCAGCTTTAATCCCACTGCAGACACAAACGGAACGGCACAGGTGCACAATTACAGGTGTACACGTAAACAGGCACAGATTGCAATGATACAAGGACGTGGTGTGTGTGTGTGTGTGTGTGTGTGTGTGTGTGTGTGTGTGTGTGTGTGTGTGTGTGTGTGTGTGTGTGTGTGTGTGGTTTGTGGTTCAGAGACGCACACAATTACTGCAGCACTGAACACATCCTATAATGGCGGTGTAATTATCCAGACTGACTAATGACTGCTATGCGACAGGTAGTGAACCTAAAATGCATCGCGCGCTTCACATAGGACGCAAATACGATGACGTAACTCTGCTCTTCATATAGAAACACTAAATACGTGGAAAATAACAACCAACGTCAACATTGTAAGCCTTTCGAACAGTAACTGCCTTTTAACGCTGTACTTTTAATGATGCGAAGCTTACTTGCATAGTTTGTTGAATTATTCTCGGCTGGCATTTGTCGTGATTTGATTCTCTTGTTCTTTTGAGACAAGCAATTTCTGTTTGTATAATTGGAGAACGTTACAGACGGAGTATTACTCAAACTGATGAGTCACAGCTCTGCTGGCTGATTTCACACAAGTACACCGAGTGCGTGTGTGTGTGTGTGTGTGTGTGTGTGTGTTTGACACGTAAATGATCAACATGCAAAAAAAAACAAAAAAAAAGCTGTGACGTTTCACTTCCCTCAACACTCTGATAGCAAATGTCAGTCACCGCAGTGTAAATCTCCCACCGTTCCCATACACCCACTCTTTTTCTTTTTTTTTCCACCCTGTGAATCATTCTCCGTCTCCACAGGCTCGTCCCCTCTTTCTCCTCTCTAGGCCAAATGTATTAGCGCACTATGCTTCCTTTCATCTTCGACACAAGCTTCTTATGCCGTGCAGTTCCCAAGCGGCTGGCTGTGAACCATAAAGGGCATTGCGGTGTGTCCTATCTGTCTGCTAGCGCTTGCCAGACTTTCTCTCCCCCTACAACCTGCGTTAAACTCTATGCTAATGACTCATAATTCGATGTGGTAGACATAATCACATACCAGATCTCCATGAATGAAATACTCCCTATTTTCATGCCCAATGCAAGTCTAGTACAAATTGCAGTCTAACCGTGCCCATGGGTGGAGTTTTCTTTCTTCTGGCATTTTCATAGATGGGCGCAATTAGACAGGTGGGGGTGGGGGTTGCACCATTGTGGGAGGGAACGCAAACCGGCTTATTTTGCAGCCAATGGAAATGGCTTCTCTCATTTCCTTTAAATTCAGGGCAGTCGAGGCGCAAGCAGCATTTGACATTGCAGGAACAGAAATTGACTTGCTGGAGTCCATTCAGAAGATGGGAGCGCGAAAAAATACGTGTAATGCAAGCAGACCTGCGCAAGTGGGTGATCACGGATCACTGCTGTGACGTGAGCAATTGAAGACCGCCTTCGAGCCTGACCGATCATAAACGGATAAGAACGGTGATAATAATAATATCTTCAATTAATGTATTTCACCAAAGATTCGCAGGGTTTGATGTATGCTGTTGTCATATTTATGAATGAAATACGATGACATCCACTGCACATATCATCCGAGTGCAGAATCTGACTGCGCTTCAATCAAATCCACCAAAATTGGGTTTCGCCACCTGCGCGACAACAAGTTTAGTCTACTTCCTGTCACCAAATTGATGGGTGCCCCGGGGGTCTTTCATAGGCACAGTGCGGTCTGCAAAATTCCCCCACACGCTCAACCAGACTTGCCCCGGCACAAAAATGAACATGCGCCGGTGTTTACGCCCAAAATCTTGGTTTGATTTGAGTTTGAGCGACAAATGCCTGTATATGCTCCCAGCTAGATTTGACCATGCTTCTGACTGAAGGAGCCGATGGTAAGCATGTCTGGGTCTGGGTGAGCCACCTCCAAGCAAGTCCTGGATAACCTCCACCTTGCTAGGAGCGCTGGCCTGTCACCTGAATCTCCTCCATCTTCACCTTCTGGCAGTCCTGCCATTGACAGGTGATGCCATCCAGGGTGTAGCCCCCGCCTCTCACCGTGAGCGAGCTGGGATAGGTTTCAGCTTCCCTGCAACCTCGAACAAGACAGTGGTGGAGAACGTGGCTGGACTGTAAATTCTGTCTGGATTGTGGTTTTGAAAAAAAAAAATTCTACAGGCTTTGCAGGGAGGCAGCATGTAGTTACTCAGTAATAAATGTAGACAAGGAT
This sequence comes from Hippocampus comes, assembly GCF_001891065.2. Classification (NCBI taxonomy): domain Eukaryota; kingdom Metazoa; phylum Chordata; class Actinopteri; order Syngnathiformes; family Syngnathidae; genus Hippocampus; species Hippocampus comes. Next base: position 1,784,852 of record NW_017805009.1, read on the forward strand.
TAAAAAAAAATTACAGGGTATTTGAGAAGGCGTGAATGCTTGAAGCATCTGCACCGTGTTATGTGACACTTTTTTTTTTCCTTTGTGTTTCCCCCTTTTACAAACCCACATTGCACAGAACCATTTTGGATGGATCATATACGCGTCCAAACTTCATCTGTGTTTTCCATCAGGGTAATGGACCTTGCACAATCCCGCAGAAATAAGGTGTGAGACCACTGCTGGATGCTAAGCAGCAGCTGGCTCTTAAAGGCTGCTTGAATAAGAGTGAGCAGGCCACAGGCACGTAGTTGATTGGGAGGAGACGCAGACTCTACAATTGAGATACTTTCAAGTACATTTCCATGCAGCCCTGAAAATGGATGACTGCAAGTGGAAAGTGAAATGGGATCTATTTTTTACTCTTTCTTCGTACGTTGTGTCATAAATCATGCTGTCTGGGGAGATCGATGCACATAGCTGATGTCATAGATCAAAAGTAATGATCATTGAATTTGAAACCCAGCCGCTATGATGCAGGGTGTCGTGTTTTCTATTGAGCACACTAATCAATAGATATATTTGTCCAACAAACAGCCGGCCGCTTTTATTTGCCCACGCAATGGGAAATTTTTGAAGTATATGATATTTCAGCAGCAAGGGGTGGTTGAGTTATACAAATCTGCAGTGTAAATACGGAGAAAATTCTTGACATGAAGGCATGAAGGTGCTGAAATTTGCACTGCCGTGTGGTGTTTTATTAGAGTTTAGAAAAATTTTCAGCACCCCAATGGAAATCAAGTCCGTCTTATGAAGCCATCTTGTTGAAACTTTGAGGTTCTTAAACGGTGTCGGTGTGTCAAGTAGACACGGCAGCTTGGCTGGCAAGCTTTCAAAGTGGAGCATTTGCTGCTTCCAAATGCAAAATCTGGCAGAAAGGTGACATGTACCACCTATTTGAGTTATGCAGAACTCCACTCATGGGGACAGGCCAGTGCAAACTGTTGGCCGGTCCCAAGCCCGTGTAACTGATCAGCTTGGTGTCAGGAAAGGCATCCAGCATTAAACCTTCCGAAACAATTATGAGCGTTTATCCCCAGGATTTCACACGAGATTGGTCGCAGCCTGAGTTATCATCGACCACCATTGGCGCCCTTAACCTCAGACAAAGGAGAGAAGAAAATCATGTCCATTGGCAGAAAACAAAAGGAGTGACTTAGAAATTTCGGACTATGATGTAAAAAACTGGCGTATCTTGATTTTATGGAAGTGCTTTACCGGGTTTGAGAATTTGGCAGACCTTGCCGCGCCATGCTGGGCGTTCCGGTGCACCGAGGATGTTTTCTTTTACATGTTCCTGGCACACCTGACAATTTGGGGGCCGACAGTTGGTCAAACATTTTACCATCTAAAAGCAGATATAAGTTATGGGGCAGGCGGTAAATACGATTTTGATGAAGCGTTGTTGGCACTGAAATTTTGAGCTCTGCTTATGTGTGTGTAGTAGTAGTTGACATCATACTTCATTGATAAAAATCACAGCAGAGTGCATTGAACCCTGTGACTCGTTGTGGGAATCAATTCATTGAACACATTTTTTTTATATATTAACTTATTTAACATACATTTAAAAAAAAAATTTAATTTTAAAAATCTCTCCTGTGGATCGGTTGTGGAAGGAGGTCTCCAAATGGCCTTCTCTCAGCGGCCAACTTTACGTCATCCACAAGTGGAGATTTTTTGCAGTTCCTTACAAAGGGTCATTGCGTGCATCGATTTCCTGCATGGACTCCAGTGAGTCAGTTTATGCTTCCGCCATGTAGACCACGTGCCTCTCCTGAATTTAAACGGAATGGCTGGAAAGCAAGATGTCTGTGTTAACTCCCACAACAGCGCAAACATCCCTTTGTAACTGCGTGTGTCTACAAAAATGACAAAAGAAAGTAAACTCCACACATGCGCAACAGTTAGACTGAGCTTTATGCTCGACATAACGCTGGGCACGAAAATAAGGCCCATCCTGTGTTTAAGTACCGGTAGCAGGGTTAAAATTATTTTACTATGTTGTAGTGAGGAATAGAAATGGAGTCTGGGTTTTCCTACAGCAGGGGTCACCAACCTTTGTGAGAGTGAAAGCTTCTTCTTTTGTACTCGTTAGTGCAAAGGGCTGCATATCTACATTAATACATTTGCTCAAATTATCTGGAATAATATTAGTATGTTATTTTTGATAACCACTGATATTCATTTTCAGATACTGGTCATGTTCATGTCTCACAATAATTAGAAAACATGAATATTATAGGCATTACTTTCATTATTTTCATAGATTTCTGCCCACGTTTGCATTTTAAATGATCATTTTTATAACATTCGTAGAAAATCACAATGTCCTATCACTGATGAGCTATTTTTCGAACGGCCCCACAAGCTACTTATCTGGTCCTCACAGGCTACCTGGTGCCCGCGGGCACCACGTTCGTGACCTGCAGGAAGAGTTTATGAAGACCGAAGCTTGAAATCAAGGGCATTATGTTTAATGTGCTTAGTAGTTACACCCCACTCGTAGAATGTGAAGTCGAAGAGAAGGAAATAGCTAGGTGAAGCAGTTCTGAGCATTCCAGGCAGAGAGAGCAACAGTAGTGATAATTATGACAGATTTTAATGGGCATGTTGTTGGAGGCAACCAGAACATGCCTTGAGAGTCGACCCCTTATTGATTATTGCAGATTATTGCGTGATTATATTCCAGTAAATAAATGGATATAACCAGAAATGTGATCTAAATTTTATTCATTTTACATAAGTACTTCATAGCATTTTAATTTAGGGACTCTTTACCCCAAATATATGTGATTTACATCTACCCAATTAAATTGCCTGCAAAATGTTACTCTATAATCCATGGAGTAGATTCTGTTTTGTTTCTTTACTATGTACTTTTATTCAGTAGATTCTACAGGTGTTGGGTTTTTTTCATGTACGAATATTTTACCAAAGTTTTCTAGTGCTTGTTACTGATATAAAATAGGTAGTGAAGGTATGTTACCTTTTTCTTAGAATTCCTTTTCTGCCTCAAATAATCCCGTTCATTTTACATGATTGTCATGTTTAATATTTTCCACTTTCCAGAAACATTTTTGGACAGTGTAAGCGCAGTTTATCAGAAACTAACATTCTTAGCTCATGTTTTCCTCTGTGCAGACAGCAAAACTCATTGCGGCTGTGCTTAACTTTTGGCTTTAACTTGAGAGCCGGGGTGTCACATCTGTGGGGGAAAGTCAGTGTTTCTGCATGGCTGTCTCCTTGCATGTTATTGCCTCTGCATGGTCATGTTTCAGACAGTGTTGTTGCTTGAATAAAGCTCTGCATCTTCTTCCAGCCAAGCTGATCATTTTACAGGCGAAGAAACTCATGGGCACATTTTGAGATAGAGACAGATCAATGAAATATGCGATTGTCCAACTTGATGTTTTGTATTGTAACTTTGGATTTCTGTCAAACATTTCAAAGTCAATTTCCCATCATTTGTCCCCTTTGCGACTTTTTCTTCCTGCTTACATCCGAAAAATTCTGCCTGGAAAACTCTGCTGACGTCGTTTCGTGGAGGTCGCAACTTGTGCCTGCAAAGTCCAGACTGATTGTTCTGGTACGCAGGTAAATCTCAGCCAAGAGCATCTGGTACTCATTTGTAGCTGCTGCCTTCACTTAAGAATTTTGGCAGACACTAAAGTCCCCCCCCCCCAAAAAAAATCGCTCCTAACAACCTGCTGTGGCCACAACCACCGACAGTTTCTGACTTTTGGCAGATGTCTGAACTTCCACCAACAACCCATTTGTATCTATTTTATTGTGAGTGACAGCTGGCATGAATGTTCAAATGCATTTTTTTTTAATCCGACCGTTGCATCCACCTCCACGTTCGACTGCAGCTCAACTGCTGTGACGAGCATGGAATATCACGGGGGTGTAAGACAATGACAAGCCTCCTTGTGACTGCACTAGCTGTGTGTTATGATTGCTAAAACAGTGAATAAAACGATGAGCAAAATGTAAATACAGAATTCCAAAATTGTTAGCTCAAATGATGTTCCAGACTTTTTCATTGAAAAATAACGACAGCTGTCACACTGTACGCTTCAATCCAAGGAAATTTATCCCAAAGCAGACATCAACTTGGAAAGAAGCTCTGACAAAGTAAAATAAGTCAATGCTGTATGTACAATAATGTTTTTAATTTTGTGTACAGTATCTTGATAGACATCATCTTATTATGGAGGATTATTAGGGCCATTGAAAACATGAAAAAAAAAATTGCGGGAATCCGTTGAGCACCAGGATCCTAATGGGTTTGTTGAGTTTCAGTTTTGAAATTTAAGAGGGCCCACACATGACAAAGAAAAATATCAGCAGGCTTGTGATTATTGTTCTTATAGTATGTGAGTTTTATACCCAAGGTCATCAACACAGTACAACACACGTTATGATATGGTGGCTACTCATTTATGCTGGACAACAGACACCTCAAAAAGATTCAACCATTAACATGCTGCATCGTGTTGTTGAGATGAGATTTACAGGTCAAAAGACATGAATAGGATATAACTACTGGCCATCACATTACTACGCAAATCAAAATATTTTAAGCACATTTGAATATAATGCACCATTCAAAAGTAAGGATATGTTACATCATTTCTGGCATTGTCAACAAAAGCTTTCATAGCAGCAGATTTCTGTGCAGAGTTGTATTACACTACAAAGAGAGAAAAGGTCAGGGAGTGTGTCATTCATATAGGCTAATACATTAGAGCGACAAAAATCCTTGTCAGAGTCTCTCAGGCAAAGCTGTTGTTGCCACTGACTCTAAGCAAGTATGTATGTTTCCTCTTCTAGCCTTGGTGTACAAGTCAATGTGGCTAATGTTTGAACCACCATCTTTGTGACATGACAGACTATAGTAGGAGTGTTTCTGGGAGGGTGACTGCTATCCAGAAGATGTATGCGTACAAAAAAAAAAACCAAAGGGTCCACCATTTACACTCAAATCCGCCTCAATCCTCTTGCAAGTGAGCCTCTCCCTCCCCCACATCCACGGAGTCCCCACCCCCTAAACAAACTCGCACACATGTTGAAAGATGAATGTGCAACAAATGGAAGCAGGAGGTGAGTGAGGATCCCATATGAGACGTGTATTGTGCACCATGGTTCCCCCCCTCCGCCCCCCACATGGAGGCCGATAATCTAAAGGGGCCCAGTGAAGGAGGGGGGGGGGGCTCAAGAGGAGGGTCTGAGCGGGGGCTCTTTCACTAGGATGTTATTTATTGGCCCCTGCCGCCTCCTGCACTCCTCATCACACCCATTGATCTTGTCCTGATCCGCCCCCACTGACGGCTCTCCGTAGTCGTCCTCCCCTCTCCCTCTCAGCATGTACCCTCCAGTATGCTGAAATCTTGAGCTCATTTGACTGCAGTGTGCAGTAAGTGAAGGGTCTCCAAACATACTGTACATTACAGTATGTCAGTGCACAATGATGCTGGTTTTGTCGTCAATTCTCAGCGTAACAATGTAACTGTATTTTGTGTGGTTTTGATCACATTACCAAGTGCCACCATCATAATCTAACGATGGTCACAATTATTTCAGTCCTCAATCTTGTCATCGCTAAGCTTCAACAGTATCAAATGTAAGATCATAACCACAATTATATATCATTAGATACATCCCTGATAGTGTCATCAAAAATGAATGTTATTTCTAGTCCAATCCCATTAAATTGCCATTGTCCTCGGTTTCTTAAGATTGGAAACGTTTTCCCATTAATGTTCCCATTAAGTGCACCTCGACAATGGAATGCACCTACTGCTATCTTGACATCCATCCATCTTCTGCTCCGCTCATCCTCACAAGGGCGTGCTGGAGCCTATCCCAGATGTCTTTGGGCAGTAGGCGGGGTACACCCTGAACCGGTTGCCAGCCAATCGCAGGGCACACAGAGACGAACAGCCATTCACACTCACAATCACACCTGTGGACACTTTAGAGTGTTCCATTAACCTGCCATGCATGTTTATGGAATGTATCATGCTAAAGTCAAAAGGCAAACAGGCAAACATACTGGTACCAAAATTCATGGCAAGCTGGTGTACTTTAAGTGCTGAAGTGAACCACCAGACTGACATGAGGGCTGTTGACACTCCTTGCTTGATTTGCTATATACCAGGCATCACTAACATGTTCACCCCCAAGGACCACGTGAGTAGTTTACAGGGCTATTTTTAAAAGACCTCACCAGTGATGGGACATTGTGACTTCCTAGGAACGTTGTAAATGTGATGATTTGTAAATGTCAACACTTGAATCTCTCCCTCTCTCTCTCAGAGAGAAAGAGAGAGTGTTGCCTATTGAAATGTACTGAAATGTGTTTCCTACCTTGTTATTTCATTAGTGTGAGAAGTCACATAAGTGCATATTATTACTAATAACATTTAATTAAAGGTAATTTAAGCAAATGTGTTATTTCTAAAGTGTATATCAAATTGGTAACCCTTCCTGTAAATTAGTTTCAAAAAGGTTGAATATAATAGTGTGGTTTACTTTTTTGTTCTATCTCCGTGTGCTTGGTACTTCTCACGGGATTCTGGGCAACGCCCGAAATGGGCCGACCTTGATTGAAGACATGTGTCTTGCATGAGAATCTTGCCTTACGAAGATAACGGAATTTAATGTCAGACGACTCAGGTGCATGCAGCACGCGGATCATCATCATGCCTTTGCGTACAGACGCCACCCACAGTTTCTCTGTACGCACACACAAACCCTCCTGAAATGCAACATTGCTTCTGCGTGTGACATGCGAAATCTCACTCTTAAGAGTTATTTTTTTGGGTTAAACCTCATTGCTAAATCCCACCCACTCCTCTCGACTGAGGGGTCAGACACGCTGACAAACGATCTCATCACCTCCCTGCTTCACATTACATGAAAGGCATGCAGTCACTTTGAAATGACTTGAGGTTAGGAAGGACGTGTATATTTTACTGCTGCACCATCAAAATTCTGTTTTTGTTTTTTGTTTTTTAAGAGTCTCACCAGGCTGTATTTCTGGCTCTTTGGAGTGTCATGTCTGGTCCTCTGCAGCTACAAGCCTTTTCGAGCATGATGCACACAGGCCGAGATAACCGACTGTTCCTGCAGTCCATCAAAGTAGTCAATATTGTTAGTAAATTGATGATGCAACATCATCAGTCTAACACCGTTAGACTGGCACACTGATGGTCCAAAAACGCTTCAACATAGGTGTAAAAAAATCGCACGCAATTGAATGTCACAAAACCGGGTATATTTCAGTGTGTGAACATTTTTATTCTAACCTGAGTAAAGTAATTGAATCAGTACATCTACTATTACACTACCAGAGTATCTGTACTTCTACTCATACACATACAGTGAATAACGTGTACAGTGTACTCACGTAGAATATGAGTAGGTTTGCCACCTTTAGTATCACGCGTGCTTAGACGAAATGATTTACTTAATGACATTATTATTCAATACAAAGCACTGCAGTAGAGCTGAGCATCTGGTGCATCAAGGCAATCTTGCTCAATCTTGGTGCCACAATCATTCATTACAGCGCTCATCATTGCACATACATAAAACAGCATGTAAAATGCCACTGTGTGCTGCGGTGCGATCGATACAAAGTGATGCATTGTGCTCCACACTGCGTCACTGTGCACGGTATGCCGCTACAGTTGATCCATAAGATTCTCCATCACCCATGGCTGTTGCGAGGCAGCTGCTGCGCCGCAAGAGTTGCTGCACCGCTACGACTTGCAGCCTGTAAGCACGTCAATAACGAGCAGCAGCCTCTCTGAAACAATCGTTTACTGCCTGGAGGACTCCGAGACCCAAGTGGAGTGTGCATGCTGTCCTCTAACTTGAGGCTCACACTGCCCACATGGAAGTGTTGATAGGCAACTTGATATGTCCTTCTGGATTCCAGCCTGCAAGTCGTCTCACTAGAATAAATGTGTGACATAAATGCCTGAAGAACTGATGATGGGTGTGTGTGTGTGTGTGTGTGTGTGTGTGTGTGTGTGTGTGTGTGTGTGTGTGTGTGTGTGTGTGTGTGTGTGTGTGTGTGTGTGTGTGTGGTTGCTTCATTCATTGCTTATCCATAGCACATTCAAATGTGTTTACGCAGCAACAGCTTTTTTTCCATTTCTACTTTTTTTTTCACGCTGATTTCATTCAAATCTGCCTTTGTTTATCGTCACTTCAGGTTTTCATAATGATATTATAATAACAATAATATGATTTGAAAATACATCACTACATTTAGTAATATTTATGAATTACGGTAAGCGTTAGGTTTAGCAACATGCGGAATTTTTTTCTGAATCGTCACAACTATAAATGACAACAGTATAGCACGAGCTTTTACATGTCAAACTGAAAAACAAAATATGAAAATATCTCAAAAAAATGATGTGTTAGAAAAAGAAGTAAGTACAGTTTTAAATCTTTGTGAAAAATACATTTAGGGACACATAAAGCCATGTCTGATTAAAACGAGCTATTAACCAGTGTTATCTTGAGCAGAACAAAAAAAAAAGGACAAACACAAAACACGATTTTCACTTCATTTAGAGTAGATGGAAAATACAAGAAGGGAATGTTTGCACTTTCACTTCCAAAACACTGTTGTTGTGTGAACAAACACCTATCCATTGTCATTTAAAACAGTCTTGTGTAAATGGCAGTTTATTGCATATTAGCAGTGGCAAGAGGGACATGCCCTCTTCCTTGCTTTGTGAGACATATTTTATATTTAATACAGAATACAGTGGTAGTGCAGTAGTTAAGGCGTTAGCAGCATGGCAAGGCATGACGTTTGCCTATCTGTCTGACAGTCAAAAATTTCTGAGTGTAATCTCAGCTCGGGCTACTCCGTGTGCCGTTTTCTCCCGATGCTTGTGTGTGTTTTCTCCGGTGTCACAGGCGTGCTTCCGCATTCTGAAAACATCCATCTTAGATGAATTAAAAAATTGAAAACGCCGCATTGTTGTTTGTCATATTCCCTGTGATTGACTGGTGACCAGTCCAAGGTGTAGCATCCCTTTGACCAAAAGTCATCTGGGTACGCTCCAGCTCAGCCATAATCCAGAACCAGGATAGGTGGTATAAAATGGAGGATTTACTATGTAACAAACCAAATGTAAACCTGTAACCTTTAAATGACTGTTTTGCGATCAATGCCTTTTGAGTGGAGTGATATCTTTCTCATGTATCTGAAATTCCTATACTTGTCCCTGCTATCCAGGGGCATGTAAGGACCCTTCAGCCCTGTGTTATTGAGCCTGACTAGCATTTGGCAATTTTTCTTGTATTTTATTGTATATTGGGCAGTTATAATTGTGCCCAGTGAACCCTGCCTCGTAAAAAGTGGCCCCTCATATAAAGACACCATTGCAAGTAAATCGTATTACTGTGGTTACAACTACAAGGGCATGCGGCAGCATAAGCAGAAAAATAGACTCTTGCTCGAAGGAACCCTGAGAGGCTCACTTGTGTGCTTCTCCTTTAAGTCGGTGGAGTACCAGCATAGTTTCAGTGACTCTAGTTGGCTGCTTAATTCTATTTGCCTCTCGAGGGAACATCCCCCAAAACCTCTCACACACATTTTCAGAGTGCTTTGTTGGGTAAGTGGGGGGAGGGTGGGGGGTGGAGGCTCTACGTTCCCAGCTCCCACCGAGTCTGGAAAAGACACATAAATCTCACACGCACACCGTCATGAGGCAATGGGGGTCTTAGGACCCGAGGCTTCTTGCCTTACATTGGAAGCCGCTTTAGAGGAGGAAGAGGTGGAGTGCTCAAGAGGATGGGGGAAGAACTCATTCAACTTTACTGGTGTAGCATTTGTCATAGTATAAATATTTCCCTTTTATAATCTTTCATTCACATCATATAATTAAAACCACACTAACAAAAATAAAAATAATACACAATATAGGATGCCCTGCTTTATTATGTGCCTCTGCAATGCAGTGTTTGACTAGTTATCTTTATTATTTATCTTTCCATTATGACGGGGACATATTTCAGTGATGATCAAATCTATGTAGCCTCGCAGCGCTTCAACCATTTGAAAAATAAATACATGGACAGATTTGTGCAGTGGTCAAATTTGGCTAGATGAGTTGATTATTGGCATTTGGCACCCGTTGAGGCCAGAGAAAAGTGAAGACAAATATTTCTAGTCATTATTTGAATGAACTAATAAACCCGTGACTTCTGTAAAGCATTATAAATCGGTGTGACAGTTTTCTCTGTGACATTGCATTTGTTCTGTCCTCTAGAATCTGATCTTGACTAAGGAATGAAATATCCCCTCACATCTGGCACGCAGAGCATTTTTGAGTCATGATTGTTTCCAGCTGATGTATGGAAATCAAATATTTACTTTAGTTTTGTGCGTGCGTGCGTGTGTGTGTGTGTGTGTGTGTGTGTGTGTGTGTGTGTGTGTGTGTGTGTGTGTGTGTGTGTGTGTGTGTGTGTGTGTGTTCCTTCAAGGTGAATATAATTGATCATGGGCCATCATATTTTTTTCAACAATGTTAACCTTGGATTTTGGACTGTCTGAGTGAATTAACGTAAACATCATGATTCACAGATCAGGCACACTGCAATGCAAAACCTTTCTACGTGTTTTATAAATCATCGAGTGAGCCCTGCATCTTTGTCAAAGAGAACCGGTGTGTATTCAGCCTGGAAACAATGTCAATTTATGGCAACGGAGTTGTTGCAGTCAGCAGTCATGCTCTAATCAGGAATTAACTGCCTGCATAGACAATCACTGTAAAATCCCATCAGCCAGTGAAAGACAGAAACAGATCTTGGCAAGTCAAATTGACAAAAACGCAAATGGTGCATTGTGTGCCACTTCATTCTTCAACTTATTGATTTGTGTTTTTAAGCTGATTCGGCACTCTCTGAGCGATCTGTTTGTTTCATTTTCTTTCATTCACCCTCACACAAACCTCCTGCAGGCTGACAAGAAGCATTGCTAAGAATTTCCTAATGAGGATTATACATCAAACTCAGTCAGTGTTGGTCTTCTGTCACACTGCCGAGAGGCCGAGGAGACACGGCAAGTTTGACTCACAATTTTGTGAGCTGAGATCTGATGCCGTTACCTCCCATGCTTGGTTTTCCTCAACCCTGAAGCCATCCATGTGAGTCGTTTTACTTCCCTTAGTAGAAGTGATAAAGCTATAACAGACTATTTATTTTTGTTACAAACAAATGATTGTCCTCCAGTTCCATTTTTCGATGTGGTCCCATAAACCTCTTTAGCTTTTAAGACATTATTTTGAGACGCATTACACATATTGATAGGAAACCTTCTTTTGGCAACATGTGTATCATGGACCTGTGAAAGCTTGCAGCGAGCATTAAAGCAACGCTGAGGCCTATTGCAGCATTTGTAAAAGCTACACAATTTAATCACGATTTTTAAGAAACGAGGGCTTTCAGTGTTGTCAAGGCTTCACATTTTCTTGACTAAATGCTTGCTCAAATAATAAACAACATAACGTTCATTTTTGCATTAAATCCAAGACAATTCTTAAAAAAAAACAGATCATTGTCACGATTGACGCTTACTTATGCTTCTTTATTAACCTCAGCGTAATATTGCACCACAAATGTGTATAATTCTACATTTCATTGACAAGCTACCTTTGCATGACGATGACGGCCATCGCTGACTGCACAATTATTCACAACGGACACGGCCATGCTCTAATTCTCATACTTTGACGCTGGAGAATTGTGTGGCATCCATTTAAACCTTCACATCTCTTCCATTTAACCTTGAATCACCCTGGAAAAAGTATCAAGCTTCAGCAGATATTCCTGACTCCAACATCAGCAACTGGGAATAGCGCACACGTAAACTTTTGATGAGAGGCGTGATCAAATATGTGCAAAGTGAAAACAGTGATGTCAATTCTAAATCACTAAAATACAATTTCTGTCTATTATCCGCGAGGCTACTAAATGTGATTATCGCCAAACAGAAAAAAAAAATAGCCATCATGTGCTTTCAAAATTCCTAATGCGGTCTAACACCACGTCAAAGGCACATCATTAATTAACATGCTGTTATCAGGGCTGAACGCTGGAGGTGGGGAGATGAATGCGGCGAGGAGCAGCAAGTGGATTAAAGGTCACATCCTGTGTGTTAATCACCCAGCACTCCCAACCCCTGGAAGGAAACATAGTAGAATGGACACATTAGTGCCACCTGGCTGGACACAGACCATTCCCAGGATGTGGGCAGACCCAAACAGAAATGGCGACTGTTTTGTAGACGGACGAGAGACAAAGGATCAAGCATACACACTGATTTTTTAAAAAAATATATCAGAATAGGCTGAAATTGTGTCAATAACATGTCTGGTCAATGCTTATGGTTTTCAGTGTAGATTGGAGTGGAAGGAATCCATCTCTAAAGACCACCACTATCACCTCACAGTTAAAGAAACCATTCACAGTGTCCAAAAACACAATACAAATAGAAACACCATGCCAGCGTGCCGTGCACATCATCAGGAGCAGTTCAGATTGACAATTTCGTCTATATAATAACATGAACAAAACATTCTGGGTATAATAAAATACATCATACACACCAGAGATGCTCATCATCAAACGTATTAATGTGTGCTGATTGCTCCCACTGTTCTTTTTTGTGAGTCAAAGTCGGCTCTAATAGGTTTTGCTCAGAGCAACCAAACAGAGGTCAAAATAGTGCTGATGTCAGAGTTAGCTCGCTGGCCATGTGAGGAGGAATTTGCAAGTTGATTGGTTTGATCAAGGGCAGATTCGATTGGCATGGCATTCGTAGTCTATGACTAACTCGGTGCTGTCATTTCTATGATCAACTATATGAAAGCCTGCCTTCTTCTGCCAAGAACTCCCGCTGCACATGAACGTGACAATGTCATCATCACTTCTTTGACTAACAGCCAGCCTAAATGAAAAGCTTTTGTTGGTGCCATCCTCGAATCTGGTCTCAAGGGATCCGGTGTGGTATCATTGTCACGTCATTTGTATTTGATCATATCCCGTGTAGGCCTACTCAGCCTTTCGTTGTGTACAAACTCGTGTACACCTCAGTACACTCAGATTCTCCATACTGTCCATACTGGCAAATGCACACCAAGACGTCTTACTAACAACTCATGACATTCTCGGTGTGAAAAACCTTGACGACCTTCCAAGGTGGACGCATTCATTTCTTGGCATTCACAAACGCTTGCAGGCTGGATGTATGCCTCGAGATCATATTTGTACAGCCCCCGCAACTCCCACTCTCCCACATCTGACCAAGATCTCTCAGATCGGATGTGACTCACTAGCTTTGGCAGTTTCAAGTGAAATTCTTCCCTTGTTAGTCTCTTACCACGGAGAGCTTTCCTTTACTGCCTCACAATGGAGTCCAGTCACAATAGAATCCTTCTGAACTGTGTTGCCAAAGAACCAGACGGCCTTGCGTGTCACTGTCAAAACATTGATTGCGCTCACCTTACCTGTAAGGCGTCCAACCCGTAAATCTGTTTTTAAAAAAATCACCTTACAGAATAATGAGCTGTCTCACATAGATCATTTTCTGAACACGCCTTTGTGCTTGAGGAGGCCAGATCAGGCAGAAACACTGCAAATGGTAACGCTCGGAAGCTGCATCGATACTTGCAGGGTTGCTTTTATTCTCATCAGAGTGAGTCAGTATTACTGCATCAACACTTTCCAGGACACAGACGCTGTTTCAGTGCTTTTTTTTTTGATGGGCTTTCCCTCCCTCCCGGCCAGGGCTGTGTGCCTTTTTGACCTTGGTGGCCGCAAAGACAGGCAGAAGCAACCGAATGATCTGAGATGTCACCCTCAGAAAAGGCAGCACATTCCTTTGTGTGTGTTTTCGATGACAATGAAAAGGAAACTATATGGGAAGTATCTCTCTTCACGTCTCCAACTTGACTAGATCACCTTAGACATTCTGCTGTTGACTGCAACAACATAAAGAGAATAGGAACACGCAAAGGCTTGTCAAGTGGAAGTTGAACAAACTTTCCATATGGTCACAAAGTACTTATATTATATTATATTATATTATATTATATTATATTATTATATTATTTATTGATGTATTTTTGGAGGGGGTTATGTTTTCACTATGGCGATAAAAATGGCCATTCAGAGTGAGATTGGGGTCTACAATATACTGGATGTCTTCGATAATGTAACTAAGATTGGGGAACGAAAGATCAATAACCAAGTGACATAGGTAATATTGCTGTTGATTGGTATGCCACATTACTAGATCGAATTTCCTGATGCCCCCCTTAATTGCCCCCCATCACACTACCACCATCCTCACCCCTTTTGGGCCTTTGTGGGAATTTCAGAGAAACCTAGAAGTGTTGTGTCCAACAATTTTAGTGGTTACTCCTCATTCCTCCAAGTGGAGCATTTCCACTATATTCAGAAACACAGTTAAAAATGTGTCAAATATGTCCACTGGCCGAAGACAATGATGCAACTATTTAAAATGGCACTTTCACTAAAAAATGGCTTCAGTTGATATTCCAGCGCTTTTACATATGTTCTTTTTCCAACCACGTCCCTAATCAAATGACTCACATGCGAATCACAAAACAAGATATGATTTGTTTTCATTTGGAATGAGAGCACAGTAAAGGGGTGCGTGTCTGTTGAGTCAGGGACGGCGGTTTGTCTTGAATGTTTAAAAATGAGAATTCTATTGAGAGAGGCTTCCCGGCAGCTGGAGATGTGACCATGAAAATAAGTGCACCTCTCAAAGTGAATGTGGTGAATTGTTTTGTTCAAGTGTATAAGTTCAGTGTTGGGGCAAAGCCCGCCTGTGCTTTGTTCCACACTGAGCTTAAACACGGTATCTGTCTGCAGAAGGTTTCAACTCATAAGGACTTAAACTAAACTTCCAATGCTCTGACACTACAGAGCCGAATATAGTAGATATCAAGCTCTGGAAAGAGAGATTCAATTATTTATCACCTTGACCAAAAACGAAAAGGTTTCTGCAAAAACGCCAAACGTATTTCGATGAAACGATAAATGGTGTATGTGCTTAATTGAGAAGCATTAAAAAAAAAAAGAGAACATGTCAAAGTTGTGACTGCTGAATATATTTTATAATTTCAATGCATTCCTCCCGTCCATCAGAATAAAATATGTACTGTTCTGTCCTCTCGCAGTGTCATTAATGTAATTTAATCGCACATGACTGACTAAATTAAGTTTGTTGTACCATTGTCGCCTTATGTTATAATTGTTTTCGAATGTCAGAATTTTGTGTTGCAGGAGTTAACAGAAGAGTTTGTGTTGAGATTTCCAGTAAAGGTTATTCATGACACCCCTATAGATTGCCTCATTCGTGTCAGAGTGAATGCTGTTCATTGCCAAAACGGCTGTTCATCAAAGTGTCATCGGATGAATAAACACAAATACAGAGCTTCACGTTTTGATCTCACATTTGTTGACGGTTCACTTTTGGGGGAGGTCCTTGAAATGTTATTCCACTGCACAAACAGCAAGTTGTATGTTTTTTTTTTTTGTTGTTGTTGTTTTTTTTAATGCCAACATCTTTCTTTACTTGTTTTAGACATCTCAAGGCACATCTTCACAAACAAAATCTTGACACACACTCAGTGACATCCTCAACATGATCAAAGTCTAACATGTCGTTTGTTGATCGCTAAGCAATGCGTGGAAAACGTGCTATTGACAAGGATGTGATTGTGTGTCTTTTTGGGAGCAATTGAGCCGTGAGCTTCCTGCTTTTAGCTATCCAGCTGAAAAGCCCGTCCCACAGGGATGGCTTACTCAGCTTTGACACAAACACGGACACTTCCGTGTGATATCCGTGCAAGAAAGTGGATGAAAGATCACTCTTAAATGCACACACAATCACAGAGGGAGGTGTCTGACAGAGATGTCTTGAATGACAGCGTCTCCTGTTCCACTCTATTCTTATCTCTGCACTGTTAAGCACACACCATATAGCTCTGGTGACGTTTCACCTCATTTCGGTGGCAAGAGACTTCAAGCATGCATTATCTTTGTCACATGTTTCATGTTCCTTCCATTGCAGAACTTGCTTGACATCTCACTCGAAGAATGTACTGTAGGCTAAATCGTGAACTGTCCTCATGGAGGACTTGTTTGATAACAATAAGCCATATGCATCCATGTCCGCGGTTCGTAAAATTTCTATGCATGTTATGAGAGTGTTTTGGTCTGGCTGTGGAGCTGCAGAGCTCCTGTAAAGTAACCCATCCCCCCCCAGCTGAGACATTTTTGCGTTGCACTTTCTGTGTTGGACTACATGACACCAGCTTCCCCTCCCCCTGCCAAGAAAGTCTTCAGAGATGGTCCCTTGGGTGGGTGTCGGTGCTGAAAGCAGGCCTTTGGCCCTGTCCATGGGATGTTATTGATGAAGTGAGGTAATGGATGTACCCGCTGTGCTCCCAGGGACACAGAGGATAAATCAGAGTGGGTAAGACTCAACCAGCCATCCCACCTCGCTCTAGACTCAAATGCCATTTCATTAGCTTTATTTATGGGGGGTTTGCACTCTTCTGAACCCCTCCCTTTGTGACCTCCCCCTTAAAATGTCACTATTCTTCGGTTTCCTCCCGTGCATAGTGTTATCACAACCCGTATGCATTCTTCCCCATTCCCAGAATTCCCAGTCTTAAGCCTGTCTCACACCTGAGAGCCTCCGGTGATGCGGTGGACAAAGACCTTGACTAGACTGATTATCTCTGAAGGTGTGAAACACATTGGACCCTATTTTTGTGCCCACTGCAAGTCAAGCGCAAAGTGCAGTCGGACTCTATGGAAGGAGGTTTTTTTCTTTGGGCATTTTTGTAGACGGGCGCAGGTAGAAATGGCCGTTTGCGCCGTTGTGGGACTAAACACAGCCAGCTTGATTCCCGGCCAATCGAAACGGCTTTAAATTTAGCTCAGGTGAAGTGCGTGGTCTCCATTGCGGAAGCATAAAGTACTCGCTGCATCCATGCAGGAGAGCGGCGTGCGCAAAGTACATATAAGGAGCTGCAAGAGATCTCCACTGTAAAATAGGCTGCTGCCAAGTGGGCACTCGGAAACCAAACTGCCTCCAACCTCAATTGTGCACCTATGTGAGCCCCAGCACGAAAATGAAGACATGCCAGTTTTTACAACGCACGCCTGACTACGAAAACATAGTGCTGCCTCGGCATCTGGCTTATTTGCAGCGCTGCAGGTCCACCAAGCACAGCATTTCTTGCACAGCCATATTTGTGCTGGGTGAGCAAAGACAAGCCACCTCTGGACTTTTGCTCTCGGCAGCGGGCCTGAAATTACAGCCAAAACCACTTCACCTGTGGCGGAAAGAGAAAGGAATTTGTCTTTCTTTGAGAGGAAGATTAAGTGAACTTTTGTATCACTTGAGATCAAATATCACTGCTGTCAATTGTACATAGAGTGTCTCTGTCCGTGGACATTTTCCATTCGCCTGGAACAAGGTGAATACGTATCACATCACACGTGTGAGAAACATAGAGTCAAATGACACCTCGGATGGTAAACATTTGTATTATTCTGAGAAGTCTCACTTCCATGAATTATGTTGATGTATGCCTTGTCATGTCCCTGCATTTTATTTTTTCAGGACACAGGCAGTGAATCATCCTCTCGGGGCATGTTTTCCCCATTAGAGAAAAAGGCAGTAATGTGTTCTTTTGTGTGTGTGTGTGTGTGTGTGTGTGTGTGTGTGTGTGTGTGTGTGTGTGTGTGTGTGTGTGTGTGTGTGTGTGTGTGTGTGTGTTCCCCAATGACGAACATGGATGTCATGACAATCTGGCTGAAACACATCCAAACAAGGTCCATGAACCATGCAAGTGAACAGATGGTCAACTGCGCGCGAGTGATGCTTTGATGCTGCCAGTTTCATCACAGGGGCTCACTTGGATGTTGTGAATGTGTCTGTCATGTCCACGGCATCCACTGACGCGAATCTGGGAATGTGGCGAGAAAGCCATGGTGGCGGGGCTATTTTCAAATTGAAAATTCCTTATTTCTTGTACTTATTGAATGACTGTGCTATATATGACCCGAACATTGCTCTGCTCTGTGTGGATGTTGAGAAAGGCTATCACTGTGTTTGTGCTATATTAGGGCTACATTAGGGCCACAGCATTATTGCAGTAATGACTTTTCTGCCCTCTGATCTTGTTGCCGAAAGGGGGAGTTTGCAGTTGCAAAACTGCGAGCAAGATATGAATATCGCCACACTTCAACAAATCCTGCCTCAACTCGAGTTTCTGACCAAAGCCACAAGCCTCACTAACGTGCAAGAGACATGCTTTGTGCATAACATGCACTTTGAGCAAATTGTTAGCCACGGCTGAAGGTTTTTTGTTTTTTTGGGGGGAGGGGGGTGTACAAATAATTCAAAATCAAAAGGAGGTGATAAACTTACCTGTCGAGCAGAAATGTTGCTAATTCAACATTTCTGATTTCTCTTAGTTGCCTGTGGCCCATACGCACCTGAAAGGCATCTCCTACTGTAAATTTAACCTTGCTCTCTCTCAAGATCTGTCACATTCCTTCTTTTTAACTTTTGTTGTGAAATAGAAGTGAATAATACGCTATAGTTTCAGCAAAGCTCCTCATGCCCAACGGGTAACTGCGTTAAAGCATGAGGCCGCAAGGGGTGTGCCCGCTGTACGTGTGCCCGGCGAGTGCACAAGAATGATTGACACATTGTAGCCACACCCTCCGTCTCTGACTAGTTGTTGTTCCTCGGGCGCGGTGGTTTCTTAAAAACCTAGTTTGAGGTCCAAGAGGGCGCTCATTTTTTTGCAGATAATTTCACTAATGTAGGACTGTGAGGTTGGACTGACAGTTTTGACGAAAATAATAGGTGAATAATATAAATGAATGGATTAATTCATTCATTCATTCAGTAATGAAAAGCAAACTTTCCCATTAAATCTCATGTCAGAATCAAATTATTGTCCTTTTGTGAGTTTGACTGAGAAATTATTCTGTCAAATGTAATCAAAACAAATGGAAGAAGAAGAGAAGGGAGTTTGCAAAATATTCTTGCCATACAATTGTGTTAGCCTAAATCCTTGCCTCTCCAAATTTTCACACTTACAATAAGATCAGTAATTATGCTGAATATTGAATTACACTGAAAATTGTTTGAAATGATCTACAACATCACATTACATGCACATTAAAAAAGACTCCAATAGTCACCGCTGATGAATAAGTACTGGGTTAGTGAATGATTAAAAACATAACTCTCCGATGTATTATGTTCTTAGCGTCTCAGCAACAAAAGATAGTCTGCATATGATTCCAATAAAAGGAAGGGGGGGGGGGGAAGTGACGGAAAAGCACACACTGGCTGCTAGCCAGGTGCAGACAGACTCAGGAAGTTAAGACGGAATTCCAGCAATGCAGGCCGTTGTTTGACTTTTCAGTGAGATCCCTCATTCACTGCTCTCAGAGCTGTCTTTTTTGAGGAAAGGTGGTCGTGAGATGAAGTCCAGTGTTTGTGAATGTATCGCGGCCCTGACTTTGCACAGGAAACCTTGACCCAATTGATATTACTTGCATCCCTCTCGCCGCATCTGATATGTAAACTAATCTTCTTGACTCAACGCTGCTTTTGACAGTAATAAATGCCAGTGTCGGGAGAGTGAGTTATATAGCAGCTAAATTATACAGTAGGGCCAGAGAACGGACTTGGCACATAATTAAACCTGTATTATAAATGATATATTGTTCCAGTTAGGCTCTAACACTTTCAATCTAACACCAAGATCCTAAACCGGATCAATTAGCTGTGCTATGAATGTACAAGATAAAAAATATGTAGATTTAGAATATGCTGGTCAAGGCAGCTGAACCAGAATGCAGAGGTCCCCTCAGCAAGTCTGGAGTGAGGCAACCTCCCATCAGAGCCTTCATGGATGACCTCACGGTGACAACAACAGCTGTACCAGGAGCCAGGTGGATCCTCCAGGGGTTGGAGCGCGTCATGGCGTGGGCACGCATGAGCTTCAAACCGGCAAAGTCCCGGTCCTTGGTTCTGAAGAAGGGGAAGGTCACAGACAGATTCCGCTTCAGCCTGGGAGTACATCAGATCCCATCAGTCACTGAGAAGCCAGTGAAGAGCCTTGGAAAGGTCTTCAACTGCAGTCTGAAGGATGCAGATTCCATCAAGGCAACCAGTGCTGACCTGGAGGGCTGGTTAAGGACAGTGGACAAGTCTGGGCTCCCTGGAAGATTCAAGGCCTGGGTCTACCAGCATGGGATCCTCCCAAGAATTCTCTGGCCTCTCCTCATCTATGAGGTCCCCATGACTGTGGTGGAAGGTTTTGAGCAGAAGGTGAGCAGCTATCTGCGAAGATGGCTGGGATTACCACGCAGCCTAAGTAGCATTGGGCTGTATGGGAACACCAACAAGCTCAGGCTCCCTTTCAGTTCAGTCAGAGAGGAGTTCATTGTGGCACGGGCACGGGAACACCTGCAGTACTCTGGATCCAGAGATGCCAAAGTGTCCGGGGCAGGGATCGTTGTGAGGACAGGGAGAAAGTGGAAGGCAGCCGATGAGGTCCAGCAAGCAGAGTCACGACTGAAGCACAGGGCCATCCTGGGAACAGTGGCGCAAGGCAGAGCCGGACTGGGGAGACAACCAGCAACCCGTTTTGACCGTGCCAGCGGAAGAGAGAGGCAGAGGTTGGTGCAGGAGGAGGTGCGAGCTTCAGTCGAGGAGGAGAGAACCAGCAGAGCAGTGGCCATGCGGCAGCAGGGCGCCTGGATGAAGTGGGAGCAGGCGATGGAGCGGAGCGTCACCTGGAAGGACATCTGGCGGTGGAATCCCCAGAGGATCAAGTTCTTGATCCAGGGGGTTTACGATGTCCTCCCAAGCCCATCCAACCTGTGCACATGGGGCAAAATAGAAACACCTGCCTGCCCCCTGTGTTCCAAAACAGGGACACTGGAACACATCCTGAGCAACTGCTCCAAGGCGCTGGGTGAGGGCCAGTATCGATGGAGGCATGACCAGGTCCTCAAATCCATCGCTGAAGCAATCAGCAAGGGGATAGAGGGAAGCCGATACACCCAAGCCACAGCTAAGGCCATCCGCTTTGTCAGGGAAGGACAAAGGCCGGAGAAAACACCAAGAAACTGCTCTGCTGGTTTGCTCTCCACTGCCCGAGACTGGGTGATGACAGTTGACCTGGAAAGACAACTGAAGATTCCACCACACATCACCCAGTCAAGATTGAGACCCGATATCATCTTGGTCTCAGAGGCAACAAGGCAACTCTTCTTGCTGGAGCTGACGGTCCCCTGGGAGGAGAGGATGGAGGAGGCCCATGAAAGAAAGAGGGAGAAGTACCAGGAGCTGGTGGAGGACTGTCGGAGGAACGGGTGGAAGACCAAGTGTATGCCAGTGGAGGTGGGCAGTCGGGGGTTTGCCAGCCACTCCCTGAGCAAAGCCTACAGCACACTAGGCATAACGGGTGCCAACCGTAGAAGGGCCATAGGCAACAACGTGGAGGCAGCAGAAAAAGCCTCCAGATGGCTCTGGTTGAAAAGGGGAGAGCAGTGGTTGTAGTGGGTGTAGCATGCCACTTGGACACAGGCCGAGGCTTGATCACCTCGGCCGGGTCGCCTGGATGAGGGTGTCTGTTGCAAGACCCGAAACACCCAGTGAGTCCAGGATACAACACTGATGATGTGTCCAAGCTTGTGCATCAGCAGATGTATTGTTAACTGGATTTTACTGTAAATCCACTTCACTGAAATTGCACCAAAACTTACCATGAACAAAACAGCAACATTTAATGTACAATTTGGTTCTCATCGGTCACGTGTATGTCGTGTGACCATGGCAAAGATGCGACGGAATTGGGCACTATTTAATTTGGAATCAAAGCCAATCACTCACATAGGCTCTGTTAATCTGCGACACCCTTTTAAGATTCCTGTTTTGATTAGGATGTTCCCTCCAGCCATCTGTCTGTTCAGAGAGATTTTCTGCTTTTTTTTCCCTTGTCAGAGCCATAATGAGTGTGAGCAATACACATATCAACTGGCAGCCTTTGAAATCTCTGTCGACTGCTTCGACACCGCCATAGAATGCTCAGAGGCGCCTTTTTATTTTTAACACAAGACTCCAGTGAAACATGGAGTGAGACACATTTGTGCCTTATCAGCGAATTGACAAATTGGCCATTGCAGCAATGTGGGACAGATTATTCTGACATAAGCTCAGGCCCGGGAAGCCCGGACGAAATGAACTGTTGTTTTTGCCGCGTTGCGCCGGCTGGATGAAGAGAAGGCGGATGAACTGATGGTTAGAGGGGGTCTCCCTAACCACAGAGCAGTAAGAAAAACACAGGGAAGAAAAACAATCCCTGACATCACCGTCAGGTCTGCTGCACCAAAATTTAGGTCAAGATATATGGCCTGTCGGAAATGTGTCAGCGTTTCATTGCTCAGCCAGTTGGTCACAGTTATAAACACAAACACAAAAGAGAAAAATGTCAACTTCATTCAGCCCCACTAATGTCATTGTTTTGGAAATGCCAGTACCTGCAGTCTATGTGATGTTCTTTGGAGTGTGACCCAGTGTGGTTTCGCACCATTTAATAGGACATCGGCTTGAGCACACTCATCAGCTATGTACACAGCGTGTGCTGCTCTGATCTCCAAAATACATCCTTCAATGTTAAGTCGCTGTAGTCTTAGCTTGTACTTCTCAGTGGGCGTCAAGCAGCACAGATGTATGCTCCCTGGCCTGCCCTAGAAGAGCCTGTGTTGAACCCCTTTTGGAATCTCACGTTCAGTCTGTTGTGAGAGTAAATACACAGGGGGGTGGACCAAAGACTGGGTCGCAAATTGTCAGAGTAAATGATGTCAACCTATTTTATTGATCGTCTCGCAAGCATACATTTTCTCTGCAAATCATTTTTTGTCACATTCAGTAACCATCGTACTTACCGGTACTGAATTTTATTTGATTGCTCTAAAATTATGGCCAAGAAGTCTTTTTACTAGGATTCTAAATGTACAACTGCAAGAATAGATTGGCGTATTCCGACATACATTACCCAATGTATGTATGTACTGTGCGTGTGTGTGTGTGTGTGTGTGTGTGTGTGTGTGTGTGTGTGTG
>NW_017805009.1:1811956-1813999 GCF_001891065.2 Hippocampus comes
TTTTTTTACGACAACTGTCTTGTCCACGGCGTCTTTTATTCGTTCCACTGGGGTTTAGCAAGTGTGTTTATAAAGAGACGAAAATTGTTTGGGGACTATCCCCCACATTCTAGTTGAGATGGTATAACCCAAGTGGCAAAATGACGCTTGCTACTGTTGTTGCAGGTTGCCATTCGTTCTACTAAACCATTAGTCAAACGCCATCATGTCCCCTGGGAGGAGAGGATGGAGGAGGCCCATGAAAGAAAGAGGGAGAAGTACCAGGAGCTGGTGGAGGACTGTCGGAGGAACGGGTGGAAGACCAAGTGTATGCCAGTGGAGGTGGGCAGTCGGGGGTTTGCCAGCCACTCCCTGAGCAAAGCCTACAGCACACTAGGCATAACGGGTGCCAACCGTAGAAGGGCCATAGGCAACAACGTGGAGGCAGCAGAAAAAGCCTCCAGATGGCTCTGGTTGAAAAGGGGAGAGCAGTGGTTGTAGTGGGTGTAGCATGCCACTTGGACACAGGCCGAGGCTTGATCACCTCGGCCGGGTCGCCTGGATGAGGGTGTCTGTTGCAAGACCCGAAACACCCAGTGAGTCCAGGATACAACACTGATGATGTGTCCAAGCTTGTGCATTCGCAGATGTATTGTTAACTGGATTTTACTGTAAATCCACTTCACTGAAATTGCACCAAAACTTACCATGAACAAAACAGCAACATTTAATGTACAATTTGGTTCTCATCGGTCACGTGTATGTCGTGTGACCATGGCAAAGATGCGACGGAATTGGGCACTATTTAATTTGGAATCAAAGCCAATCACTCACATAGGCTCTGTTAATCTGCGACACCCTTTTAAGATTCCTGTTTTGATTAGGATGTTCCCTCCAGCCATCTGTCTGTTCAGAGAGATTTTCTGCTTTTTTTTCCCTTGTCAGAGCCATAATGAGTGTGAGCAATACACATATCAACTGGCAGCCTTTGAAATCTCTGTCGACTGCTTCGACACCGCCATAGAATGCTCAGAGGCGCCTTTTTATTTTTAACACAAGACTCCAGTGAAACATGGAGTGAGACACATTTGTGTCTTATCAGCGAATTGACAAATTGGCCATTGCAGCAATGTGGGACAGATTATTCTGACATAAGCTCAGGCCCGGGAAGCCCGGACGAAATGAACTGTTGTTTTTGCCGCGTTGCGCCGGCTGGATGAAGAGAAGGCGGATGAACTGATGGTTAGAGGGGGTCTCCCTAACCACAGAGCAGTAAGAAAAACACAGGGAAGAAAAACAATCCCTGACATCACCGTCAGGTCTGCTGCACCAAAATTTAGGTCAAGATATATGGCCTGTCGGAAATGTGTCAGCGTTTCATTGCTCAGCCAGTTGGTCACAGTTATAAACACAAACACAAAAGAGAAAAATGTCAACTTCATTCAGCCCCACTAATGTCATTGTTTTGGAAATGCCAGTACCTGCAGTCTATGTGATGTTCTTTGGAGTGTGACCCAGTGTGGTTTCGCACCATTTAATAGGACATCGGCTTGAGCACACTCATCAGCTATGTACACAGCGTGTGCTGCTCTGATCTCCAAAATACATCCTTCAATGTTAAGTCGCTGTAGTCTTAGCTTGTACTTCTCAGTGGGCGTCAAGCAGCACAGATGTATGCTCCCTGGCCTGCCCTAGAAGAGCCTGTGTTGAACCCCTTTTGGAATCTCACGTTCAGTCTGTTGTGAGAGTAAATACACAGGGGGGTGGACCAAAGACTGGGTCGCAAATTGTCAGAGTAAATGATGTCAACCTATTTTATTGATCGTCTCGCAAGCATACATTTTCTCTGCAAATCATTTTTTGTCACATTCAGTAACCATCGTACTTACCGGTACTGAATTTTATTTGATTGCTCTAAAATTATGGCCAAGAAGTCTTTTTACTAGGATTCTAAATGTACAACTGCAAGAATAGATTGGCGTATTCCGACATACATTACCCAATGTATGTATGTACTGTGCGTGTGTGTGTGTGTGTGTGTGTGTGTGTGTGTGTGTGTGTGTG
>NW_017805009.1:1815576-1824667 GCF_001891065.2 Hippocampus comes
GCCCATTTAATAGGACATCGGCTTGAGCACACTCATCAGCTATGTACACAGCGTGTGCTGCTCTGATCTCCAAAATACATCCTTCAATGTTAAGTCGCTGTAGTCTTAGCTTGTACTTCTCAGTGGGCGTCAAGCAGCACAGATGTATGCTCCCTGGCCTGCCCTAGAAGAGCCTGTGTTGAACCCCTTTTGGAATCTCACGTTCAGTCTGTTGTGAGAGTAAATACACAGGGGGGTGGACCAAAGACTGGGTCGCAAATTGTCAGAGTAAATGATGTCAACCTATTTTATTGATCGTCTCGCAAGCATACATTTTCTCTGCAAATCATTTTTTGTCACATTCAGTAACCATCGTACTTACCGGTACTGAATTTTATTTGATTGCTCTAAAATTATGGCCAAGAAGTCTTTTTACTAGGATTCTAAATGTACAACTGCAAGAATAGATTGGCGTATTCCGACATACATTACCCAATGTATGTATGTACTGTGCGTGTGTGTGTGTGTGTGTGTGTGTGTGTGTGTGTGTGTGTGTGAGTGTGTGCGTGTGTGCGTGTGTGCGTGTGTGTATATGTATGTATTATTATGTTTTATATAGTTGTATTTGCTTTTATATTGTTTGGTTTCACTGTTGCGTTACCAGATCGAAACGCCTCCCCTCATTTGCCCAAAATATTTATACCTCCTCTTGCATCACTCCTCAGTAGATATGAGATGAGAAAAAGATGAGCCCCGACTTTGTCCGTGGTCCCTACACGCTTTACCGCATTTACTTCTGTAAACACTCCGTTGCGAGTGACATGGTCTCTTCTTCTGCGCATGCGGGTCACGTCAGGGACGTATATGTTCACGCAGCAGACTGTGCTCACATTTGATATGTAATGTGAAGTCTTACAGAAGAATAAAATCGGATTTCACACCAAAAAAAATCCTAATTGAGCATCAAGACCTACAGTGTGAACTTTAACCTAGCAGGGGAAGATACTACTTGCAGTCATAATGACACAAAAGCGCTGTCTATCTTATATCAGGTCAAGTCAAGTCAAGTACAACTTTATGGTCAAATGTGCTGTATGTGCAACATACACAGAAAACATGAGGGCGTAAAGGGAACCCAAAGATTTTAGATATACTGTACTTACATGAATCGTGGTAGGTTAGTTGAATATTGACTTAATTATTTTTACGGATACTTTATAATGAAGTAATTTGAGGTTATTCAGATTTTAGTGCAACCAAATCATTTGCGGTGGAGGGCGTAAGAACATTTTTGAGATGCTTTGGTTCACCTTAAAATAGGCCTAACAACGCCAATTGTAACCGCAAGTATGAATCCTGGACAAATGATGCTCTCATGTTGATCTACTCACAAATTGACTTTTTCTGTGTGAAATCTGGGCTTGCACTCATAGGAGCCCATTCATTATTCCTTTGGACAGTATGAACGGACACAGGTTTATCTTCTACCATTACATGGAAAAGCAATGGAAGCGCAGACGCCACAGGCAGAGACAGCTGCACAGATATATTTGGAATTAATATCTCATTTTTAGGCAAATTAAGTGATATTGTATTCTGATGATTTTTCACGGCACAGTACGGTATGCCACTGCACCCTTGGGAACAACTGAATTATATCGACAAACAAAATACCACACAATGTACTTTGGTAGTGCGAGAAGTGTACTGTTACACTGCGGCTCAGTCACAGTGACAGCAAACTGGAAACAATATGATCCATTGTTTGAAGGCTAAAGATGAGTTCAAGACTCGTGACTTGATAATTATCAGCTTGTTTGTGCTCGTCAACGTGTGAGTTTGTGACTGTCTGAATAAACATTCAAACGGGACCATTTAAGTGCACATGCAAGTGGAACTCTAATGACGAGTGACATGAGGACATCATCACTCGCCATCAAATTTTGCCCGGAGGAGGGAAGAGAAAGCATGCAGCTTTATTGAGAGGGCGAGCGAGAGAAAGGGAGAGAGAAAGAGGGAGAGGGAGGCGGTTCAGTCCCTCCGTGGTGTGTCGGCCGCAGGGAGCAGCAGATCAGCGCATTGTGCAGGACCAGGCACGACTGAGCGCAACCTTCAGCGGAACAAATGACAAGGAAAACTATTCTTTGGTGTGGAGTAATTCACGGGAGACGCGCGCCATCGAAGCGAGAAGCTCGGTAAAAGCGTCACCGGACCTCGTTGACGCGGATTGGGACGTTCGCTGACTGTGCTACAACGCCACCGAATGGTCCCCGTTTACTCCGCCGCAGAGGTTAGTTAGCCTCCATTGCTCTCTGTCCATAGGTTTTGGGGGTGGTCTGTCTCTTGTGTTGGTGGACGACAGGGTCTAGCCATTCTTTTGGGGAGAAACCTACATAGCATTATTGGGCTTTCCACGCTACGCAAACGTCGCAGCAATTCGTTTGATCGAACGATCAAGGGCGAGGAGGCGTCGCGTCGATCGGCTTTCGAGCGTCACCGCGGCATTCTCAGTTAGCCGGCCATTGTCAGAGCCAGTTGATTATTTTATAATTCACAAACACGTGCTACATGGCTAGGCTAAGCTTGCTAATGGCTAAAGGTGCTAGCGGACCAAGCTAGCTGTCACAGCCGTGGAGTGGCTGGCGTACGCCAACTTTATCCACTAAATACGTTATACAACCATGTGTCCGATTTGAAATCACGGCAGCACACAGCATACCTCAAGGATAGGCACATTTTCAACTATGTCGACCCTTTACTTGGCGTCTTTACAATTGTGTTGCTCGTCTAACTTTGCTAGCCTGCTCATAACTACTAAATGCACGAACTAGCGGCCGGTTTGCGTGTGTAAACACTGCTTTGCAATATACTATGTGTTTTGTATTCGTGATAACGTGCCGTTTCCAGTTTGCAAATAAATCAACGTTGTGTTGAATGTTTAGTTTGACACACTAATAATTTAGATGTGATAGTGTATTAGCAGCGTTAATACTATTTACGTAACACAATGACTTAATTCATACTCGGGAGTTTGTAGAGTTTTCATCTCGTGTGACGTAATTATTGTTGTGTAGTCGATGACAGGCCTGCTGCGTGTGGTTTGAACGTGATTCTGTAACTTTTAAGGGAACACATCACAATTCCCTGTCGATTTATTGCTATCTCGTGATTTGTACAATAAAGCAGTCCTCTAATAGAAGACTGTGTGCTTCCATATAGTTGTCCTAATATATCATCGTAACGTATTGCTCATAAAAGCGAAGTTCGTGTTTATCTTCAGAATTGCTATTTCCAGCAGTCCTGCCGAATGGTTGAACACCAAATTAATGACCATTATTGTTTAGATCATGTTTGAAAGTAATTGAAATTCATGGGAGGAGAGAAGAGATTAACTCAGAATTGATAAAAATCAATGATGCTTGATCTTAGAAAGATGAGTTCACTTTTCTCAGTGTAACAGGGTAGCAATTAATGATGAAGGAATATGAGTCGTTAGACATAATATAGAGACTTTTTATTTGTGCTGAAGCGTTGATTTGCAAAACATTTTATTTCAGTTGACAGTACTGTCATTGTGCCATATGACTACAAAGGAAAGTCTACACACTACAAATATTTACCCAAAACATTAATTCATATGAAACCTCTTTGTTGAACACACTTGAACATTTTAAAAGTTTACCAAAATGCATAAATAGGCATACATATTGCACTTGATGACTTACATGTAATATGGGCAAATCAGCCACCTTATCTATATCTATATTTATATTGCACTTAATTGAACGGTGTACATCGAAACTGTAACATTTATTTTGTGAATGCGAACACTTTGTTTTTCTTCTTTCTTCTTTCTACCCAATCTTGCTGCTGTAGACTGTAAATTTCCCCAATGTGGGACAAATAAAGGATATTTTATCATAACGTCCTTTAATCTGAATTTTCTCTATATACTCAACATGATTTTGAGTCTATCTGTCTGTCTGTCTATACGAATGTATGTTTGCATATATGTATGCAGGTTTTTTCCTGGCTCCAATTAAGGCAGAGGCAATACCATCCTGACCATGCGCCATGACGTGCATATATTCTGTAAATTCAACGGACTCACTTTCTTTTACAGGAAACATACTTGAAGTGAAGAGTTCCAATAAGAATATGACTATTATCATGTTAACGCAGTCATTTATTAAAACTTGCCTCGGAGAGTGGTGGACTCATATCTTGTGTGGTGGAGCCACTTAAGTTTGAGACACAGATTATTTTGAAGCAGCTTTCAAGCGCACTGTGGTCCATGTCCACCTGCGCTGCAGTAGCGCGCTGCAGAGTTTCCTCCATTAAAGAAAAAAAAAATCTTAAACTATTTACCAAAATCTATATTACCTATATTATTTTAGTTTTTGTAACTTTATTAGTTGAGTGTTTTTAGGTACTACCATCATTAATATACTTGTACTTCTCTTCTGCTGCTTTGTGGATGGGTGTCACCTCATGTCTTTTTAATGTGTCCAGCCTGTAGTTGGTTGATGGCTGTCTCACAAGTGACTGCCTGCTGTGTTTGGGCACAGTGATTTTGGCATAAATAACAGTGCTTGGCTGAGCCAGGAAAATTCATTTAGCCACTGCTTGTCAAAGCCACTGGCTCGTGTGTTTTTAAGATGATATGGAAGGAGGAATAAAAAAAGTTTCGATCGCGTATATGTTGGCTTTGCGTTGTTCTGCTCCTAATTGGAAACTGATTTATGTAGCCTCGCCTTGGCGACTTGTCCTGTCCTGCATAGCGGCCCTCACTATCACCAGTGTTTGAGACCAAATTTCCACATGTTGTCACCTTCATGAATTATTACAGTAACTGCCGGTTGTGTAAATTTCTCTGCGCGTTTCACTCGGACTTGGCTTTCTTCCTCATGAGTGGCTGATTTTCCCTGCCATATCTGCAATGCAAAAAATGATAAATTTTACTTTGACAATAAACACAACCTGCAGGCAAAAAAAAAAAAACTTTATCATAACGTCCTTTAATCTGAATTTTCTCTATATACTCAACATGATTTTGAGTCTATCTGTCTGTCTGTCTATACGAATGTATGTTTGCATATATGTATGCAGGTTTTTTCCTGGCTCCAATTAAGGCAGAGGCAATACCATCCTGACCATGCGCCATGACGTGCATATATTCTGTAAATTCAACGGACTCACTTTCTTTTACAGGAAACATACTTGAAGTGAAGAGTTCCAATAAGAATATGACTATTATCATGTTAACGCAGTCATTTATTAAAACTTGCCTCGGAGAGTGGTGGACTCATATCTTGTGTGGTGGAGCCACTTAAGTTTGAGACACAGATTATTTTGAAGCAGCTTTCAAGCGCACTGTGGTCCATGTCCACCTGCGCTGCAGTAGCGCGCTGCAGAGTTTCCTCCATTAAAGAAAAAAAAAATCTTAAACTATTTACCAAAATCTATATTACCTATATTATTTTAGTTTTTGTAACTTTATTAGTTGAGTGTTTTTAGGTACTACCATCATTAATATACTTGTACTTCTCTTCTGCTGCTTTGTGGATGGGTGTCACCTCATGTCTTTTTAATGTGTCCAGCCTGTAGTTGGTTGATGGCTGTCTCACAAGTGACTGCCTGCTGTGTTTGGGCACAGTGATTTTGGCATAAATAACAGTGCTTGGCTGAGCCAGGAAAATTCATTTAGCCACTGCTTGTCAAAGCCACTGGCTCGTGTGTTTTTAAGATGATATGGAAGGAGGAATAAAAAAAGTTTCGATCGCGTATATGTTGGCTTTGCGTTGTTCTGCTCCTAATTGGAAACTGATTTATGTAGCCTCGCCTTGGCGACTTGTCCTGTCCTGCATAGCGGCCCTCACTATCACCAGTGTTTGAGACCAAATTTCCACATGTTGTCACCATCATGAATTATTACAGTAACTGCCGGTTGTGTAAATTTCTCTGCGCGTTTCACTCGGACTTGGCTTTCTTCCTCATGAGTGGCTGATTTTCCCTGCCATATCTGCAATGCAAAAAATGATAAATTTTACTTTGACAATAAACACAACCTGCAGGCAAAAAAAAAAAAACACAACCTGCCAATATTTACCTGTTTGTGATATCTCCAAGGTAAAAGCAGGACGTCGATAGCACCAACTAGTGGGGAAAAACATGATTCGATCTGTTTCTTCTTCGGTAGTTGCTTCAGGTGTTTCCTGTGCACAGCTATTTACTGTAGCGCCTCCATAGTGGCGCAATGCTGCAACTGCAGTTAAAATATGTCGCTGCCGCAGAGGGACATCAATCGCTCAATCAGCACAGCTGGAGCTTTACGCTATGTTGAGCGATATCAATCGGTCTGACTAGGGGCAGTCTTCACAAAATTAGCTGGAGGCGACCACCACGTAATTTTGAACGCAGGGAAAACCTTATATATGTATGTGTATGCGTATGTGTAGGGAAGAGACTGACTTGTGTGCGGGCATCGGTTCCTACTCAGTGATGGTGTGGATGTGGGTGTGAATGGTTGTTTGTCTCCAAATGGGGCCTGTGACTGACTGTCGACCAGTTAAAGGTGTAATTCGCCTTTCGCCCAAAGTCAGTTGGGATAGGCTCCAGCAATTAATTCATTAATATACAATGTAGCCTTTTAGATAAAATAGCATTTATAAAAATATTTGTAAATGAATTATTTCAATAGACATATTGCGTCATCTAATTTTTTTTTTCTCCATTGGCCCCAAAACCTTGATCAAGTGAAGCCTATTATTTGCCCTTTTTTTGGTTCTTCTTGATGCATTTATTTGACTGGTGCAATTTATACTCCAGAGTGACTTATGCCTCTTTTCCATTAGCCTCAAATCGCACCACACCACTCCGCTATTGCCTGGCGCCACACCACTTGCCTCCGTTGCGTTTCCATTATAACAGGCATGCGGCGGAATGTGGGCGGGATCACTGAACAGTGCTAGTTTGTGCTGCACTTTTCACACTTGCAGTCTGTCACAACATTTCAAAAATCGCCATTCTCGGCCACTGCTTTTGGGGCCATTCAAAATATAAATTGTGGTTGCATAATATGGCAAGTACAACTCATTAAAAATGCACAGAAGCTTTCACATATAGACAAAAATAAATAAATCTCCCAGTTTAATACAGCGAGACAGCTGCCTGACCTCAAGAAAAAAAATACACAGCACTCATATTTTGTGTCTTCCAGCAATATTGTACCATATATACAATTTCACACATACCAAGGATAAAATGGAGGGTTAGTGATACTAATTTCACGAGCAGCATGCAAAGCTTATTGCCAGTGTTCAGTCATTTTGAATGGTGAGCTCACTCTCATTCATTTGGCTGCCGCTCTGAGTCAATAACTCGTCCTACGGGGAAAAACATGATTCGATCTGTTTCTTCTTCGGTAGTTGCTTCAGGTGTTTCCTGTGCACAGCTGTTTACTGTAGCGCCTCCATAGTGGCGCAATGCTGCAACTGCAGTTAAAATATGTCGCTGCCGCAGAGGGACATCAATCGCTCAATCAGCACAGCTGGAGCTTAACGCTATGTTGAGCGATATCAATCGGTCTGACTAGGGGCAGTCTTCACAAAATTAGCTGGAGGCGACCACCACGTAATTTTGAACGCAGGGAAAACCTTATATATGTATGTGTATGCGTATGTGTAGGGAAGAGACTGACTTGTGTGCGGGCATCGGTTCCTACTCAGTGATGGTGTGGATGTGGGTGTGAATGGTTGTTTGTCTCCAAATGGGGCCTGTGACTGACTGTCGACCAGTTAAAGGTGTAATTCGCCTTTCGCCCAAAGTCAGTTGGGATAGGCTCCAGCAATTAATTCATTAATATACAATGTAGCCTTTTAGATAAAATAGCATTTATAAAAATATTTGTAAATGAATTATTTCAATAGACATATTGCGTCATCTAATTTTTTTTTTCTCCATTGGCCCCAAAACCTTGATCAAGTGAAGCCTATTATTTGCCCTTTTTTTGGTTCTTCTTGATGCATTTATTTGACTGGTGCAATTTATACTCCAGAGTGACTTATGCCTCTTTTCCATTAGCCTCAAATCGCACCACACCACTCCGCTATTGCCTGGCGCCACACCACTTGCCTCCGTTGCGTTTCCATTATAACAGGCATGCGGCGGAATGTGGGCGGGATCACTGAACAGTGCTAGTTTGTGCTGCACTTTTCACACTTGCAGTCTGTCACAACATTTCAAAAATCGCCATTCTCGGCCACTGCTTTTGGGGCCATTCAAAATATAAATTGTGGTTGCATAATATGGCAAGTACAACTCATTAAAAATGCACAGAAGCTTTCACATATAGACAAAAATAAATAAATCTCCCAGTTTAATACAGCGAGACAGCTGCCTGACCTCAAGAAAAAAAATACACAGCACTCATATTTTGTGTCTTCCAGCAATATTGTACCATATATACAATTTCACACATACCAAGGATAAAATGGAGGGTTAGTGATACTAATTTCACGAGCAGCATGCAAAGCTTATTGCCAGTGTTCAGTCATTTTGAATGGTGAGCTCACTCTCATTCATTTGGCTGCCGCTCTGAGTCAATAACTCGTCATCCTCACTCTGCGGCGTCTGAAGCCCTCCGGCAGCGACCCAAAGCCGCCATACCTGAGGCGGGGGCCACTCTCACTCGGGCCAGGGAAGCGGCAAGCTTGTGCTGTGCTGCTGGAGACCTCTCATTCACGTGAATGGGACCCGGTGAGCTAGTGGTGTGTGCGATTGTTAAAATTTTTACCATGAATCATCAAAAATGCATCCGTTGTCAAAGTCAAGGCCCGGGGGGCAGATCCGACCTGCCACATCATTTTATGTGGCCCGCGAAAGCAAATCATATGTGTCAACTTCCATGACTCTTGCTTAGATCTGTACCGAAACCTCAAATTGTCATATGTAATAAATAACTGTGACATTTTGCAATAACTTTG
This sequence comes from Hippocampus comes, assembly GCF_001891065.2. Taxonomy (NCBI): domain Eukaryota; kingdom Metazoa; phylum Chordata; class Actinopteri; order Syngnathiformes; family Syngnathidae; genus Hippocampus; species Hippocampus comes. Next base: position 1,824,540 of record NW_017805009.1, read on the forward strand.
TGACCCTGTTTTCACTCACTTGAACAATAATTGAACATTTCTTCAATTATTGACGGATTTCAAAGCTGGTGAGCTCTCGTTTTTTTTTTTTTTTTTTTTTTTTTTAAAAAAAAAAACAAGTTTGCTTA
>NW_017805009.1:1825390-1834763 GCF_001891065.2 Hippocampus comes
CGGTCACAGCCGTGGAGTGGCTGGCGTACGCCAACTTTATCCACTAAATACGTTATACAACCATGTGTCCGATTTGAAATCACGGCAGCACACAGCATACCTCAAGGATAGGCACATTTTCAACTATGTCGACCCTTTACTTGGCGTCTTTACAATTGTGTTGCTCGTCTAACTTTGCTAGCCTGCTCATAACTACTAAATGCACGAACTAGCGGCCGGTTTGCGTGTGTAAACACTGCTTTGCAATATACTATGTGTTTTGTATTCGTGATAACGTGCCGTTTCCAGTTTGCAAATAAATCAACGTTGTGTTGAATGTTTAGTTTGACACACTAATAATTTAGATGTGATAGTGTATTAGCAGCGTTAATACTATTTACGTAACACAATGACTTAATTCATACTCGGGAGTTTGTAGAGTTTTCATCTCGTGTGACGTAATTATTGTTGTGTAGTCGATGACAGGCCTGCTGCGTGTGGTTTGAACGTGATTCTGTAACTTTTAAGGGAACACATCACAATTCCCTGTCGATTTATTGCTATCTCGTGATTTGTACAATAAAGCAGTCCTCTAATAGAAGACTGTGTGCTTCCATATAGTTGTCCTAATATATCATCGTAACGTATTGCTCATAAAAGCGAAGTTCGTGTTTATCTTCAGAATTGCTATTTCCAGCAGTCCTGCCGAATGGTTGAACACCAAATTAATGACCATTATTGTTTAGATCATGTTTGAAAGTAATTGAAATTCATGGGAGGAGAGAAGAGATTAACTCAGAATTGATAAAAATCAATGATGCTTGATCTTAGAAAGATGAGTTCACTTTTCTCAGTGTAACAGGGTAGCAATTAATGATGAAGGAATATGAGTCGTTAGACATAATATAGAGACTTTTTATTTGTGCTGAAGCGTTGATTTGCAAAACATTTTATTTCAGTTGACAGTACTGTCATTGTGCCATATGACTACAAAGGAAAGTCTACACACTACAAATATTTACCCAAAACATTAATTCATATGAAACCTCTTTGTTGAACACACTTGAACATTTTAAAAGTTTACCAAAATGCATAAATAGGCATACATATTGCACTTGATGACTTACATGTAATATGGGCAAATCAGCCACCTTATCTATATCTATATTTATATTGCACTTAATTGAACGGTGTACATCGAAACTGTAACATTTATTTTGTGAATGCGAACACTTTGTTTTTCTTCTTTCTTCTTTCTACCCAATCTTGCTGCTGTAGACTGTAAATTTCCCCAATGTGGGACAAATAAAGGATATTTTATCATAACGTCCTTTAATCTGAATTTTCTCTATATACTCAACATGATTTTGAGTCTATCTGTCTGTCTGTCTATACGAATGTATGTTTGCATATATGTATGCAGGTTTTTTCCTGGCTCCAATTAAGGCAGAGGCAATACCATCCTGACCATGCGCCATGACGTGCATATATTCTGTAAATTCAACGGACTCACTTTCTTTTACAGGAAACATACTTGAAGTGAAGAGTTCCAATAAGAATATGACTATTATCATGTTAACGCAGTCATTTATTAAAACTTGCCTCGGAGAGTGGTGGACTCATATCTTGTGTGGTGGAGCCACTTAAGTTTGAGACACAGATTATTTTGAAGCAGCTTTCAAGCGCACTGTGGTCCATGTCCACCTGCGCTGCAGTAGCGCGCTGCAGAGTTTCCTCCATTAAAGAAAAAAAAAATCTTAAACTATTTACCAAAATCTATATTACCTATATTATTTTAGTTTTTGTAACTTTATTAGTTGAGTGTTTTTAGGTACTACCATCATTAATATACTTGTACTTCTCTTCTGCTGCTTTGTGGATGGGTGTCACCTCATGTCTTTTTAATGTGTCCAGCCTGTAGTTGGTTGATGGCTGTCTCACAAGTGACTGCCTGCTGTGTTTGGGCACAGTGATTTTGGCATAAATAACAGTGCTTGGCTGAGCCAGGAAAATTCATTTAGCCACTGCTTGTCAAAGCCACTGGCTCGTGTGTTTTTAAGATGATATGGAAGGAGGAATAAAAAAAGTTTCGATCGCGTATATGTTGGCTTTGCGTTGTTCTGCTCCTAATTGGAAACTGATTTATGTAGCCTCGCCTTGGCGACTTGTCCTGTCCTGCATAGCGGCCCTCACTATCACCAGTGTTTGAGACCAAATTTCCACATGTTGTCACCTTCATGAATTATTACAGTAACTGCCGGTTGTGTAAATTTCTCTGCGCGTTTCACTCGGACTTGGCTTTCTTCCTCATGAGTGGCTGATTTTCCCTGCCATATCTGCAATGCAAAAAATGATAAATTTTACTTTGACAATAAACACAACCTGCAGGCAAAAAAAAAAAAACACAACCTGCCAATATTTACCTGTTTGTGATATCTCCAAGGTAAAAGCAGGACGTCGATAGCACCAACTAGTGGGGAAAAACATGATTCGATCTGTTTCTTCTTCGGTAGTTGCTTCAGGTGTTTCCTGTGCACAGCTGTTTACTGTAGCGCCTCCATAGTGGCGCAATGCTGCAACTGCAGTTAAAATATGTCGCTGCCGCAGAGGGACATCAATCGCTCAATCAGCACAGCTGGAGCTTAACGCTATGTTGAGCGATATCAATCGGTCTGACTAGGGGCAGTCTTCACAAAATTAGCTGGAGGCGACCACCACGTAATTTTGAACGCAGGGAAAACCTTATATATGTATGTGTATGCGTATGTGTAGGGAAGAGACTGACTTGTGTGCGGGCATCGGTTCCTACTCAGTGATGGTGTGGATGTGGGTGTGAATGGTTGTTTGTCTCCAAATGGGGCCTGTGACTGACTGTCGACCAGTTAAAGGTGTAATTCGCCTTTCGCCCAAAGTCAGTTGGGATAGGCTCCAGCAATTAATTCATTAATATACAATGTAGCCTTTTAGATAAAATAGCATTTATAAAAATATTTGTAAATGAATTATTTCAATAGACATATTGCGTCATCTAATTTTTTTTTTCTCCATTGGCCCCAAAACCTTGATCAAGTGAAGCCTATTATTTGCCCTTTTTTTGGTTCTTCTTGATGCATTTATTTGACTGGTGCAATTTATACTCCAGAGTGACTTATGCCTCTTTTCCATTAGCCTCAAATCGCACCACACCACTCCGCTATTGCCTGGCGCCACACCACTTGCCTCCGTTGCGTTTCCATTATAACAGGCATGCGGCGGAATGTGGGCGGGATCACTGAACAGTGCTAGTTTGTGCTGCACTTTTCACACTTGCAGTCTGTCACAACATTTCAAAAATCGCCATTCTCGGCCACTGCTTTTGGGGCCATTCAAAATATAAATTGTGGTTGCATAATATGGCAAGTACAACTCATTAAAAATGCACAGAAGCTTTCACATATAGACAAAAATAAATAAATCTCCCAGTTTAATACAGCGAGACAGCTGCCTGACCTCAAGAAAAAAAATACACAGCACTCATATTTTGTGTCTTCCAGCAATATTGTACCATATTTACAATTTCACACATACCAAGGATAAAATGGAGGGTTAGTGATACTAATTTCACGAGCAGCATGCAAAGCTTATTGCCAGTGTTCAGTCATTTTGAATGGTGAGCTCACTCTCATTCATTTGGCTGCCGCTCTGAGTCAATAACTCGTCATCCTCACTCTGCGGCGTCTGAAGCCCTCCGGCAGCGACCCAAAGCCGCCATACCTGAGGCGGGGGCCACTCTCACTCGGGCCAGGGAAGCGGCAAGCTTGTGCTGTGCTGCTGGAGACCTCTCATTCACGTGAATGGGACCCGGTGAGCTAGTGGTGTGTGCGATTGTTAAAATTTTTACCATGAATCATCAAAAATGCATCCGTTGTCAAAGTCAAGGCCCGGGGGGCAGATCCGACCTGCCACATCATTTTATGTGGCCCGCGAAAGCAAATCATATGTGTCAACTTCCATGACTCTTGCTTAGATCTGTACCGAAACCTCAAATTGTCATATGTAATAAATAACTGTGACATTTTGCAATAACTTTGTGACCCTGTTTTCACTCACTTGAACAATAATTGAACATTTCTTCAATTATTGACGGATTTCAAAGCTGGTGAGCTCTCGTTTTTTTTTTTTTTTTTTTACAAGTAATAATACGATGTGATGATTAAATATTTATTCGGTTTCACTGTCGTAACGGCCCTCCGAGGGAAGGCGTAATTCCGAAGTGGCCCCCGACAAAAATGAGTTTGACACCCCTGCGTTAGTACATATGAAATTGTGAGTCGGAACGCCCGCGTGGCAGAATAAAGTAAAGTGTGGGACAATGAAATTATACAGCAATCTTCTACTGTATTGATGGACATACAACTTTGGCATATATCTAGAAAGACAGCAAAAGAAAGTGACATTATCTTAAAATGAAAACAGAAGAAAGTTGCAATCTAACTCGATCAACATAACTTATTTTTTGCAGGTCGTGAAGAATTTGTGCCTTTTAGTTGTGTTATCTTAGCAGTGCTTATGTATTTCCAGTATATATGTGAGAATATTAATTATTTGAAGGAGGGTATTTATTACATTCATAAATTACATATATTAGTACATACTGTATATTAGTATAAAAACATCTTCCATACCATAATATAATGGAATAATACTTTGAAACTTTAAGTTGATGTTAACTACATAAAAATTAAACTAAACTATTTCCTTTTGTAGGTCAATTAAGATTACCTTTATTATTTCTATTTGCTAAATTCCAGAATAATGAAAGCATAATTATTTTAATTTATTGACATTTTTTCATGGTTTTATTCAAAGTCAGACATTAGCATCAATTTCATTAGTATTTGGTACCACTGGCTTTACATTTTCTGACTTGGGTTAAGTTTTGTATATCGTCAGCCACGAAACATAAATTGCTTCAGTGATTTTTCAATATTTTTGGAAAACAAGAAAAAAAAACACAATGTTTTGAACACAAATTGGTATTTTTAATTGATATTGTAACAACAACTTAAACCGCTTGGGTGAAGAAGTGAAAGCAAAAAGACCGAAATAAAAAAATACCAACGTGTGTTCTCAACATTTTTTTCTTGATTTCCCAAAATTATGCAACGTTGCCGACAATATCCTCCCACATCTTTCTCACAATAGTTGGCAAGAATATTGGCCCATTCCTCCTGACAGAGCTGGTATAATTGAGTCAAGACTGTAGGCCGCCTTGCTCGCACATGCCTTTTCACGTCATCCATTTTCAACAGGATTGAGATCAGGGCTTTGTGATGGCCACTCCAAAACTTTGACTTTTTAAAAAAAAATTTTAAATCCTTAAGCCACTTTGTAAATAGTTTGGCAGCATGCTTCAGGTCAAGACTCATTGGCCATCGACACAAACTTTAACTTCCTGGCTAACGCCGTCAGTGTTTCTCCATAATATTCTTTATTCTTGATACCATCTATTTTGTGAAGTACAACAGTCCCTCCTGGAGCAAAATAACAGTAGGTGTTGTTCTCAGGCTAGCAAGCTTTCCCCTTTTTCTTTCAAATGTAACGATGCTCATTATGGTAAAACAGTTCCATTTTAGTTTCATCAGATTTTAGGACATGCCTCCAAAAATTAAATTCTTTGTCCCTTTGAGCATTTGCAAACTGTAATCTGTCTTTTTTTGTGTTGTCTTTTTGGAGTAATGGCTTCATCCTGGCAGAGTGGCCTTTCAGCCCATGTCAGTACGGTACTTGTTTCCCTGCGAATGACGACAAAGTTGTACAAGCTTACGCCAGCAACTTCACAAGGTCTTTTGCTTTTGTTCTTGGGTTGGCATGCACATTTTGCCTCAAAGCACTTTCATTCCTGGCACTCCGAACCCGTGTCCCTGACGTTGCACAGAGAAGCAGTGTGTTTAACCTCTGCCTTCAAATAGACTCAAAGATGTATCTCAAACTCAAAATGTTGAAGCTTCCAAAGACATCACATCCTTATCTGAGCTTCCCAGATTGTTTAAAGGTATGGTAATATTACTCGATAACAGGTTCTGATTTTGAAGAAAGTAAAGAACATTTATAATTGTTATATTATCATAAGTGGCCTAAAACCCGAAAGATTTGACCATTTGTTGGACAGCAAGGAAAAAAAACACATGTCTTTTTATCTATTGAATGTAAACCTCTGGTTTCAATGTCGAGATTAATACTGCAACTATAATCAATTGATTGACAACTTGTCAATTATCAAATTAATCAACAACCATTAATCTTTGAAGACATTGTTCAACTTGATATTGTCCAGATCCTAACAATTTTATTCTCTCAATTGTAAATATTAAATCAAACCAAAAGTTTTGTTGTCCTCTGTGAAAGCAGACATGTTCTCTTTTTGTTTGTTTGTTCATTTGTTTTTGCCTATTTTTTGGCCAAAGCTGTCACGGGTAAAACCGCAGACCCCATGCAACAATAATTGTTGCCAATGATTTTTATGGTCCACAATCCACCAGTAACACAACAGGGAAACTGACACTGCGATGTTGTTGAAGCAAAACACCAAACAGCCACGGGGAAAGGCAAACAGAAAAGCAGGAAGGGCCAAGGCAGAACTCGTACTTGGAGGCAGAAGGCTGAGGTGGTGGAGGTTAGTTTCCGCTAAGTGGATCACCGCTAATCTTAAAAGATTCGGACCAGCGTTACTTCAGGACTGACGGTGAGGAACGACTACAGTGGCGCGAAGTGAAAACTCCATATGCCCAAAATGTTATGTCTAATAACGCGCAGGCAACAACTGTGTGCTAACAAGAACTCACTCCAAGTCATCACTCATAGAAGTTGTTTGCTACAAGACACACCTACCACCTCTACAATTCACTTTATGTCACAGCACTGAAAGTGAAGCGCGGCCTCGCTGTGCGTGTGTGTGTGTATGTGGGGGGGGGGGTGATTATAATACAGTAGAGAAATGGCCCAACATTTGTATGTCACCATGCACATTATTATCCCACAAGTAAAAATGCAGAAACTAAAGAAGGAAATATCAGGCTGTGACCATGACACAGCTTCTCATGAGCACAGCCTCCCTCCAAGCCATCTTCCTTCTTACCGATTGAGAAGGAGCAGCTGTCTGACATTTTTTTGCCCCAGCTTCGAGTGGATTGTTCCCGATTTGGTTTGAGAGAGTTCTGCTAACTTCTATGTGGTCGCATTTTTACGGATTACTCACAGTCAATTACTTTGCATTGGACATTATCCCATTTCGCTTTCATTGGCCATGATCTGACAAAGGTTTTACCACTGTCCCTATTTTTAAGGATGACCTTCATTTTGATAACATCTGTTCTCACATTTCCATGACAGCTCAGCAAAGTGACCATCCTGCTTATGTAATTGAAAAGTAACTCAGAATGGTGTCGTATTTAGGGATGTCCCAGTCACCTGATTTTGAAGATCTGCCAATACTGACTCTCGATCTGATCCCTCGGAATTGTATTAAGGAGAAAAAAAGAGCGCACCAAATTGTCAGTTTTTTTTTTTAATTTGAACAAAACTATCCCAGCATAATATTTTTAACATTTAACATTTAGTCATGATTAATTTGATGTGTTTCAAAATTCCATGTTTCCTCCTCTTTTTTTTTTTGGAGCCCAAATATGGTTTTATCTTTGACTGATAAGGACATTTTTAATGGAAAAAAAACAAAGAAATGTCTACTTGCAGTGGCCGCTAAACTTACAAACTTAAACTGAGAGCTACTTCGTTGTTACTGGTTAATGCAAAGGCTTACCAGTTTGGAAAATACTTCTGAAATTACACATTTGCTCAAATGACCTTTAATGAAATCTTATTATTAATAATAAACAATAACAATTCTGAACCATCGTTTTGCAAGTTCGGAAACAGATACATGCCAATATGTAACACATTATTTCTATAAATCTCTACAAGCGTTTACATTTTCCACTGATCACATTTACAACATTCCTAGAAAATCACATGGTCCCATCACTGACAAGATAATTTTTAAAAAAGGCCCACAGACGACTCATGTTTCATTGGCGCTACCTGGTTATCGCGGGCACTGTGGTGTGGTGGATTAATACAATGCCATACAATACGATGCAACAAGCAAATCTTATTTTTTCATCATGAACTCTCGACTAAAAATAGTGGATTTGTTGAAGCAAAGGGAGTTAGAAGATTTCACCATGATTAAACGGTTACGTGAGGCCCAGATTACAGTGGCATTGCGTTTGTCTTTCACACAGAGCTTTCTATTGTGATGTTCTTGCCTCTGAATTTCAGTTGCAGTTAAAAGCAGTCACCCTTTTTAGGAGAGGCAGACACCGTATAAGCAGGGATTAGAAATGGCTCTGTGGTAAGTGATTCACTTGACTCTGTTGCGCAACACAGATGCATATTATGACTCTCATTGGGGTCCAGTTGTGGGTAGCAGTTGTGATATATTTATCTCATTTGATTAGCCAGTCTTTTCTGCTTGAAATGCATATTACAGCATGAGTTACTTGTTATATTGTGCAAGGCATGTGTTTAAGGGCCGTCCAGGACATACACCTTAAGGGTGATGACTTTGCTGTGGAAAATGTTAGCGACATGTACTGTAACAGTGAAAGTGAAGTACATTGTAATTGCCGGTTATGGTGCTTTTGATGAACCACTTTAGACCGGTCTTCACATCCTTCAGCTTCGTTTTATGGGCATTCTAAAATTTAAAGCTCCATATAAATCAAGATACGTGTGAATAGAACTGCATGTCTTTTGCGTGTTTCGAGGGACACAGGATAATTTTATTTTTTTTTTTTGCTATTATGTGGCCCTATTTCAAGGCTCGAAAAATGCTTTTTTTTCTTTGTGGAGCAGTTTTGCGAATCAATGACTTCTTTGACAAACTACTAATCCCAGAGACCCAAAGCAAGGATGTTATTATACAAGTGAAATGAAGCAAAGTTAAATTGATTGATTTGGAAAGAAAAAGCTCTTTTGCAATGTAATTTTGAGAACATTTATTGTGCAGACATCAAAAGTGTCAGTCAAAACTCAGGATTGTATGGGGAAAACAAACAAATAACATTACTGATACATGATACATTTTCCCACTTTATATTCATATACCTTTAAGCTTATAGGTCACTACTCTGGTTGACGTAATGAACGTTCCGTATATTTTGTGGTCCTCGATAAAGCTTAGATTGCCAATATGGGTTCCCACTATTATTAAGACCATGTATTTTATACATTGAAGTATATTTGGGTTGTCTAACAACAAATAGTATTTGGTAGTTGAATTCTAATTGATAATTGGGCAAATGATGAAGGGATGGATGGATGGATGGATCGATCGATGGATGATATGAAAAGTGTA
>NW_017805009.1:1844911-1898713 GCF_001891065.2 Hippocampus comes
TGTGTGTGTGTGTGTGTGTGTGTGTGTGTGTGTGTGTGTGTGTGTGTGTGTGTGTGTGTGTGTGTGTGTGTGTGTGTGTGTGTTTACTTCCTGGCAGAAAAACAGTGTGTGACCCAACAAGCAGGCACAGACTCAATTTGGACACGAGTTAAACACAATACCAGAACCATATTAATGGAGGAGTATCAGCACAAAAACAAACAGCAAAATTATGAAGTCATAACTGACGATGTTTAGTGGCAGATGTACAAATATGTTAACATGGTTCAGACTAGTTCATTATATCAAATGCATGATTAGTTTTCTGTTCGGTTTTGCTACAAATATCCACAAAGGGCAGAAAACATCCGTCATTTTTTTTTTTCAAGAGGAACCGAACTGTAATTGTCAGTCAGACAATCAGTCATATTTTTTGTAACCATACTTCGGTCATCGCGTCCATCAGTAAATTTAACCAGTCCACCACCCAAATTGCAACGTTTCTGCTGTTTTCTTTTTGCCGTTCATCTCAATGGGGAAAGATGATTTGAGATACGAACGTTTTGACTTTCGGACATCTTAAAGGAACAACCAACACTTGTATTTCAAGGCGCCACTGCATTCTCAATATGAGTTTAGGTGAAAATAGAAAAAAAAAAGCTTTTTTTAGTAAAATGTCTTTTTTTTTGTTTGTTTATTAATTCGCCAAACTGTTCTGAGAAACGACAGCTGTTATTGAGTGGAAGAAATGAACATTAGTAAGACTAAACATCACAACTGCGATATGATTAGTTTCAAAAGAGTGCATTTTAATTAATGCACTCTTTAGAAACGAGACTGGAGCAGAAATCAAGGTCAAGCAATGTCGGGTATTTAGTGCATTTTTAACCTTTACATCTGAATCACCTCTCGTGTGCTCTCTGTCATATAATAATATCGTACCGTACATCATGTGTGACAAAACGTGACCAGATTAATGTTAAATGAGATCATATACAGGTGTCAGTAGAGAGATTTATTGTTGCGAGGAATGATGATGCTGTTGCTAGTGCCTCTGCATAAATGAGAATGCTGATTGGCTGAGCCGGCGTAGTATTCAGCCACAGGCGCAGTAGACGGGGCGGGACACCCGCTACGCTTTGCAAATGAAGAGACTCACACAAGTGCTCATATTCACATTACAGTGAGGGCAAATGCAGACATGACTACACTTGCCTGTACATATGCAGCATGTAATGTGCATGTATTCCAAAGCAAATGTAGCAAACAAAGCGGATGGATACAAAAGAGTGATAACTTGAAAGAAAAGACGATGCTGCTTTGCCCTTCGGGATGACTCACTTCAAGTGACCTTTAAATCTCCACCTCTCCCTCTGTTTGCCACCTTTTCATTCCCCGCACACTTTAATGGGGCCTGACAACTCTCCCTGAAACCACAGTTTTCCTTGGATCTGGCCCACTGTTACCTCCATACCGCATTGTTACAAAAAAAAAAAAGGTGCCATCGCTTAAAACGCAAACAAACAATTGTGCCTGATTAGTGAGGCTGTCAGACCTCAGCAAGTGCATTAACTGTTGATTTGATTGGACTGACCAGACGGTGAGCACTTAACTGCCGCCCGCAGCCTGGAGAGCAAACATTTGCCGTGGGAATGAATCCTTCACTTCATACTTGATTCAGAGTCACATTAAGTCTGACTAATGTTTTGTGAGCGGTGCATTGATCTCCTTGTACAAACTACGTGTAAACGTAGCATCTTCAGTGGCGTGCAGTTATGGCCTTCAAGGCCTTCTCCTTAGCTTCAATAACTATTTGAAGCATGGCACTACAGAACACTTACAACTTGCATGAAATGGTAATCATTTATTTCCAACAGTCTTCTGTTTTTATTTCAATGAATGTGTGTGCACTGCACAGCTTCCAGTCGTTTATCGTTTTTTTTTTTTTTGTGTCCAATCACATTTAATCTTCGATATGTTACCAAGCAAATATTATTTGCTCAATGCCTAATGAAAGGCTGAAAGTACAAATAAATAAATATTTGTTCGCATTAAAAAGTAAAGAAAGGTAGACAGATAAATATTACGGTAGTTAAAAGCAACATTAAAAAGGTAGATCTTGAGTCGTGTTTTGGTTGGTTGAGCTTAAAATATGCATGAAAGATTGGTTTGTAGGACGATGTCGGACACGAATAAACGGGCATTTTCATGGTGAACTTTTCAAGAACGAGACTTTTTGAGGCACGGTTAACCAACTCTGTTGCTGGCTGTCGTGATTCAAGCTGGAAATTGATTATTGGGGGCCATTGGGAGCTTACACAGACAGGCGTAGCAAGCGAAGGAGGTCTCCTGCATCTGCATCTCTGGTGAGGATGCCATGTCTTTTATTTTGATAAATATTGATTGTGTGGTCCAAACTTCACCGTTGGCTACTGAGTATCTTACTGTATACTTCCACCAAGCAGTTGCATTCAATTCACATGTGCAGTTTGCTCTACCCTGATTTGGTTGGCTTTCCCAAAGCCGGTGTCTATCGCGGCTAGCAAGCTTTGTAAATACTGTGACATCTGGCGTGTAACCTGCCAGTCAATTCAACAAAGAAGATACAAAATACACAAACAACTTTTAATCCGAGCACGTCCGAACTCTCTCTGTTTACCTTGCAGCCTTCCCAAAACACATAGTAGAAGGAACTGAGACACAATCCGTGAGAACTAGGAAACAAAATAAAATCCTGTATATGAAATGCTGAAATCCTATCATAATGCCATGGCTCACACATTCATCAGCTTCACTATCTGTTCATGTGAAAAAGGTCCTTCAAGATTTTTGCGTGATTCCATGGTACTGTTGATTGATATTATACTCAAAGTTTCTTCTTTGACCTCCAGAGCAGTTAATGCATTGATTGTTCCATCTGAGTCCAGGACTACCAAGTGACAGTGAAACAACATCCAGAATCAATCGAGTACTCGACTGTGATGGTAAGGACATATCTCACCAGGAGAGCAATGATAGCCTTGAGCCCGGCTGTCCTCGACAACTGAACAGTCTACTGTACTTCCAAGGACAATGTTCAATTTTGTGGCGTTAGATCACTGAGGACTGAAGGAAAAAACAGATTTGGATTCTATAAAATGAGGTATCAATGCACACATCATTATTCTAAGTGAATTGCATGGTCATAATAATCCAAAATGGGGACAGTGTGTGCACGTGTTGTCGGTTGTTTTTGAGCGATCACCTGCTGCAGCAGCAGTAGAGGTCATCCTGGACTCCTCCCCTGCAGTGTGCTGTCATAAGTTGGACCTGCGCCCTCTTCTCGCTCCCCTCCTCCTCCTCCTCCTCCTCCTGCTCGCCTCCAAATGTCCTCCTGTGTTGACCAGGGCGGAGATGAACTGCACAAGTATAATCAAGATTATTTGTTACATCTACTATACTCAAATTACAGGGAAATGTACCCTCACACGGTATCGACAGGTTAGCACGTCTGCCTCACAGTGCAGAGGTGCAGGGTTCGATTCCGGCTCCGGCCTTCCCGTGTGGAGTTTGCATGTTCTCCCTGTGCCTGCATGGGTTTTCTCCGGGTACTCCGGTTTCCTCCCACATTCCAAAAACATGCATACATAGCAGGCTGATTGAACACTCTCAATCAAGGGTGTTCAAAGTCGGTCCTCAAGGGCCGCTATCCTGCCTGTTTTCCAGCTCTCCCAGGAGCGACGCACCTGGTTCAAACCATCAGGATGGTTGGAATGCTCCTTCAGAGCTGGCTGATGAGCTGATCATCTGAATCAGGTGTGTTGCTGCCGGGAGGGATGGAAAACAGGCAGGACGGCGGCTCTCAAGGCCCGGAGCTGGAAATGCCTGTTCTAAACTGTCCCTTGGTGTGATTGTGAGTGAGGATGGCTGTTTGTCTACATGTGCCCTGTGATTGGCTGGCAACCGTTGAGGGTGTCCTTACTGCCCAAAGACAGCTGGGATAGGCTCCAACACACCCACGACCCTCATGAGGATAAGCAAATTAGAAAATGGATGAATTGATGGATGGATGGATGGATGGACCCTCATATGCCCATTGACAGCAACCTTAATTACTTGTGCAACATACGGACATAGAGTATTTAGTCAAGACAAAACTGGGTGGTCCCCAAATAGTTTGAGCAAAAATCATCCGCCAGTCTATCAGAGGGTATATGCAGTATAGCCAAACAACCATTCACACTCACATTCAGAATTTAGATGCTAATGAAGCAATGCTAATGGTAAGGCTACGCTAATGAATCCATCCATCTATCCGTTTTCTTATATCCTGAACAGGGTTGCGGGGGGTTGCTGGCTATCTTAGCTGACTTTGGGTGGAAGGCAGACCACACCCTGAACTGGTCGCCAGTCAGTCGCAGGGCATATGTAGAGACTAACAAACATTCACACCCACGTCCACACCGTCGCTGAATGGGAACCGATCCCACACTGCGCGCACACAAGTCAGACGAGTGTTCCACTACACCATCAGCGACGCACGCTAATGAATTTAGGAGACAAATCTGCTGTCTGCTAAATGCCCTTCCAAAGTTATCGTCACCAGCTATGTTCCAGCCTTACCTAAAAGTGCACGAGTAAATGCATTGCAGACAACCAGCGCAACGGGCAGAGCCTGTGGCTTGAGGTTGCCCTCATTGTAAATTGCCACAAATATCCAAAGTTGCAATGCCTTTCACTGCAGCACTCATGTCGAGTGTACCGTAGATCATCTCAATGATCTTTGTGGAAGGACGATGAATTGGACATTGGCATGCAGGTGCCATTGGCCCTCCATTTAAAGATGAGCTTTTCTTCATTTACATTCACGGATGGCGGTTTAAGAGTTTCTCGCCATCAATCAGTCCTCTCAAGTCAAGTGTCATCTGCTCTCCACAGACATCTTCAGTCGCAAAACTGATTACTTGGCTCAATGAGCTAATGTTACATCATCATTGGTGCGACGTAAGTCATCATCCTATATCAGGACGGTGACACTTTGATTGGAGTGGGATTGTGTAGGATTGTGCACAATGGCAGAGCAAGGACATGAGGCTCGGACATGATGTGTTCCTCCCAAGAGAATCGCAGAGTATCCTTATCGTTTAGGTGCAATACAATTAAAGTGTGATACAGTATGAATGGATTGTGTCAATCACACATCATGTATGCCTATATACTGTATGTTTCCATACATATGCTGCTGTCTGTAGCCAGGTCGGCATTGCAAAAGCGAATCTCTTCTCAGGTGCCTTTCCCGGATAAATAAAGGTAGACAACATGTGCAATGCAATATAATACATTGTATACGGATAAACTTCCAAGCAGAGTGAAACCATCGTTTTAAACGCCAGGTGACAAGCTCAAGGCCCGGGGGCCAGATCCACGTCATTTTATTTGGCCAAAAGCAAATCAAGCATTTCAACTTCCACGATCTTGCTTAGATCTGTACCGAAACCTCAAATTGTCATATGTAATAAATAACTGTGACATTTTGCAATAACTTTGTGACCCTGTTTTCACTCACTTGAACAATAATTGAACATTTCTTCAATTATTGACGGATTTCAAAGCTGGTGAGCTCTCGTTTTTTTTTTTTTTTTTTTTTACAAGTAATAATACGATGTGATGATTAAATATTTATTCGGTTTCACTGTCGTAACGGCCCTCCGAGGGAAGGCGTAATTCCGAAGTGGCCCCCGACAAAAATGAGTTTGACACCCCTGCGTTAGTACATATGAAATTGTGAGTCGGAACGCCCGCGTGGCAGAATAAAGTAAAGTGTGGGACAATGAAATTATACAGCAATCTTCTACTGTATTGATGGACATACAACTTTGGCATATATCTAGAAAGACAGCAAAAGAAAGTGACATTATCTTAAAATGAAAACAGAAGAAAGTTGCAATCTAACTCGATCAACATAACTTATTTTTTGCAGGTCGTGAAGAATTTGTGCCTTTTAGTTGTGTTATCTTAGCAGTGCTTATGTATTTCCAGTATATATGTGAGAATATTAATTATTTGAAGGAGGGTATTTATTACATTCATAAATTACATATATTAGTACATACTGTATATTAGTATAAAAACATCTTCCATACCATAATATAATGGAATAATACTTTGAAACTTTAAGTTGATGTTAACTACATAAAAATTAAACTAAACTATTTCCTTTTGTAGGTCAATTAAGATTACCTTTATTATTTCTATTTGCTAAATTCCAGAATAATGAAAGCATAATTATTTTAATTTATTGACATTTTTTCATGGTTTTATTCAAAGTCAGACATTAGCATCAATTTCATTAGTATTTGGTACCACTGGCTTTACATTTTCTGACTTGGGTTAAGTTTTGTATATCGTCAGCCACGAAACATAAATTGCTTCAGTGATTTTTCAATATTTTTGGAAAACAAGAAAAAAAAACACAATGTTTTGAACACAAATTGTTATTTTTAATTGATATTGTAACAACAACTTAAACCGCTTGGGTGAAGAAGTGAAAGCAAAAAGACCGAAATAAAAAAATACCAACGTGTGTTCTCAACATTTTTTTCTTGATTTCCCAAAATTATGCAACGTTGCCGACAATATCCTCCCACATCTTTCTCACAATAGTTGGCAAGAATATTGGCCCATTCCTCCTGACAGAGCTGGTATAATTGAGTCAAGACTGTAGGCCGCCTTGCTCGCACATGCCTTTTCACGTCATCCATTTTCAACAGGATTGAGATCAGGGCTTTGTGATGGCCACTCCAAAACTTTGACTTTTTAAAAAAAAATTTTAAATCCTTAAGCCACTTTGTAAATAGTTTGGCAGCATGCTTCAGGTCAAGACTCATTGGCCATCGACACAAACTTTAACTTCCTGGCTAACGCCGTCAGTGTTTCTCCATAATATTCTTTATTCTTGATACCATCTATTTTGTGAAGTACAACAGTCCCTCCTGGAGCAAAATAACAGTAGGTGTTGTTCTCAGGCTAGCAAGCTTTCCCCTTTTTCTTTCAAATGTAACGATGCTCATTATGGTAAAACAGTTCCATTTTAGTTTCATCAGATTTTAGGACATGCCTCCAAAAATTAAATTCTTTGTCCCTTTGAGCATTTGCAAACTGTAATCTGTCTTTTTTTGTGTTGTCTTTTTGGAGTAATGGCTTCATCCTGGCAGAGTGGCCTTTCAGCCCATGTCAGTACGGTACTTGTTTCCCTGCGAATGACGACAAAGTTGTACAAGCTTACGCCAGCAACTTCACAAGGTCTTTTGCTTTTGTTCTTGGGTTGGCACGCACATTTTGCCTCAAAGCACTTTCATTCCTGGCACTCCGAACCCGTGTCCCTGACGTTGCACAGAGAAGCAGTGTGTTTAACCTCTGCCTTCAAATAGACTCAAAGATGTATCTCAAACTCAAAATGTTGAAGCTTCCAAAGACATCACATCCTTATCTGAGCTTCCCAGATTGTTTAAAGGTATGGTAATATTACTCGATAACAGGTTCTGATTTTGAAGAAAGTAAAGAACATTTATAATTGTTATATTATCATAAGTGGCCTAAAACCCGAAAGATTTGACCATTTGTTGGACAGCAAGGAAAAAAAACACATGTCTTTTTATCTATTGAATGTAAACCTCTGGTTTCAATGTCGAGATTAATACTGCAACTATAATCAATTGATTGACAACTTGTCAATTATCAAATTAATCAACAACCATTAATCTTTGAAGACATTGTTCAACTTGATATTGTCCAGATCCTAACAATTTTATTCTCTCAATTGTAAATATTAAATCAAACCAAAAGTTTTGTTGTCCTCTGTGAAAGCAGACATGTTCTCTTTTTGTTTGTTTGTTCATTTGTTTTTGCCTATTTTTTGGCCAAAGCTGTCACGGGTAAAACCGCAGACCCCATGCAACAATAATTGTTGCCAATGATTTTTATGGTCCACAATCCACCAGTAACACAACAGGGAAACTGACACTGCGATGTTGTTGAAGCAAAACACCAAACAGCCACGGGGAAAGGCAAACAGAAAAGCAGGAAGGGCCAAGGCAGAACTCGTACTTGGAGGCAGAAGGCTGAGGTGGTGGAGGTTAGTTTCCGCTAAGTGGATCACCGCTAATCTTAAAAGATTCGGACCAGCGTTACTTCAGGACTGACGGTGAGGAACGACTACAGTGGCGCGAAGTGAAAACTCCATATGCCCAAAATGTTATGTCTAATAACGCGCAGGCAACAACTGTGTGCTAACAAGAACTCACTCCAAGTCATCACTCATAGAAGTTGTTTGCTACAAGACACACCTACCACCTCTACAATTCACTTTATGTCACAGCACTGAAAGTGAAGCGCGGCCTCGCTGTGCGTGTGTGTGTGTATGTGGGGGGGGGGGGTGATTATAATACAGTAGAGAAATGGCCCAACATTTGTATGTCACCATGCACATTATTATCCCACAAGTAAAAATGCAGAAACTAAAGAAGGAAATATCAGGCTGTGACCATGACACAGCTTCTCATGAGCACAGCCTCCCTCCAAGCCATCTTCCTTCTTACCGATTGAGAAGGAGCAGCTGTCTGACATTTTTTTGCCCCAGCTTCGAGTGGATTGTTCCCGATTTGGTTTGAGAGAGTTCTGCTAACTTCTATGTGGTCGCATTTTTACGGATTACTCACAGTCAATTACTTTGCATTGGACATTATCCCATTTCGCTTTCATTGGCCATGATCTGACAAAGGTTTTACCACTGTCCCTATTTTTAAGGATGACCTTCATTTTGATAACATCTGTTCTCACATTTCCATGACAGCTCAGCAAAGTGACCATCCTGCTTATGTAATTGAAAAGTAACTCAGAATGGTGTCGTATTTAGGGATGTCCCAGTCACCTGATTTTGAAGATCTGCCAATACTGACTCTCGATCTGATCCCTCGGAATTGTATTAAGGAGAAAAAAAGAGCGCACCAAATTGTCAGTTTTTTTTTTTAATTTGAACAAAACTATCCCAGCATAATATTTTTAACATTTAACATTTAGTCATGATTAATTTGATGTGTTTCAAAATTCCATGTTTCCTCCTCTTTTTTTTTTTGGAGCCCAAATATGGTTTTATCTTTGACTGATAAGGACATTTTTAATGGAAAAAAAACAAAGAAATGTCTACTTGCAGTGGCCGCTAAACTTACAAACTTAAACTGAGAGCTACTTCGTTGTTACTGGTTAATGCAAAGGCTTACCAGTTTGGAAAATACTTCTGAAATTACACATTTGCTCAAATGACCTTTAATGAAATCTTATTATTAATAATAAACAATAACAATTCTGAACCATCGTTTTGCAAGTTCGGAAACAGATACATGCCAATATGTAACACATTATTTCTATAAATCTCTACAAGCGTTTACATTTTCCACTGATCACATTTACAACATTCCTAGAAAATCACATGGTCCCATCACTGACAAGATAATTTTTAAAAAAGGCCCACAGACGACTCATGTTTCATTGGCGCTACCTGGTTATCGCGGGCACTGTGGTGTGGTGGATTAATACAATGCCATACAATACGATGCAACAAGCAAATCTTATTTTTTCATCATGAACTCTCGACTAAAAATAGTGGATTTGTTGAAGCAAAGGGAGTTAGAAGATTTCACCATGATTAAACGGTTACGTGAGGCCCAGATTACAGTGGCATTGCGTTTGTCTTTCACACAGAGCTTTCTATTGTGATGTTCTTGCCTCTGAATTTCAGTTGCAGTTAAAAGCAGTCACCCTTTTTAGGAGAGGCAGACACCGTATAAGCAGGGATTAGAAATGGCTCTGTGGTAAGTGATTCACTTGACTCTGTTGCGCAACACAGATGCATATTATGACTCTCATTGGGGTCCAGTTGTGGGTAGCAGTTGTGATATATTTATCTCATTTGATTAGCCAGTCTTTTCTGCTTGAAATGCATATTACAGCATGAGTTACTTGTTATATTGTGCAAGGCATGTGTTTAAGGGCCGTCCAGGACATACACCTTAAGGGTGATGACTTTGCTGTGGAAAATGTTAGCGACATGTACTGTAACAGTGAAAGTGAAGTACATTGTAATTGCCGGTTATGGTGCTTTTGATGAACCACTTTAGACCGGTCTTCACATCCTTCAGCTTCGTTTTATGGGCATTCTAAAATTTAAAGCTCCATATAAATCAAGATACGTGTGAATAGAACTGCATGTCTTTTGCGTGTTTCGAGGGACACAGGATAATTTTATTTTTTTTTTTGCTATTATGTGGCCCTATTTCAAGGCTCGAAAAATGCTTTTTTTTCTTTGTGGAGCAGTTTTGCGAATCAATGACTTCTTTGACAAACTACTAATCCCAGAGACCCAAAGCAAGGATGTTATTATACAAGTGAAATGAAGCAAAGTTAAATTGATTGATTTGGAAAGAAAAAGCTCTTTTGCAATGTAATTTTGAGAACATTTATTGTGCAGACATCAAAAGTGTCAGTCAAAACTCAGGATTGTATGGGGAAAACAAACAAATAACATTACTGATACATGATACATTTTCCCACTTTATATTCATATACCTTTAAGCTTATAGGTCACTACTCTGGTTGACGTAATGAACGTTCCGTATATTTTGTGGTCCTCGATAAAGCTTAGATTGCCAATATGGGTTCCCACTATTATTAAGACCATGTATTTTATACATTGAAGTATATTTGGGTTGTCTAACAACAAATAGTATTTGGTAGTTGAATTCTAATTGATAATTGGGCAAATGATGAAGGGATGGATGGATGGATGGATCGATCGATGGATGATATGAAAAGTGTAATAACAGCAAAAATGTTTTGCTTCAATTGTAAATGTAAAAAAAAAAATTCTATTAATAGAGAACTTACCTGAGTACATCTTTTTGTAATTAAAGAAAATGACTAATATCTTAAAAAAAATGTTAGTTTTAATTCCCTGCATTTGAATTGTAAAAATGTTCAAACTTCCATCTCAATTGAATTAACAAATGCTAATAAAAGAAAACATGAGCAGATGCTGACTGACACACAATGGGGTCTAATGTCGTTTGTCCATCTGGAGTTACTGTAGCATGACGCCATCAAAAGGCGCAGGCCCCCCTGAGCTGATCTGACCGACCCGAGTAGATCTGGTACCAACACTGCAGCTGGGCATGCCTGTTTTAAATAAACAGTGCATCTGTTTTTTTAGTTTAGTTTTCGATATTCATTCAAATATCTGTGTCTATGAATTACATAAATCAGTTCTGAAACGTCAAAAGTAACACTCATCACTCAAATAACAACAGATTGATAAGTTTATGCATGGACAATAGTTTTGCAATGCACTTCTTGTGCACGTCTTCTCTGGCATGTTATTTTTCTAATTCCGATATCCACTATTGCTGCTGAAACGATGCAAAGTTCTCAGCTGATGCACTCTGTGATGATCTACTTCATTTCCGGTCCTCCGTAGCTGTGAACCTTTGCTCCGTATTATTTTCTCTCCAGTCACTTATTAAGTTGCCTGCTCTTTTGCTGTTCAATGTTGGTGACTCTCCGCTAAAACACGGCTTTAGTCGGACCTTTGTGACCACTTTACTGTATCACACAACCACTTATTTTGGTATTTTGAGACTAACTCTCAATAGCCTAGCAGTTAGAGTGGCTTTGCCGTCTTTCTCCTTACTTCTCGTCCTCCCTTCGTGATAACGATACCCACAGAAGTGTAGCTTTTCCTCTGCCATTGAGGTGATGATTAATGACTCATGCTATGTTGACGATGGATGCAAAGCAAACTTTTGCCCATGCAGCTTTGCTTCACGTTTAGTTACGTTGGCTAGCATTCCCCCATACGAACTCTGCAAAGTGGTGTAATAAGTAAGCGTTTCAGTGATTTCACTAAGAAAATGGGGAGGATCCAAATGTTACCAACTGCTCACTTTTTCAAGAACAAAAAAATACAGCGGCTATTGTAAACATACATTATTTCACTGAGGTATTTTTCCACTTTTTGTTGGGCCCATTCTGTTACACTGAGCATTTAGGGAGATAAAAAAACAGAATGAATGTGTGTTACCGCAATCCAGAGTAGGGTCCAAACCTCAGGGCAAATTCATACTTTCTCGTGAATATACCTTTTATTACCACATACGCTTAGCGTCATGGCATCATATAAGGGGAAATAAAAGCAGGGAATTGGATATCATCAGGCCTCTTCCAAATATGGGTAAAAATCAGATACGTATTGGATATGTCTCCCGTGATTATCTGGTCAATGCAAGCTTGTCATCATCAAAATAGTCCACTCAGTGACGTATACACAACAGCATCTGCTCAAAAAACACAAAACGTCGTTGTAAATGTAATCTACTGCCAAGGCATACAGGTCTTATATATGGTGCAGATTTGTAGTAAACTATACAGTGGAACCTTGATTTATGGCACTCGGAACCAACTGACGCTGGATTTAACAGACAGAAAATAGTGTCCAGTCCGCTCAAAACACCCCTTTTTACAGTAGTCTGTTAGTTTCCGAATTGGCCATTGTTGTTTACTGTCGCTCTGGCTCAATCAGCAGACAAACTGGTACACATAATTCAGGGTTGTGCTGCTCTTGTCACAGATATACAGTGGACGAGAGTAGGCTCACAGGCTTGCCTACGTGGCACCCATGTTAGCAGGGCCAGCTTTCTCACCAAGGGTAATGGAATGCATGGACATTAGAATAGCTTCGGCACACAGCTCAAAGGGTGTGTGTAATTTCTGCATATTCATATCTATGCCTGTTTACTGGAACGAGCTCTTGTCATGTAATAAGTGTGTGTCCCCATCTCCCAAACACATGTTTGGTACAGTATAGTTGTTTTTTTTTGTCAAGCCCTTATTTATGGAATCCAATCTTAACGGAGGTGCAAAAGGAAATGAACAAACATAGCTCCATCTGGCTAATCCTTAAAGCTTGTGAAAAAGCGTGAAGCTTTTTTCATAGTTATTGACAATAATTTTGTACTGCAGTGGATGTTTTTAGGCCACAGAAAAAGGAGGTAATTTTAATGGACAATCTGCTCTAACGGACAACCCCTGTCCTCCAATTAGTCCATTTAATCGAGGTTCCACTGTACAAGTAAAGGACAATAACTGCGGAATGCAGCCAGTTGAATAATGTATGTGTACAGCTTGCCCTCAATTAAATCAACAGGAAAGAGTCAGACCAGGCTCGCTACGTTCTTGTGCCCTTTCGGCTTGTCCCATCAGTGTTCGCCACAGTGAGCCATTCGCATGATTTGTAATGTTTAATATTTGCAGTTTGTATTTATTACTGCTTTCTTCTTTGTTGTAATTGCTTAGGGTTGCCACATATGGAGTTATGTTATTTAGGATTTGGGCCTGTTTCACGTGTTTTGCGAATGGAAACACAGCCATATCAACTATGTGCCAATTGAAATACACATACTGTGATTCAGCGATAGTAAATTCTGATTGGGAACTTGGCAAGTAGTGTAAATCCAGCCCTTCAAAGGTATTGCACACACTAGTAGAAGCCTCTTATGCTTAAATAGAATTACTGTGAGGCTGCTGTCAGGAGCGGCAAACAGCCACTCGCGTTGCATGCTTCCACACGGAAGAACATTTCAAAGCTCCTGAATAATTAAGTAGCATGAAGGGGAACTAGGTCAGCCCAGAAGACAAGTGCACGCCTCAGTTTCATTTCCTGCAAATTGACATGGGAAGCTTGAATTGCAGGTGGGCTTTCATAACAATGCCAAATATGCAAGGGAAGCTCTCATAACTTGAGGCCGCAAACGTCAGCGTGCTTTCACACCCTGTCATGAGAGGCTCAGACGTGTCAAAGGAGGCATGCAGTTTTGTGCATCACTGTACAAATAGCCACATCCAGCAGATATTCAGTTATATTGTAACTAAATTTTACTGACTCAAGGCCAGAATTAAATGAGAACTGTATTCTGTAGTTAAGTATAGAAAATGACCCCAGTGATAGGAATGTTTGTACTCTGTTACCGTTGGATTTTGTCTCCTGCAGGGATGGGCATGAGTAAGTTGCCATTGAGCATTAATGAATATTGTTTTTTATGCTTGCATCGTTGGCATTATGTGATTTATTGATTCCAGTGTCGACAACACGATGGCGGTGAGTGATCGTGCAGCAGCTCAGCACTCTTTAGGTTTTTGTAGCTTTTTTTTCTTTAAGTAGGCACACAATCTACAGGCCGGCTGGGCTGACCTGATCGTGATTCAAGTGAACAACAACTGCTGTACCCTGAGGTCTCTACAGCTACTTATAATACTGTACACCCCTAGATGCAGAATTATTTTGGATAAAAGTAATGAGGTAAAAGTTGTGTTCAAGTGCCATCAACGTCGCCTATTTTGCAATTGGTCTTCTTTTTTATCTAAATCAAAACAGGATTAGATTAACTGACTGAAATGTAATTTTGAAAACATTTATTTTGCAGACATCGAAAGTCAAAATCAACACTCTTGTGAAAACAAACATTACAAATAATAAATATGTTATAGTAAATTTGTATTGGGAAAAAATATATATTTATTATTTATATTTATTTATTATATATAACTACTTAATATATTTTTAACCTTATAGGCCACACCTTCTGGCTGGCGTAGGCAGTAGCGTACAGTGATTCTTTTCTGGTTTCCGGTTTAGTTTTGTGAGTCGATTTTCTCTCTAGAGTCCAGACATTTATTAATTTGCCTGCTATTTTGCTGTGCAAAGCTTTCTATGCTCTAATAAACACAGTTCCAGAAAGACATCTAAGAAAAGTGGACTCATATTACACAAGCACTTTACTGCGGTGTTAAATTCGCTAGCTACGTTAGCTTGGCAATTAGCACAGCTTGTAGCTTATTCGCTGCCACGAAGGCAATGATTATGGTCTAGGTGCGGTCAATATGGCCAATACAGTTACCAGATACACACAGATACTTCCTCGCTTCCTCGCTGCTCCTTTTTGGCCCCTTTGAAGCTAGCAGTGTTGTAATACCGCTCGGCCCCACAGACCGCAATGATATTGTCTCACATTGTTATTATTTGACCACATTGTGTCCATCTGTCTGCTTGTGCTGCTTGCTTGCTGCATGACATTTGTCACCAAATAATTTACACTTGTTAAACTTCTATTTGAAGACACGTCACAATTGCTAACCTGTCTATTGCTAACCTTTACTCTCTGACGATACCGTTCAGTGACAAGGCTTTTTATCAGGCAAGTTAGACAAAGGCTATTTTAGAAGCATCTTCTAGATCAGGGGCCCCCAACCTTTTTTGCCCCACGGACCGGTTTATGTCAGACAATATTTTCAGGGACCGGTATTTAATGTGTGGCGGAAATAATACAACAAAATAATATGGTATGAGCTGCATGAAAACTGTGCCGTTTTCGAAATATAATAATAAACACAAGGAGCGTCTAATCTGACCGCAACACTCCGATCGCATGGTATGGTATGAGCTGCATGAAAACTGTGGCGTTTTCGAAATATAATAATAAACACAAGGAGCGTCTAATCTGGCCGCAACACTCCGATCGCGATGGCAATGTTTAATCCCTTCAAAATACGATACAACGCAAATTCAAAGTGCATGAAAATGACGACTCACCACAGCACCGAGCTTGATTTTCTGCAACCAGACGGTCCCATCTCGGGCTAATAGGAGACAATGACACCTCAAGTGTGTGGTTTATGTCCAGTCTACTTTGTAATTTTGTTTTCGTCGCTGTTGCTGCAGAAACCCCCCGCCTCACACAGGTAGGATGTCGGAAATAGTAACAGTGCTATTGTGGCGATCTCAGAGTATTCAGCCATAACTTTAATCCAGTTGTCTCGAACGTACTTTTAAGGCCGCCGTCATTTGCGATCTCCAGCAGTTTTTTTTACTCATTTTGCGAGCTCCTGCGTTTTGTTTTGAAGTAATCGGTCACGTGAAGGAGAAGCGTGGCTTGACGCTTGTCAAGCGTGACACAGACGGATGTAATGGAGAATCCGGTAGTTTTTCAAAATAAAACATCTTTCGTATTCCGAAATAAAACGGAATTAAGTCAAGTTCGTTCTGTGCGGCCCGGTACCAAATGCCCGGCGGACCGGTACCGGTCCGCGGACCGGCGGTTGGGGACCCCTGTTCTAGATTACCCTGAGTGTTCTCATCGTTTGTCATTGTTGCTCTAAACAATTTAGGTTCTGCTGCAGCACCAAGGGAGAGCACTGTGCATAGGCAGAACCTTTGTGTGGGCGCATGTGCGTGTGGCTCTTACTGCCATTCTGACCGCTACCCGCCCGGAAAAAAACAAAAAACAACATGGTGTAAGATAGAATAGAACTATAAATGCTATATTCTAGTGATTGGCGATATGGGCAAAAAAAAAAAAAAAAACCCTCCTATCACTATATAGGCCACTATATCACTATCACGATATAACAGGATATATTTTCAGTTAATCAAAAAAAAAAAAATTACAACACACTATGGCTGCTTATGTTTTCTTACTTTGTTTTGAAGTGACATTAAACAGACCTGTATCAAATGAGAAAGGCATCTTAGTAGTGCTGCTATATAAAATTATCAAATGTAAACAGAGAACACTCTAAATTGTCCCTAGGTGTGATGTGAGTGTGAGCGTGGATGGTTGTTCGTCTATGTGTGCCCTGCGATTGACTGGCAACCAATTCAGGGTGTCCCCCGTCTACTGCCCGAAGAAAGCTGGGATAGGCTCCAGCACGCCCCGTGAACCGTATGCGGTTCAATGAATCAGAAAATGGATGGATGGATGGATGGATGGAAATGTAAACAGAAGCAACATGTTGATGTCAATCTAAATAAGAGGCATAAAAAAATAATGTTTCTGGCAGAAATTGATTAAAGAAAATGCTCCTCTGCCAACAACATGGTGCATTCAGGGCACTCGTATACGCACTGCGCCGTTCTACATGCTATTGGTTTTTCTTCGATTATGACATTTTAAAGATCGAGAGAAGCCAAAATTGAAATGACAATTTAAATTTCAATTAATCATCCATCCCTAGTTTGGATGTAATTTTTTCAACCTCTGTCCAGCACATGTTTACCGTGAAAGCTTTTTAGGAACGTTTTTTTGAAGTGTCAACAAGAGGCCACACCGTTCTTATCTAAAATTTGTGGAACCAAGTCCTTAGCTCCTGCTTCTGCTGTGCTCCCTTGCTAGTATTTCCTCAGCCATTCGACAAATCATTGGGAAGGTTGCGATGAGGTATTGACTACGAAAGGCCAAAGCCCACTCCACTCTGTGGAGAGCTCCTAAAACTGGCTAAGTAAAGCGTGTTGGAGTGAGAGAGTGAGGTGACTGAGTTCATTCCCACTGTTGGCTTTGAGCCAGCGGCTCGCCTGTGGGTGTTTGTAGCAGAGCCAGTGCATGTGTTTAGCCTCTTGTCTGGAAGGCCCCATTCGCCTCACATTTAATGTCAAAGCGCTTTCATTGTGCTGGTCCCCTTTCTTGATTCAGGTTTGTTGCCCTCTGCAGCTCTTGTGACTGCCATATGTGTTTTTGTCCTTTTCTGGCAAATGTCTTTAGATCAGCATGCATCAAATGCTGGTTGGTTCATATCAATTTTTTTTTTTTTTTTTTTTTTTGCCGGGCCTCAAATACGTCTTTTTTCAAGACAGAGTCCTTCCATTTTAGGACTTGTTAATATTGAGCACCGATAATAGATAATGCCAATATGATGGATGTGTTTCATGTTAATAAAATATTCTTGAAAAACACAAACTGTATGTTTCGCATAGCATAAATTCAACTCAAATTGTACAAAACAAATTTGTATTGCCAATCAAGTTTCACTCAAACAGAACAATGCTTTTCCCTCTAATCGACTGGTACTTAACCTTATTAGAGGTACCGAAACCAACCAGTTCATGTGCACGTTCACCAAACCCTTCACTAGTGAAAAATAAAAAAATGTTTTTTTACAAATTCAAGACATTAACAAAAACATGTATTAAAAACACAAAAAAGTAAATTACATTACATGGCATAAGTATAGTTTTTTTAAAATCACACAACGTACTATCACGACAGTCACACGTTGACTACTGAGCGAACTAAATTTCCCGCAGAACTCTTTGGACAAGCAATGTAATGTGATCATCTGCAGCCAATGATGGCCAAGCAGGTGTGTCATCACTAATTGACATTTTGAGTCGGGTGTGTCTTAACCTCCTTGGCAGAGGCACCGTCGAACCCCTGAGATCGATTCACCGAACCACTGGGATTTGATCGAACCCAGGTTAAGAACCACTGCTCTAATCAAATATTGTACAAAAACTTAAACCACAAAATTTAATTGAACGCGAAATATATTTCACTCAGATATATCGCCTAAAGGTGAAATTTGAAGTTTACCAGCTACAAGCAAGATTTAAATATAGCCTTGCTTCAAATAAACATATTACTGTGTTGATTAACATTGATATCATAGAAATATTAAATGATTCTGTGGCGAAATTAACCTGGTCCTAAGAGTGATTTGGAATGTGCCATCGGCATGCACCACATACTGATCTGCACGCTAATTGACAATTGACAATATTTGTTGGCTTGATGAAGTGCTTACTCCATGAGTCAAAATACAAACGATGACCTCTTTCCATGGGGCGCACATTTATTTGCACATTTTTACACTGGGCTTCCATTACTATTGCATGAGTAACTAACTCAGTTAGGAGTGACTAATTGTTTTAGTTGGTCGCATCGCACAGGGATTTGCTCGCACCCTTTTTTGGAGAGGTACATCGTGACCATATTTGCTGATGTTCAGTATCGTTTTGGTTGCCATACCGTTATCTCATATGACAAAGATTGACAATGACTCAAGATATATTTGCAAAATTTTTTACTGTAACAAGAGGTTTGCCTCCATCAAACAGTGGCCGACAAACCAGGTCGCTTAGTTGATAGAACATTAAAAGAAGCCACAATAGAAAAAAAGTTTGTTTTTATGTCAACATTGTTTTGTTCAAGGGGCCAGTTCTTATAGTGTGGGGCCTGATCACCCGCTTCGCCTCGGAAAACCAACTCTTTACCGCCTGCCTAGCATAATAATCAACCACTATAAGTGTGCAGGCTTGCACAAACATCGGACATTATTCTGTTTCGTGTTGAGAATGAAGACATTGTGGTTGAAAGCAACATGGGGACAAGGGGTGCCAGTGCGTCAGACATTACAGTTCGGAAATAAGAGGGGAGCACGCCTCTCCGAACACACCCTTTGTATTTGAGTTAGAGGCCGCGGCTGGCTGCAGCTTCCACACAGGCAAGGCAACGCAAGGCGGCTTAATTTATATGGCGCACTTGACAGCTTTATTTATATAGCACATTTCATACACAAGGCAACTCACTGTGCTTCACACAGGCAAAGACACAACACCTACAAGCATTCACAAACACAACAGTTAATGACATTCAGAAAACTATTAAAAGAATGCATGCACATTGACAGCATTAAAACACATTCACAGAACACTGTGTAAAGGAAAGAACGTTTCCTAAAAAAATGTTGAAAGGAGCTTAATCTAATGTAAACAGCAAGATTTTTAACCCGGAGTTACACAAAAATTACAACTTTCCAGAACTCTGATGCTCGCATTATCACAAGGACCCCCTTCACCTAACACATCACACCAGTCTTACACCAACTCCACTGGCTCCCTGTCCGGAACTGCATTCAATACAAAATAGTGATCTGTACCTCCAAGGGCCATATCTCTCCATATCGCGGCTTTATCTCTCTGAACTAATTTACATTGTTACACCGTCAGATCTTTGCCCTCCCTCTACCTTTCCGTTCCTTCTGCCTGTCTGACCACGGTCGGTAACAGAGCCTTCAGCCGCTGTGCCCCACATCTTTGGAACTTGTTATCACCTGACCTTTGCAACACAGACTCACTATCCCCCTTTAAAACTTTTCTCAAAACACACCTATATCGGATTGCTAATTCACTTTAAAATTGCCCTTATCATTTGCCATTTTAATTGATATTTTATGTTCTGTTATTTTATTGTACTGATTTTGAGTGCCACGAAAGGCACCACTAAATAGTACTAATTAATTAAAAGCATTTACACTCAGGGCTGATTTCACTTCTGTTGGCGTCTTATTCCATTTGTATGCAGCGTAACATCTAAATGCAGCTTCACCATGTTTACTCCCAAGTATGGGCTCCATCAGGTGTGCAGATCTCAGAGCCCTACTGATCTTATATTCAATCAGCATCTCTTTAATCTATTCAGGACCCGAACCATTGAGCGATTTTTAGACCAGGAGTAGAATTTTCAAATCTATTCTATAGCTGATTGGAAGCCAGTATAAAGTCTTTAAGATTGGATTAATATGATCTGATCTCCTTGTTCTGGTCAGAACCCGAGCTGCAGGTTTTTGATGCTCTTTTGAGGGAGTCCAGTAAGAAAACCATCACAATAATCAAGTCTACTGTAAAAGAAAGCATGCATCCCGTGAAAGCATGTGCACAGGGATGGCAAGATTGCCATACACGCGCACCACACATACACACGTCACAGACTGGAATGACAAAAAGGAAGCAGTTTATCGCTGAGGTTTATTTATATATATTTTTCAGAAAATGAGAAGAGAAAGGTGGATGTTTGGTGGTGAAGGAGAGCCAGCAGAAGGTGCCAAATCATATGGTAGGAATGATAAATATAAGACAGGGACACATCAGCCGAGCAACAGGCGAAAAAAAAAAGTACTGCTTTCGATGTCATAATTCTCATCACACAAGCAGAGTTTTGTCTGAAGTGCGGGTAAGCCTGCACACAACCTGCAGTGGTTCTCAACATTGCTGTTTTTTTCCATGATGTCTTCTTTTGAAATTCAAAAAAATAATTTACCTGTTTTGTCAGCCACTTGTGGCAGACAAAATTCCGCTGACAGTAAAATATTTTGCACGTATATCTTGAGTCACTGTCAATCTTTAATACAAAACAATAGTATTCCAATGGAGACAACGATACATCAGCAAATATAGCCATGCTGTATCTCATTTGTTTCGGGGGGAAAAATCAGTGAAAAAGCATTTATTTTTTCCTAATCAGCAAAAACGTTTGTTGTCACTCCAGTCTGTGACGCATACACGCGTGGGTTTGTGTACGCACTTTCACGTGCAAAAGCGGCAGCCAGCCCATCATTTATTTTATAGCGGTAGCGGGTTTAACTCAAATCCATCGGGTACGTTCAAAGCGGTAGATCCTCCTCCCCTGTGATTATTGCTGATCGTATTCTATATTCTAACCAATGAATAGCTCATCCATGAGCTATTTCCATGTGTACTGCCGAACACACTGGATGACCCTTGTTCCCCCATTGGAATAGGAGATTCTGCAAGAGGAGGAGACTGGCTGAAGCGCTGTAAAAAGATGGCAACTCCAGAATGAGCATAACAATCTGTACTCGCCCTATGTGACCGGATGAAATTTTTACCCGCACACACTGAAAAATTGCCACATTTATGAGCGTTTTGGCTGCAAACTAGAGCCTCGTATTGTGCGAATAGCTAAATTAAACACAGACAGACTCCGTCTGACATTTTGTTTATACTCTGTCTGTCAACCACATCCCAACCTGGCTAACTTCACTGTGTTCTCTGTTTGGGTTAGATATGATTTGTTGCATGAACTCACTCTCACTTAGGCCATTGAAAAGTTATGAAGGAAGAAGAGCTGTCTCCAAACTTGGACATTACAATTTCCTGATAGAGTTGGTAAAATACCCACAACTGTAACATTTTAAGTCTCATCAAAAAAAAACAAACATTTTTTTTTTTATACACAATGGGTTCAACATTTTTCTAAGAGCATAAAATGTCTCTCCACTATCACTACACACCCACAGATGCCATGGTGCACACGCAACCCAGAGCATTCACAACAACCCTAACCTTAACCCATTGCTGTTTTTGTAGTTGCAGTGGGAACACGCATTGCTGTCATATCTTAAGAGATAAATTCTTAAACTGAGCTGTATACGAGTGTGACTCAACAATTCACTTGCTGTTTTTAGGATTTAAACACACTCTATCTTGCGGTGAATTTATAGTCCAAGTGGATTGTTTTGCCATTGAAGAGCTTGAGGGGCTTCGATAGCAATGAGTGATAGATTTCTCTATGATGGTTTTAAATGATTCACATCGCTCTTAAAGCATTCTAATCCGGTGTTATGTATTCATTTCACATTACGTTGAGTTAATGGTACAGTTGCATGTGCTTATTTTATTTGCGGTATTCACCATCAGCAATTGTTTTGATTTTTCGCTTTCATCCTGTGTATATGTTTTAGTGACTGTATTTGTAATGTATTTACTTTCTATTCATATTTGATGTATTTTGGCTGGTTTTTTTTTCCTTTACAGCATGCTGGCTTAGAGAAAGAAACCACGATGCACATAAAACTCATCTGCTTGGCAACCACACCGACTTCCTGTCTGTAGAGGAAGAGGCTGTGCCAGGATGTCCTCTCATCCCCAGTCTGTGCCACCGGGCCGGAGGACCATGGACACACGGCACCTGCCAAACCCTGCCACCTTACCCTTGCAGCTCCAGCGGGCACACACAGTAAGAGGCCTGGCACAAAATGCATTGAATGCATTCCTCCCAATGCTTAACTTTCCAAACTAAAACTAATTAAAGAACCTTTGATTATTGTGTTTACGATACTGTCTGCTTGACTGACAGATGTAATGTCATGACTCTGACCCGTTGGAGAGAGCACGACCCCAGCGACTCTCACTTGTGGCTTTCTTTAGGAACATTCCCCTTCACAATATTGTGCACACAACTCGATTTCCTCATTAGCGGTTTGAAGTTCATGTTGCCGTTGTAGAGAGGATAGTTTCCATCCACCCACTGCAATTATCAAGATTATGTCCCAGATATAAAAGGCACAATAACACCCTCCACAAAGTTGCACCTGTACTTGATCCTTAATGCCTATGTACACATTTCTGATAAAATGTTTTCACATGCAGGAAGGGCGGGTTATGTCAAAATATGATTTATGTCTGCTCCTGCATTTGTTGCATTTCCTTCTCTAGGAAGTTGGAATGGTGGACTACCACTCCCATCATGCGAGAGACTACAGCTCGCACTTGGCTCAGCCTCATCGCCGTCGGCCCTCCTTGCTTTCCGAGTTCCAACCTGGAAATGAGAGGTAAGGTTTTCATGTTCAAATACTACCAGTACCACTTTATAATGACATACGGATTACATCATTAGATGACTGAAGTAGTGAACCCTGTAGATTTGATTTACATTACTTTGTGATCTAAGGTTGGGAATTGTTTACATTTGTTCACGTTTTTTTTGTTGGAGTTTTATAGCCATTGGGTTAATGTTGTGTTATAAACAACCACCACCAAACTTTTTTTTAACTTACCACAATGTTTTTGTGGTGTACTGCAACATATCTCTTCAGGTTTGTTGTATTTTCTCAGCTACATCGTGCCCACATTCCTTTCCCTTTGGCTAAAATTAAGCATAAGTTTTTTTTAATTTTTTTCTCTCTCCACTTCAGTGTAATAATTTCTCCTTTCTCCTGGGGGTTGTGCAAAGCATGACCATTAATGCTCCACTTTTACACAGTAGTATTTGACCAGCAACTCTTCACCGACTGACGTAGCGTTATTTTTGCTGTGAATCTCACGAGAACTCGCGACTCAGTGTTATTTTGCCGCGAATCATGTGACAACTTAGTTGAGACAGCAGTAATTGACGCCAAGGAATCATAAATTAAGTTTTTGTCTCGTCTTTGCTTTTGAACTAAAATGTCCATAGATTTTATCCCAGTCTTTCTTTAATGAACTACATATTTCATCAAGTGGAGTATTCATATATTAATCCTGTACTCCAAATTCACTGTAATTACCGGTAAAAAAAAAAAAACACAACAATGTAATAATTTGTTAGCCACTATGCTTGCTGTTCTTTTACATCAGGCAAAACTTTGTCAGTCGCTTCCCATCTGTCTGAGATCACCCCGACCAAATGACTATTACAAATTAAAAATAACCTAATTGGGCTTATTTGCTGAGCACAAATGTGGTGATGACATGTTTGCAAAAAAAAAAAACTGTAGAGTGATCTAGTCAGAGAATGAAGTTATTTACTGTAACTTTAATGTTGCATTTTGTAATTATAACCCCCCTATTAATACAATGTAATTAAAAAGTATTTTTCTTTCTCAGGTTTAATAACTTTTTTTTACGTCTGCCTTCGATCAAAACATACAACAGATTTCCAATATGTAGAATTTAGAACAAGGCTTCCCTCGTTCTGCTGTAAATCTGATCATTTATTCATTCAACGTGACCAACATTTCCATGCCAAAAAGATGTATGTGAATCCCACCAGGTAGATGCAACGCTTTCAGTGGGAACATATGAATCAAATACACATACAAGCTCTGTTACATTAAAGCAGACACTATAAACCGAATCAGTCTACAGTATGTGAAAATGTATCTGCTGTAAGTGGGGAAAAGGGGCCACCTCTGGCACATCCGCATAATATGAACATAAAAGATTTATGATCTGGGTTTATTCATTTATTTATTTTTCAATACGTCTCCATTTATGGCTCCTGTCTGCACTCTTTCATTCATTCTGTGTGTAGCCTTTTAGTAAGCAGCATCTGTGGCTTGTTCAGCTGTGGAGCAATTCCGCTTTCGAGTAGCAAATAGATTGGCAGACACAGACTCATTGTCGTGTTTTCCCAGTAACGGGGCGGCTATCAGCACACATAATCTCTATTCTTGCCATAATCATCGCCGAGCCAGTGAGAATCTAATAGAGCTGGTTGTTAGGTGTTGATGTTTGTGTTGTTTTGCACTCCCTCCTCCCCCATCCTTCCACGCATCTCGTTCTCTCATCCTCCAGACAAATCCTCCCCAGGGATCAGATTATTCTGCACGCTCACGAGAGGAGGAAAGAAAATAGGGACAGAGAGATGGGGTGTGGGGGGTGGGCTCACGCTTGGTGTGATTATGTAAGTGCCAGCCATCTATGAAGATGAAAAAGAATGTGAGTGAATGCGGGGGTGGCAGGGGCGATGGCTGGTTTGTGTTTAACCATCTGGCCATGTGGTGATGAATTTTACTAGCATTTTTTTCAGCAGTGGTTAGATAAGAAGCCCTGATAAACATCTTTTATTAATTGTCCTTTTTCAATTTGGGTGCAGTCTTGCATATCACACAAGTGCCATAATGTATACATTTCAAGAGGTAATCTGTCGTTTTGGCAGAGGATAGCGCAGATTACACCAGCACACTAGCACCCAACTAGACAGAGAGAATCCATGCTTCTTGGTATGTACACAAACCACACACTAGGCCATTGTGGGTCGAGGCCATCAATTATGGTTGTGTATTCCCCTCTGCTCTTCAAAAGCCATTTCCATTTTGACATTGGTAGCAAAGTTACTGCCCTTCTGGCATCTGACTACAGGGCAGATTTTAGGTAATCTTTTTTTTTTTTTTTAAGAATGGAAATACAGTTTATACACTGCTTGCAAGCGTGGTTGCCAATTGTCCGTGAATCTGCAAAGTTGTTTAGAGTAACAGTGTTTACTTTATATTTGACTTGAATTTAATCCCACTTCTCGGTCGCTCCTCTGTATAGATGAGAAAAAAAGATGAGCCCCTATACACTGGACCATATTTATTTAAACACTACGTTGTGAGTGACGTAGTCTCTTTTTCTGCACATGCGGATCACTTTGGAGACGCATTTGATTCACACACCGGGCAGACTCAAGTAATTAATATATAATATCAACGATTACGCAGCAAAATTGGATTTCACCAAAAAAATCTGAATTGAAAATTAAGACCTGCAGTCTGAATGTAGCCTTAGTCTTTACTTTTTTTTCATAATTCAGTTTAATTCACACCATGTTTAGAATTAACTCCCGACTCCTGTTTTCTGAAGTTGAGCCATGATGTAGCTGAGCAACTGTGATGTAGTTTTCAATGGGCAGCAAGTGGCAACATGGTGGTCCCCTGAGATAGACAAAATTGGGTGAATTTTACTGCTTGACTCATATTCCACAAATGTGATATTAATGAGAATTCCATGTTTAGACTAGTGGGGCTGCAACGAACATATTATTTGTAAGGAACGTTTTTGGGTTGACTTCCCCTTTAACAAAAATTGAGGCATTGGCTCTTTGGCACCAAATTTTCTTTTTTTTTCTCCTCCCCCTCTCCTTTCCCCGTGACTTTTAGTCGTGAGCCATTTGTATCTGTAAGGGATGCCATTTGTATTCGTAAGGGATGGCCACTTGATTAAGGATAGCGAGGAGGGCCACACCCCTGCTTGTCATCTCAGTAGTTGTGCACACGAGTAGTTATGATGAGTCTTTGCCAAATGTATATGTACATGTATGGGGCAGTTTTTCCAAGTCACTTCATCTGTAAGCCATTTATTTTTAAGGGTAATGTTGTCAGATGAATTTGAAATTTTAATAAATTGTTTAGGAATCGGACTTTGTGTTACATTTATGGTTTGAACTCACCTGTGATAAAGTTAATTATAAACATTTTTCTAAGGGGTGCATCAGTTGCTTGTCCTTCTTTAGTTTACAGATATTTTCATTTTTATTTTTACACAATTTTGTTGTTGCAGAGGACAAGAGCAGCATATCCGCTATGAGCACATCTACTTACCGGAGCCTAGTAGCCATTCAGAGATGGAGTTTGGAGAGATCAAACGGCCTCGTTTGGAGATGGGGCCAGATTCTCTGATTAGACCCTCATCTCATCGGCCACAGTTGCCTCTTGGAGGACCTGAGGATCTTGCTAAGGTCAGTAGCTTCTGTAAATTAAACAAATGACCAAAGCTTTCTAAATGCCTGCACTTCCACACTTTTTATATACATCGTATTTAATATATTTTATATATATATATAAATACACCGTATTTTACGGACCATTAGGCGCACTGTATTATTAGGCGCAATATCAATGAAAGGGTGTTTTGTTTTTAAATTATACATAAGAGCCACCAGGTTAAAGGGTGCATTCTTTGTGTGAAGCTTTGTATTTTAAATAGTTTATTACATTTTACAGTTGTGCCATAAGTGTATTTAATAGATTTGGCACGATTATGCTAGTTTCGGACTGGTCGAAAACAGATGGTAGCATCGCATGTCTCGCTTGTTTTTGTTCGCCGTGCAACTACATGGGGGTTGCTTCGAACAGAGGAGAGGATCCTCCGACAGATGAAAACCGAGTTTGAACGGCACTACTCAATCTGCTGACCAGCGGCTGTGGTATTACTTTGGCTAATACTAAATGCGATCTCGGTTGACAGTTCACCAGCTAAAAACAAGTCAATGCACTCACCATATCCAATGTTTTTTTGCTCTGTCCCAGCAAGTATTGAAGCTGGCTGTGTCATTTACCTCACGCCGGTCCAGCCAGAAAAGCTCAGATTGCCTTGCGTCGAAGCGTCGATTGCACCATTAAGCTATTAAAACGACATTTATCATAATACTTAGACAAGGAAGCAGGAAGTAGTTCTGGGCGCCTTCAAGCGATTAGATCAGGGGTGTCAAACTCATTTCACATGGTGGGCCACATACGGCCTCGGTAGATGTCAAGTGGGCCGGACCATTAAAATGATACAATGCTTTGCTATAAATAACCAAAACAATATGTCTTTCCTTTGTTTTGGTATAAAGAAGCACAAGAACATTAGGAAAATGTTGAAATTTAATGAACATATCTTTTACAAAACATTTCATGAAGCACCTTACATTTCCTTCGACAAATGTGCAATTTACTTTTATCATTCACATATATGCATTGCAACTGATCCCACTGATTGTACAAACTTTAACAAGTAATTGGTATTGAAAACTATAGTAATGCACTTTAAGATTAAACAAGATTCATAAAGAAAGCAAGTTTTAAAGCATTTACACGTGCATATAAAATCTAAATGTAATCCCTGCCTACACCTTACAAACTAAGGAGAGTGCTATTAAATGTGTAAATGTGAGAGTGCTATTGATAGCGTCTGCTGTCATGGGTCTGTCTCAGTGACAGACTGAGGCTGCTGTTGTCTTCTTCTCTGATCAAAACAGTGTCCCCTTGCGGATACTCAATGAATTGCACCTGATTAAAAATATTAATTCTGTGTCTTTAATGCATTTTTTTCACTTTTACATTATTATGCGGGCCTGATTGAACCTACTTACGGGCCGGTTCCGGCCCGCGGGCCGTATGTTTGACACCCCTGCTTTACATAATCATCTCGCGGGCCGGATTAAACTCCTTTGTGGGCCGGATGCGGGCCGTATGTTTGACACCCCTGGATTAGATGCATATGAGCATAAGAGAGCCAACAAGAAATTAAATTAAATCATAAAAGTGAAGGGGAAGGAATTCAAATTTATGTTTACCGCTTAGTCCCACAGACTACAAAGCTATACCAAGCTAACATTGGAAACGCCCTGCAAATAATAGTTGGCATTAGGCTGGTAGGACACCATTTGCCATTATTCTTAGACCCAGAAGCAGGAAATAGTCCTAGTTCTGGTGTGATGGAAACATATAGACGCCTGCTAGGGATTAGTTGCAGATGAGAATGACAACACGAACGTAGAAGGAAGCAATTTGAATTAAAGGAGATGAACTGAAAAGCCAACATTCATCAAAACATAGGGAGCACCGCATTACAAGGCGCATTATTGATTTTTGAGCCTATTAAAGGAAAATCAAAGGACTCCAGGTGCACCTTATGGTCCAAAAAAATACGGTACTTATGTGTATTTTCCCATCCAGACTTCTGACACATCCACCGCACATACGCTGTGAATGAGCAAAGAGGCGTGCTTCATTGGGAGCGCAGGCTTCCAAGAAATGATGGAGCATGTTTTTTTTTTTTCTGTCAAATCACCATTGGAATCTGTGAACGAGATAAGGCACACTAAAAATGTGTGTGGTCAGGACATGCAGGCCACTCTCGTTCCAATTAGACTTTTTTGTTATTGTGTATGAAATAAGTCCATTTTAGGTCATATAATCCAAATACTATGCTTATGATTGAGTGCATGCCACCACTAAAAAAGATGTATGCCTACCGTACTGTAATGTAGATTAGTTGTCCCCAATCTTTTTTGTGCTGCTGAAAATAAAATAAACTCACCTTTACACCATTACCATGAATGTAATTGTTAATACTAAGGGGAGGCTGGATCCCTTTCAATTAGCCGTTCCAATTTTTTTCTTTTTTCTTCTTTCCAAAAACTCCAAAAGGGTTGTCTTTAATTAGCGGCTAGCACAGTTTTTTTTTCTGTTGTTTTTGTTTTTTTTTTTTTTTTTTGTAGCATATTCACTCTTCACAGTTGTATGTAAGCATCGTAAACATCCATCCATCCATTCGGTATCTGATCCGCTTATCCTTACAAGGGTCGAGGGGCGTGCTGGAGCCTATCCCAGCTGTCTTTGGGCAGTAGAGTGTTCCAGTAGCTTGTGCTGATTCTGTGTTTTGTTTTTGTATAATATCTAAACTGTACTATCGTGTATTTTTAGGCTTAAAGAGCTGCGAAACAGTAATTAATAAATAATAGACGACCTAAATTCCAAAAGGCTAGGGATGAAACTGCAGATCAAAACTACTGTAGAACTGCCAATACTCTGGTATTCCTGACACCAGTTTCAAAGTTACCCAGAGAGTCGGAACTTGAATCACAAGTACCTGTAAAATGCTAAAAATGTTTTCTATAATATGTAGAGTTGCCAGTAATTACTGTCTGAGCAATGCAGTGTTAAGTCATTATGTAAGTCCTGTCAAATACAATCACTCCTTGAAGTGCACCAAATGATGGTGGACTAGAGGGGGAAGTGCAGCACAAATAACAGACGTGTGAAGAAAATAAAGGGGGGAGCTCTTACACAGTGCACATGAAGACTGGAAAGACAAATAACCACAAAGGGACAGTGGTTTACCAACATTTTATGTGAACATCCATTTTGTCATGCATGGAAAATAAGCACAGGAAAAAGCAAATGCCATCCTCCTGAAGGTCTCTTTGTACAAAAACACAAATATGATGATGATTATTATTTATTATATATTTTTTACTTGTGTACTTCTTCACACTTAACCCTGTTCCTTTTTATAGGATCGTGGAAATGCCATGGGGAAGCTCGAGCCAATCTCCCCCGTAAGCCCTGTACACATGGATCCTGATTTGGATCTGGTGCCAGCCCGTTTTTCCAAGGAAGAACTGATCCAGAACATGGACCGTGTCGACAGGGAGATCACTATGGTGGAACAGCAGATCTGCAAGCTTCGCAAAAAACAGGTTTGCACATGAATGTAATGATGTGCAGTAAGTTTCATATGAAACAGTATGCTCTTATCTGACGTTGACCATTCACATGCAACCTTAAATATTAATCCCGATTATTTTGGTAACAACTGAAATCGCAACAATTCAAACTATCATTTATTTTTTTGGTCCAAAACAAGAAAATGTGTAAACATTTAAAAGAAAATTCTTTGAAACACTGCAATTAAAAGTTCCTTTTAAGCCAAACAAAATGTATTCATCCATTTATCTAATCCTCTTATGCCCACATGGGTCGCAGGCATGCTGGAGCCTCTCCCAGCCGTCTTCAGGCAGTCGGTGGGGGACACCCTGAACTGGTTGCCAGCTAATAGCAGGGCACCCATGGACAAACAGAACTGTAATATTTAAATCAACAATTTCAATAGATCTCTCGAGTGAAAATTGGGTGCGGGCTACTTAGTTTTAAGATGGGAACATGGCAAAGGGCCTCACGAATGCCTCAGAACAACTCAAAATTAGTTTTTATAATTATGCCAATTTTATAATGGTGGAGTGATATAATCAAAATTGTATTTGAATTTTTTATTGCACAGCCCTAAGTAAATGCATTTAAAATAAACCTCAAAATAAAGAAAGTAAAGCTAAGGACATACAACCATATTTATTGTTAGGTATTTTTGTTTTTATGAGTGACTTTTTTTATTTATATATTTTTGTTATTTCGTAGTTTTTCTTTACTACAATAACCTTGGCATGTCTATCCTGTACTTTTCTGAGGTGTTGTTTCTGTAGTCAAGCTTTGTTGCTGATTTATTTACAAAATGCCACAAGTTCATGCAGTCTTCCAGGCAGCTGCATTCCTTTCTGCTTCTGTCTTCACTTTTTATTTAGGCGAAGAGTAGGTTAAAAATACATACAGCTATAAATAACATTTATCCTAGGGGAGGAGTTGGATTATGGCAGAGGTTTTGGGACTGCTAAAGCACTCACATCCCTTCCACTCTGTCTTCTTTTTGGCTGTCTGCCATGTTTAGTGGAGAAACAGTATGATCGGCTTAGGCATGCCAACATAATGTATTAGTGCACTTGGACAGGTGGATACTTCTTCCACACAGAAGGACATGGAGTAAACACCCACTTAAAAGAGGTTTCCTTTTTTTGTTCAGTATATTACATTTGACAAAAAGCCCCCCCCCAAATATTTTCAACTGTGGAAAGTTACTCCCAGTTCCTCTTTGGCCTCTTTGGTCTTTTGGTTTTCTTGGTGTCTGCACGCATGAAATGTGCTGACAACTTCGACCCTCTCAGATTAGCATCGCCATAGGCATGCAGGGCCAAAAAGGCTTGATTTATCCATGCATCTTTGGACTTGAGTGTTGACAACGAACACTGTTAGCAAGGTAAAAGAACTTCCCTTGACACAAAAAAATGTTTGCCTGAGCGCAAGAAATCTCAATCTATCAAATTGGTATGCCGATAATAAATGAGCATGTATAGCCGCAAAGTAGGGGAGCGCATAATACATGAGTACAAAGGAAAATAATTAAAAAGAAATAAGACAAATTTTGAGATTAGAGGCAGGGAGTGGTAGGGGTATAATATTAGTGTGTATGAGTGTGTGTTATTCACAAGATATTACAGTATTTGATTAACAAGGCCTTGGAGAGTTTATTGCTCATAGTGCTGTGAAGTCAGGTAGTGCTGTTTTTGCTAGAGAGTTCTGAATGAAGATTGTTGTAAAAGACACTCTCAACAGAGTTTTTCACTCCCTGAAAGATGACAGGCCTGATGTTTTTGTATTGCTGAACTTCTTAAGCGTCATACTCTTTTGTGTGTTTGTTACAGCAACAGCTGGAGGAGGAGGCTGCCAAACCTCACGAGCCTGAGCGGCCTATGTCCCCTCCACCCAGCGAGGCAAAGCACCGCAGCTTGGTGCAGATCATCTACGATGAGAACAGGGTCAGTGGAATAAACACCGTTGTTACTTGCCCATGCATGCGGGTGTGCATACACAAACCAATCTGGATTGTTATAATGCAGTTAGGTCAATAGATGTGAAATGATTCTTTGATAGAAAAATAATCCCTTATCGTGCCATCCAAACAGAACATGGTTGGTAAACTCGAGCATGAATAAACAAGCACACACACACACACACACGCACACACGCACACACACACACACGCACACACGCACACACACACACACACACACACACACACACACACACACACTCAGTTTGAACCAAACACTTGTTCTGTGAACTATTCACATTTATTTTATTGTTGTAACATTTTCTTTTTCTCAAGTCATATACGAAAATACATATCACTAACAGAGGCATACAGTCCTCATCTTGACGTGCAATACTGTTTTCATGTGCAATACTGTCTTACTGTGTCCTCACTGTGCAATACTGCTCGATGTGCAATACTATTTGATGCTGGAGCCACTACCTCAAGACCTCAAGTGCTAAGCTACTCTTATCCTATGTCTTTCCTTGCTCCGACTGTCTCTACAATAAGCCGCTCTCGTACAACTCTAATTGCCCCACGGGGATAAATAAAGTTTTCTGAATCTGAATCTGAATCTGAAAATACATATCACTAACAGAGGCAGAATGTCCTCATGCACTCCTTATAGTCCAGCACGGCATTGCCTCCTGGCCTTTCCCATCAATGAACACTTTGCGTTTGTTTTCACATTAGAAATATCAAACCATTAATGTACAATTTTATATCATGTATAATGAACTTTTTATTTTACTCACGTGAACATCAGTAGTGGTTGTGTTTTTCATTATATTTCCATTTAACAACTTTTTTTCCCCTAAAAAGTAAAATTACAACAAACGCGATTTTTTTAAACAACCATTTTTTTTCGGTTTTAGAGTAAAGTGTTTCCATGTGCTGTCTTCTTAAATTCATTTTAGTGGTCATCGGATATATCGTGAACGTCAGCCTGAGTCAGATAGTGATGAAATGAAAAATCAGTCTCTCCATCTAAATCAAGAGGCAGTAAGAATATATGAATTCAACCATTCTACTTGATTTAGTTTTGACAAAAGGAGGACAGTTCACATGTCAAAAATGATTTTTTTGTCAGTGGTAAGTCATTGTATGGCATACTCATGTGAGTCTCTGTGCTCTCAGTC
This sequence comes from Hippocampus comes, assembly GCF_001891065.2. Taxonomy (NCBI): domain Eukaryota; kingdom Metazoa; phylum Chordata; class Actinopteri; order Syngnathiformes; family Syngnathidae; genus Hippocampus; species Hippocampus comes. The sequence goes on from NW_017805009.1 coordinate 1,878,455, forward strand.
CACCTAGTGGCTGCACCTTCCCTTTAATTTATGCACTTTACATGAAACACATAAAAGGTTAATATTCCCTCAACCTTATTCTAGACAGGAGCCAGGACATTTTTTTTGTTAGCTTCCTGTTTAGGGGATCTTGTTGCTTATGATTCCAATAATAATTTGAAATATCTTGTGGAATTAATCTTTGTTTGAATCTACAATGAAGGTAAAAGTGTGGTGTGTAACCTTTGGATTCTACATTTTCATCATGTTTTGAGTGAAAGAAATAACTTTTAAAGTCTTTCATAAATGCTATCTGGCCAACCATTACATGACTAAATTTAAAGGAGATATTGACACTGTAGGTTGCCGTTTTTGTGTTTTTCAAGTTATTAAATGTCCATCAACATTAATGGAGTTATCAAATTAATAATACACAAATTATGAACTTTGTACTGCCGCAAAACTGATGCCCTCCCACCCCCTCCAGCCCGCCCTGACAGCACTGGGTAGCTCCTTCAGCCAGAGACTGTTACACCAGCGCTGCAAGGAGAGATACCGCCGCTCGTTCCTACCGACTGCTGTCAGGCTTCTGAATAAAAAATAAATAAAATTACGTGAAAAACAATTGTAAATAGCACAGCCACCTTATCTATATCTATATTTATATTGCACTTAATTGAACTGTGCACTTTACATGAAACACATAAAAGGTTAATATTCCCTCAACCTTATTCTAGACAGGAGCCAGGACATTTTTTTTGTTAGCTTCCTGTTTAGGGGATCTTGTTGCTTATGATTCCAATAATAATTTGAAATATCTTGTGGAATTAATCTTTGTTTGAATCTACAATGAAGGTAAAAGTGTGGTGTGTAACCTTTGGATTCTACATTTTCATCATGTTTTGAGTGAAAGAAATAACTTTTAAAGTCTTTCATAAATGCTATCTGGCCAACCATTACATGACTAAATTTAAAGGAGATATTGACACTGTAGGTTGCCGTTTTTGTGTTTTTCAAGTTATTAAATGTCCATCAACATTAATGGAGTTATCAAATTAATAATACACAAATTATGAACTTTGTACTGCCGCAAAACTGATGCCCTCCCACCCCCTCCAGCCCGCCCTGACAGCACTGGGTAGCTCCTTCAGCCAGAGACTGTTACACCAGCGCTGCAAGGAGAGATACCGCCGCTCGTTCCTACCGACTGCTGTCAGGCTTCTGAATAAAAAATAAATAAAATTACGTGAAAAACAATTGTAAATAGCACAGCCACCTTATCTATATCTATATTTATATTGCACTTAATTGAACTGTTGTGTACATTGAAACTGAAACATTTGTTTTGTGAATGCAAACACTTTGTTTTTCTTCTTCTGTCGACCCACAATTTTGCTGCTGTCGACTGTAAATTTCCCCAGTGTGGGACAAATAAAGGATATCATAAACATACAGCATGTTAAGTATCCCTTTCAATATAAGTCATACTTTGTTTTAGAAACCTTGCCAGCGCTAATGCTAAAGATAATGTAAACACCCATTGATAGCCTAATAGAAAATTAGCATCGCGTTCCAGGTGTTCAAATAATGAATAACTTTAATAACTTTAAATAAGGAATATTCACCCTAAAATGCTGTAGTATCACATACAGATAAGTAATATAGCAATACTCAAAGGCCAATATTCTTCCTAATGCAGGAATAACGAGGTTTGTTAAGTTAAATCGTTACTTTCTTCTACTCTTTTCATCTTAATATAAAGGTGTGTATCCATGCATACATGGCACCACACTTACCCAAAGAGACCAATGTGCGCACAAATTTCTTTTTTGTATGTTCTTTCAAGTTCTATTTTGAGTTGAGTTTTGGTTGTTGAATAAATGCTACGTTTTATGAATAGTCATGTTTATTCAGCGTGCTTATAATTTTTTCCATGATCGTTTCGCCCTAGCAAGATTTGGGAAGAGCGAATAGGCTTAAATCACAACACCAGGCTACGCCAGTTTATGTAAAACCATTTATTCAACCACTTGTATCATCATATCACCTGTTAACATATAAAGCAATGTTGATGACTCCCAGATCACTGTGACAGTGCTCTCAGAAGCGTTTACGAATTCACATCCCAGTATAGAGAGTGTCTACATGACTTCAGTGCTCTCCTGCAGCACTCAGTGAAATCACTGCACTTCATAGATTGCTTAAGACTTATTTGGGACGATGGAGGGTGTAACAGTTACTCTGTGTTTTGACCTCTATAACACTTTCCACTTCCTTTTTTCCCCCCTCCCCTTCCTATTGTCATATCACATGCAAATGAGCCACAGCTCACGCCCACCCTGTATATTAAGTGATTTTTCCAACACCTGTAGCGGCTAATTCATGTGAACTATATTCCGTAATCACATCTACGCCTGTGACGATCGGTGCTCCCATTGGACAGAAATGACAAGAGTGGCACTGATAGCACAAACTCGGAAATGGAAAGAAGATTTCTGGCTTTTACACGCAGTATAATAGGGGCTAACATGCAAGCATTTCTTTTTGAAGACTTACTTGCGGTAGTTGTACGCTACTCACAAAACATTAAGGATATTTGGCTTTCAGGACGAGCCTAAAATGCATTAAAAACCTTTGCAGGTGAAGTTAATGTGACATTCTCTGAGCTTTTGAATGCACATGTCCAACCGTTTATTTTTTCAGTACTTTTTGCACAAGTTGCTGTTCTCCAACAGCTTAACAGCAAGATTCACAACAGGCGTTTGGTCCTTGAATAAACCAATAAATATCCTGGTTGAATTAGAGCTGGCGTTTAAACAAGCATCCTCAACATGCTGTTCACATTTTGACATCACGAGACCAAGACGACAACTTTTACTTAAATGTCCTACTTTCATGATATGATATAACTGTAGCGTGAATTTTTTACATTTTTCCATTAATTTCACCTGAAAGCCAAATGTCTGTCAACGTTTTGTGAGTAGTGTTTCTTAATATTGATATCATTCATCTGATGTCTCCATGAGAACAACAAAGCCCTTTAAAAGCAAGCCACCCCCGCTGGCTGCCTTTGCTTGTTTTTTCTTCCCTGTCAAGAGTTGTGATGGGCTAAGGCAAAGAATTATGGCCCCGCTTGGGCTAAAAGCCCTAATAATAGTCAATGTATCCATCTCTCCATCGATGCATCCAGTCACCCAGCCGGCTCTAGTGGAGTCTAAGCGTTCAAGTGAGCGTGCTCACTGTGTTGTCATGGTGATGACTGAGGTGCAGGCAGTCGGCTAATCTAGTACTTCTGGTTGTGTTCTGTTACCAGAAAAAAGCAGAAGAGGCACACAGGATACTGGAGGGACTTGGACCAAGGGTAGAACTGGTGAGTTATATTTGTCATATTCCCGTTTCCATATTATTATCTTCCTGCTTTTTTTTTTTTTTTTGTCTTTTGATTTTCATTTTTAAATAAGTGACGTAAGGAAATGTAATTGAATTGCATCATTCCTAACAATCAGGGCACAAGCGGTTGAGCAGTTCAGGCTTCATTAGGCAAGGAAAATCAAAATCAAATCCATAAGAGCTTTTCTGTGACATATTTGAAAAAAAGAATATTGCTTGTTCCTGTTTAGGAATTGTACTTTTTTCCCCTAACACACTGTTATTCTTACATACCGTACTGTATTGTCAACCGTCAAAACATCCATCTGCATCCATCTTGCACAGATTGTGAATTTGGCTCTCAATGATGAAATAGCATTTGAACTAGGTTACTTTCAATAATGACCGTACTGCTTTGTCCCTTCTTTTTGTTGATTATTAAGTCTCAAATATGTCTGGGACACAGCAACAAATTGATCCTAGTTTATTCTGGTGCTTCCATGTTGCTGCAGAACTGAACACTGAGAAACTGTTCTATTTTCTTTCAGCCACTGTACAATCAGCCTTCTGATACCAAGCAGTACCATGAGAACATCAAAATGTAAGTTAACACTTGTGCATATGCCTCTTCATGCCAAAATGATAATAAAAATGATAATACATGATAATAAAAATGCACAAATCTGGTATCCTTTAATTGAAATGGTGAGTACTTTGACCTCTTCTTTTTAACATATTCAAATTTACATTGTGTTATTCAGGGTGGGAGTGGGACCAATTTTCAGCCCTGGAGTTTAATGGCTCAGACCAACCCACTTTAGTTTTGCTCCTGCTTATATTATGAATGTGTTGAGCAAGATTCTGGGTATGTCTGGATTTAATTTTATGAAACCATAACTGTGGATGGTATGACAAACAATGCAGCCATGTTGGTTGTTTGCTATGGTGTGACAGTAATGATTGTGATGGAAATTGACTGTACAAATCAGTTTCTCTATTTTAAGAACAACTTTGTTTTGAATTTGGATTCAAATCAATTCAATAGTTTATCATTAAAATGCAGAAAATGAATAAATTATTGCAGAGTATCAAGAGGTATAAAGATACTGTACTTGACTCACTCACGGTCTCTGGCAGCCCAGCGGGAATTTTCACGGTGCTCCAAATGGAACACTCGGGGCCTGCATTCAGCTAAATATGAAGTGCTCTTTCCAAGACAAGATATAAACCAGATTTAGAAATGATCGTTCCTGCCATCTCATTTATTGTGTGCATAGTCTGTTAACGCTTGTTGAACATGTTCAGACTGAGCCAGTAAATAGTTTTTACAAGATACAATAAATGGTTGAAAAATGTGCAGGGCTCGACATACGTTTCATATATATCTCATTTGATCAAAATAAAAGGGATTAAAAGCAAGGAAAATAGCACTTCATGTACAGTAAAGTAACTTTTAGGCTTTCAAAAAAAATCTCACAAAAAAATCTAAATTTCAGGGCTGTATTGTGAAAACAAATCACATTAGTAATCTAAAATGCGTTCAATATCCAGGTACTATATCCAATCCATTCTTGATTTGCTTATCCTCAATCGCGATATACTTTTCGTCTTTAAGCCACTACTCCCAGCTGACGTACCAAACGCCAGAACTCTATTCCTGTCTCCTATTTTGCTGTTCAAGGTTGGATACGCGCCACTGTAACAGGGTTCCAGCGAGACCTCTGTGACGTGTATTCAGTCACCCAAGCAGTTTTGATTCTGGTCCGTCACAATGACATTCCGTTAGTTTAGCAATTAGCATCGCTTCTCTGGCTTTCCCTCTGTTAATTACTCCTCATACTCATTACTCCCTTTGTGAGAACGATACTTGTTAAAAAGTGTATTTTATTCGTAGCCATGGAGGCGATACGATGGAGGCTTGTGACTATCGAGTTAGGAGCGAAACAGCCCACATCTTGCAATCAACAACTTTTGTCCAGACTCCATCCCTGCCTGATTCCATTTAGCTCAAGCTTAGAGTAAAGCGGGAGTGTCGAAATTTGGTCCTCAAGGGCCATCATCCTGCCTGTTTTCCATCCCTTCCTGCTGAAACACACATGATTCAAAGGATCATCTGATCAGCAAGCTCTGAGGAAGCAAGATAACGATTCTGATAATTTGAATCACGTGTGTTATAGCAGGGAGTGATGGAACACAGGCAGGAAGTTGGCCCTTGTGAACCGTGTTTGGACACCCCTGGAGTAAAGTAAGGACAAACAAATGTACAGTAGTTATACTGTGCACTATGGTTCATGCAAGATACACCCAAGTATATTTTGTGTGTGTGTGTGTGTGTGTGTGTGTGTGTGTGTGTGTGTGCGCGTGTGTGAGAAAAGATTTAAAGTGCATCTGAAATTCAAAAATAAAATTAAATCCTTAATTAAACTAAACATTTTTGACTGACCATGTCAAACCATACGATACTGAAAAATAAAATTACATAAAATCAATAAATAATAATGCATTCAGACTGATCACCAACATTAACTCAGGAGCACAGTATTAAAAACAACTTTAAAATAATTTGTGCTGATTTTTTTTTAAATCAAAGATGATGTCTGGATTAATGGCTACAATGAGCATGGTTCGCAATGCACAGCTTTTCGAAGAGAGGTTTGAAGCAGGACAGAGCAACTCTCGGCTCCAGCTCAACGTGTAGCCGGTACCTGTATTTTAGTTTACCGAAGTAGCAGTCACAAAGCGGCATGATTGTTCGCAATATTTGGCACGTTTTCGTCAAAAAAACTCAAGCGGCTCATTAGCGTGATTGGGGTGTAATGTCTTTAAGTGACGCCTTAATTTATTTGGGTTCATGCTGTCCGCTACCAACATTTTTAGACAAGTAAGCACGCCAATCTTTCTCGTCTGCCACCGTCGTCACAGTGAAGTCAAGCGCTACGTACGCCTCGTCATACTGTATTTCCTCCTTTCGAATGCTCCCTATGCAAACTCTGCCAATTAGAGCGCCACTGCCCCCTAATGTAGTGGAGGTGCAACTGCACTTTATTCTAGGACAGTAAAAAAAATAAAATAAAAAATACAACGGCATGTTCTCCAATGTCAGACGCGCCCCCCACTGTCCGAGATGAATTTGTCATAGTCATAGTGTTTGCTTGTATGTGTTTGGAGCTTTTATGCTTTTTTTTTCATGTGTGTAATGGGTAAGGGCTTTGGAATTTTACCAGTTGTATTGCAGATAACATGTTGGGAAATGGAGAGATTATCCTCTGTACTTATTTTTTCAGCATCTTATATTGTCATCTTGCAGTTGCGATATAAAACTTATACCACTAGTAACCCTCTCTGTAGTCCCTTTTCCTTGCCTGTAACGCCACTGCTCAGTTAAATTGACTAACGTAGAATAAGATTACATTAATCAGCGGGGAGTGTGACCTTACAACTGACAGATTAAGTGTCAGGAATAAAACTGTCTTGCAGCAAAGAAAGATCCAAACTGAGCGGCGGCCTAAGGAGATTACTGTGCCTGACCTTTGTTTGAAGAACTGCAAGACACATTTCATTTGTTTGAAAAAATAGATATAGTTGTGTGTGCATCTTTTTTTGTAGAGTAGGGTAATCCAAATCCTACAAATTTAGTAAGAAATCAAGTGACAAGTGTGTGGGGAGGGGGGGGACTACTATTATTATGTTTTGCTTTTAATCCTCTGCATCGCCGTTTTCCTAATACCAGGTTTTTTTTTCATCCTTCTTAGAAACCAGGCGATGAGGAAAAAACTCATCTTATACTTCAAGAGAAGAAATCATGCTCGTAAGCAATGGGTATGTATAGAGAATTCAGTATTTTTTTTTACCCTGCTGGGACTCAGCCACTGAGGGATGACTAGTGTGAAATTGGGTCAGCAGCTCCTTAGATTGAGTGGCCATTTTAGGCTGACGATAGCGCGCACAGGGTGATCTGTTTCAGGATACTTTGTGCTCTGCTGGATGATTAGGGTTTTATAAAGGAATAATATCTATCCAATCATTCGTGTGTGTGCTTTTTTTTTCAAGTTGGAAATTAATCTGTTGAATTTCTGTTATTTAGGCTTATGTCTGAGTGAGACAGAGCCAACTCGCATACAGCTTTAAGTAGAAGTCGGGATCAATGGGGTGTGCTCTGTTGTATAGCCAGCTCGAATCTTAGTGAGAGTGAGTGAGAGAGAGATTGTGGAAGGAGATCACAATTTGGAAATTAGAAAACTCCTCATCAGAGTATCAGTGTAAGGACGTGGGCTTTGGAGCCAGAGGGTTGTGGGTCTTTTTACTCTATCCCTCTCCTTCAATGTCTGTGTGTGTGTGTGATTTACTTTTATGAGTGTTGTGTGGAACACAAAATATATACAGCACATAACAACGTTATACTAGAATCAGTTCAGTAAGTCAAAAATAAAATGCCTGCCTTTTTGTGTGACAATACAGGAGCAGAAATTCTGCCAGCGTTACGACCAACTGATGGAAGCCTGGGAGAAGAAGGTTGAGCGCATTGAAAACAATCCTCGGCGCCGAGCCAAGGAAAGCAAGGTGCGGGAGTACTATGAGAAACAGTTCCCAGAGATTCGTAAGCAGAGAGAGATGCAGGAACGAATTCAGAGGTGAGCTTCACATATTCAGTCCCAGTGACTCCAACTGACTTATTCTCTTGATGTTGGTTATGTGAAATTATTACTCCAAGAACTCCAATAGTGGAAGATGTTTTGCGTGATTTGATTTTGTAGCCGCGTTGGGCAGCGAGGAGGTGGACTGAGCTCTTCTGCAGCTCGCAGCGAACATGAGGTCTCCGAGATCATTGACGGAATATCAGAGCATGAGGTAATCTTTTTTGTCGAAGATTCTGTCCCTTGAATTACACAATTTTCACTGTTTGATCATCAAAGAAGCAGTGGCGACTCATCAATAGGGGGCACTTGGACGCTGCCCTCTGGCACAGCTAAATCACCTCGAAAGGCCCAAAAAAATGAAACACTGAAAATTAAATTTTATAGTAAAAATACTATAAAATATACGTACCACATATCTGTTTTCATCCCATATTGCTCCTACTGGTGGTTCATTCAGAAATCTCTACTCTGCTACTTAACATGAGTGCCTTACTGCCATTTGCACTGCAAATTCAGTTTTGTTTACTTACACATCCAATGACTCTGACTCTGCTGCCATTTTCAACATACAATTTGTTATTGTTTTGTGTGGCTTTTACATTACTAATTTTTTTAAAAAACTTTGATGAAACACGAACCTTGCGATGCTCCCCAGTTTCAGTATAGATGCAATGTACAATGACAATAAAGGTCTTCTATTCAGTTCTATACCCGCCAGTAAGATGTTCAGACATTGCCTGCCACTTTAGGTGTTTAGATGGACCTTTAATTGCCACCCCTGCAGTGTTAGAACCATTTAGAGCATTTTTTCTTCACTTTTATAGCTACTAGAGAGTCTGAGGTAAATGTGTGTGGAGTTCACATTTGATGTGGAATGTCTCCAGAAGCTGAAATTGCTGAGGAAACTTCACTTCCTCTCCTGCCTCTGTAGTGCTTTAACACAGCCGTAATGTTACTTCCGGTTCATGACAACCACAAGTACAGTCTTAGCGCCCTTCCCTTTCAAAAACGGTCTGTCTCATTCCTGGATGTTAATGTGCGTGTGTGTGTGTGTGTGTGTGTGTGTGTGTGTGTGTGCGTGCGTGCGTGCGTGCGTGCGTGCGTGCGTGCGTGCGAACATCAGAACACAGAGAAGCAAATGCGACAGCTGGCAGTTATCCCACCAATGCTGTTTGATGCTGAGCAGCAACGTATCAAGTTCATCAACATGAATGGATTGATGGATGACCCCATGAAGGTGTACAAGGACCGGCAGGTCATGAACATGTGGAGCGAGCAAGAAAAGGACACTTTCAGAGAGAAGTAAGGTCAACTCTTCAGTAAAGTTAGGGTGGTAAATGGCATGCGTTTATTTCGCATATTTATGTCAAATGCTTGACAGTATTGCATTGCCTCTCATTCACACACTCGTCAACTGATTGCAGAGGTCGGTGTAAACTCCCCGCCATCACATCAGGGGCAAACAAGGTTTTTAGTGTCTTGCGCAACAGTGTCCCCGAGGGCACTCGTGGTCAAACCAATAACTTCCAGATATGCTAAATGTTAACAAGATTGAACGAGATGATACAAAAAATGTTTATTATGTGGATAATAAAGGGGTCGGGTAGTTGTAGGAAAGGAAATGAATCTTCCCCTTTTTGTGACAAATGAGGGATGACATTTGAAGCACAACCACACAGGAACACTGACTGAAAGTCCAATAAAAACATGCAATGCATACGTACATATATATAAATAAACAAAATGTAATGAATAATTAATGAACTTCGTGGTGAAAGCACCCCACTTGTCAAGAACACATTTTAGGCATTGAAAATTTCTTACTTTAAGCCATGCAATATTGTAATTTGTCTAATTAAGAGTAGCCTGATTGAGTTGAATACCCACTGTACTCTATTTCTGAAACAAACCTCTCATTTAGTCGTTTCGTTTTGTGATACTCTAAGAGGTTTCACAGCTTACTCCTTCATGCAAGTGTTCTTCAAAATATCTTCAGGTTGTTCATATTTTTTCATGTTCTGCTTCCACAGATTCATCCAACACCCTAAAAATTTTGGTCTAATTGCATCTTTTCTAGAAAGAAAGGTATGGATTTTGTATTTGACTCAGTTGTCCAGTCTTCTCCGAAATAACATTTCCTGGCAAATCACATTTCTTTTTTCTTTCATTTTTCAGACGGTGGCAGAATGCGTGCTCTTTTATTATTTGACCAAAAAGAATGAGAACTATAAGAACATAGTGCGGAGAAACTACAGACGGCGAGGAAGAAGCCAGGTATTGTCAGCTTTCAAGACTGAAAGCACCTAATCATGTCTTTGGATGTCTTTGAATAACACATGCTCTCTCAATGATAATATTACTTTTAGCTGATTACAGTTCCGGAGGCTGTAGCAGTCATGTACTAGGCAAAATGCCAGAACCTCTGGGTGAAACAAGTCAAACAGGAATAAGCTATGCTCACCTCTCCTCTACTTTCCTTATGAATGTTGCAATCGTCTTGTTTTCTTTTTAAACATAACATTCTAAGATGATGAAACTTGGAGCAGAACAGAACTTGTTCATATGTGCTTAATTTGAGGGTGGTACAAAGTGAACTGTTATAACACTGTCGCTGATAAGGCTCTATTGGTGTATCGCAGCTGCCAGTGTGTCTGGTATCAATACATAAATTGGTCAAATTGCCAAGATCTGTCAAGATGTTATTGCCTCTTGACTTCAAAACACAATAATATTAAGGGAGCCAGCTACACATCCGGCATTTAGAAGAGCTGTTGCTGATGATTTATTAGAATTAGTGTCATCAATACACATTATGCTTTAAATAAAACGATATGGAAATTCTGTTCATTCAAGTTAATAATTGAATAGAGGCGTTGCGCACTTGTAGATGAAAGTGAGATGGTATACCTCAATTGATAATTATCAGTCTTTTCTAGCATATCTTTGCCTTTTATTAAAAAGACAGTCATAGCTTCCCTATGAATGGAGGGGGGTGCATCCTCAAAGTCTGGCCCTCGAGGTATGGATAAAATATTGTTGACCCCCTCATCAAAGTTGCTCATCCCTGCTCTTGATCATCTCTTTAACCGTACTATATATTTCCTGGTAGCCTGCCACTCTTTTTGTCAGTCCGTGTCACATATTGAAGATAGTGAATTGAGATCATCATCATCAAATGAACGTGTTGCTTTGGCCTAAGGCAGCAATGTCAAATACATCACAAGTAGCAGTAGTTGTCATTTGTGCAAGAAGAGTTGTCAGCCTGGATGTGTGTACTCATCTGAACTCTCACCCTCAAGCCCAGACAGGCATTTGTGAGGAAGTGGTACTGTTTGCTCAAAAACCAAAAGTTATACAGCAGAACAGTTTATTCTGCGGTTTCTGAACTTTCGTATCCTGTTTTGTTTTGCCTTTACGGGCATTCTTTTTAGTTACGTGAAATTCTGTGAACCCAGATTACTTTGTGTTATATAAACAAGATACGGGCAGTGTTGTCGAATCGATCTGTTTGCATGCCATTTGTTGCTGTTCAAAAAAGTATATTTTGTTGCTTTGTTGTTTTGTAGCAGGTCAGTTTAAGAGTATTTCAACACGAAAAATGGTATTGGGGGGAAAAAAGGGAGACAAGAGAAAAGATGTTCATTGAAATGATTTAGAAATATGTAAATAATTGCATTGATATGTGATTCTTGCAAATTGCTTTGCTCGGAAGGGCAGTTGTCATTTCACTAATAACACTAATAACACTAATAACAAACTCGAAGCTTAAAATGACAACTCTGATGTTCATTCTCAACTCGTACGTCGAAGCTTAAAATGACAACTCTGATGTTCATTCTCGTAAATGGATAATTGACGTTGGTTCTCCATCAGTAGATCATCTGGGTCCATGTTTGTAATAGGATGCCTTCTTGTTCCTGTTCCATAATATATAGCATGGCCAGCAGCAGCAGCAGCAGCAGCAACAGCAGCAGCAACAGCAGCAGCAACAGCAGCAGCAGCAACAAGTCAATCGAAACAGCCAGGAAGACAAAGAAAAGGAGGAGAAAGACAAGGAAGGAGAGAGGGAGGAGGATAAACCAGAGGCTGAAGACAAGGAGGATGGAATTAAGTAAGCCCAAACCACTAATTCATCAGAGAGAATTACGTTCGCAATTGGATTTTGATGCTGTGTCATCTTGATCGCGGTCTTTGAAAAACTTTTGAAATCATGATAAAAGGCAAGTCTTTGTAGTGTATTTATTCAGATCTTTACTTCAGATCGTTACTTTCATGCCTTGCTTTCTGTGTCAAACAGCAAAGAGTGAGATACTGGAGGAGCAGGCTTGGGGAGTAATGGAATACATGTACAGGCATTACGTATTCGGGAGACAAAAAAAAATTGTTACTGAGACGGTGTACAATCAGGAGGAGGCGAGGGAACAGGAAATGTCGTGGCTGCCAGACACACATGGCTAGTTTGAAAGCAACATGGAGGGAAAGGAGGAAGTGGTGACCGCTATTCACTTGGACAAAGATGTTGAAGTACTGATTCATCTCAAACATGCAAAGAAAAGTGTGAGCTGTCAGAGTGAAGCTGTGTCCTTCTATGACAGAGCTCACTGCGAGTACGCTGCACTTCACATAAATTTCACCTGCGTCACAATCCACCAAAAGATTTATTATTTAAAAGCATATTAACAATAAAAATGTCTAAAATCTAATTTTCCTCACTTTCAATAAAAGTACAGTATATCCATCCATCCATCCATCCATCCATCCGCAGCACCCTGAATGTGGATAGCATGACTGCCTAAAATTTCTTCTTTGCAAAATAATGTTGAGTGCCTTGGTTTATTCCTTCATTTTTTGTCCATATTTGTTCATTTTCATTTTTTTTCCAAAACCATGCATATTATTAAAAAATTCATAGGACCGAAAATTCAAAATAAATAGTGATGTATATTCTGAGTCATCATTATCATATTTGGTATTTGGGTAATCCAAAAGTAATAGAGTAGCATTACTTTAATAATATGATGCTTCGATTTCATTACTAGCTGTGTGTTTTTTTTTAAATAAGTTACTAATAACTGTATTGAAGCAGGTTTTTAAAGCACCCTCCAACCTTGTATCAGAGTATGTTTTTGAGAAGGGGTGTTAAACTTATTTTCGTCGCGGGCCACATTGTAGTGACAGTTTCCCTTGGATGGCCGTTTGGACTGTGAAAACATAAAGAAGTCAAGAATAATGGTTCATTGAATGATTGTTAAGTTAGTGTAATGAGGGGTTTGGTAACAAGAAAATGCTTACAATTTCTCACTTATTTATTACATATGAGAAGTTGAAATCTTGGAACAGATTTTAGCAGTCATCATAGAAGTTGACATGTTTGATTTGCTTTCGCGGGCCACATAAAATGATGTGGCAGGGCGGATTGGGCCCCCGGACCGTGAGTTTGACACCTGTGTTTTAGAGAGAGAAAATTCGTCTGGAAATCCTATTGCTCTTTGAATTTAAGGACCAATGTCTCACCTCTAGCCAGATTTTCCACTGACACCAAGTTGGAATTCATTCACCTTATTAAAACAGCTGTTTTCCTTGGAAACACCATCGATGAGTTCTTCTGTTCTGTGGTTTTGCTATTGACAGTGTAAACGGATTATGTCTGTTTATGTGTGGGTGGATGGCTTTGTGCAATACTGTCAAACAGCAATGGATATAAAGAAAACACAGATGGAATACCACTCTTTCTGTTCTCCTTGGAAATCAAGAGTTGAATGCACCCGATCTGTGTATGCAGGCGTCCTATTATCTAATCTTAGGTTGTACTTTGTACTGTAGATGCATTGAAAATTATTGAGCATTGGTGTTCCACTTGAAGATGCTGATGAAGCATTACCTCCTTTCTGCCTAGACCTGAGACGACATAGCTAGGTGATTCCGAGCCGACCTTCGTTCAGCAGGCTCACTAGCATCTGTACCCCACATTAACATTAATGGAGCTGAGAAAAAATGAATTGAGAGTTTGTTGTGGGTTCCTCCTCATCTAGCCTTGGCTTGCTATGGCGCTAACAGTAACACAGCAGTATTTGCATTCACATTTCTGTGTGTGTGTGTGTGTGTGTGTGTGTGTGTGTGTGTGTGTGTGTTATGTCAGTTTTGAAGCCTGTTAAACTACATTCTCTGTTCTGTCACATTTTTCACTCCTGTAATTTCACAACCATACTGCACACCGTATTAAGAGTCACAGTGTCAGTTATGGGTGCTCTTTCTGTAGTTAACACATACACAAGACACACTGTATATTATTGTAATATTAGACGCAAGCATGGTACAACATACACGAGCTTAAAAAATATGGTAGCATGCATGCACGCTAGTGTATTTTTTTAAAAAGGCAGCACGAGCAAAACTGAGTTCGGTTTATACAGTTTATAAAAAAACTACAGTACTGTACTGTATAGCCAATGTACAGTTGTGCACAAAGAGAAAAAAAGGTAAAGAAATTGCGAAATTTACGATCAGCATTCACTTTCACATACATCAATTTCTTGGATAATTTGTCTTTTATTTTGCTTCCTCCGTCTTTCATTTTGATCACTTTTACACTCTCTTCCAGCATCAGAGCTCTTCTTGTTTTAGCTGCTTGGCATCCAAAGGTCCGTTTTGTAGCCATTTTAGCAATGCAACGAAATACTTCCTGGACTACTGCGCATGTGTAAACCAGTGTGGTGGTTGCTGTTGCAGTTTCAGAACGAAGCAGCAGAGGTCGCTGTTGGCTGAGGTTGGATTAGACTTTTGCGGAATCCTTGTTTTCGTTGTAGTGAATCTCGTCACAAGGCAAGAGCAGAGAAAAATATTTCGCATTACAGAACAGGGGGATTTTTCGTTGTAGGGGGAGTAGAAAAGTGGGAATGGCTTTCATGCATGAACATTTTTTCACACAAGGGGTATTTTCGCCCATGTAGGTTTCGTTGCAGAGGAGTTTCACTGTAGTTACTTGTGTGACCAAAGCCTGGCTTTATGCAGGAAATAGCTACAAAAACAAAACAAATGTCAAATGCCACTCATTTATATTTTGCTATGCTGTGTTCCACTTAATTAATTCAGATTCAGTTCAAATGTTTGTGACACTTAAATTTTGTTTCCCATCATCAAACAAAATTAAATATTTGTCAAAGGCACTACAAGTAAACACAAAATGCAATTTTTGAATGGTTTTCATTATTAAGGGAGGGAAAAAAATAATCCATACTTACACATCCTTGTGTGAAAAAGTGATTGCCCCCCTGAACCTAAAAACTGGTTTGCCCAGCCTCAGAGGAAATAACCGTAATAGTTTTTCTATAACTGGCAATCAGTCTTTCACCTCTCTGTGGAGATATTTTCGCGCACTCTTCCTTGCAGAATTCCTTTAATTCAGCAACACTGGAGTTTTTTTTTCGAGCATGAACGGCTCGGAATTCAAGTTTGGCTCGGCCGCTCCAAAACCTTCATTTGTTTGTTAGGTTTTTTTTGGTTGTTTTTGTTTTGTTTCGTTTTGTTTTTTGAGCCATTCGGAAATTGACTTGCAGATGTCTTTTTCATTGTTGTCGTGATGCAGAACTCAAATGTGCTTCAGTTTGAGGTCACAAAATGATGGCCAAACATTCTCCATTAGCAAAGCAGCCCCACATGTAACAAGACATACCTTCCCAAAAGTTCAACTTTCATTTTGTCCATCCATAGAATATTGTCCCAAAGGTCTTTGGAATCATTCAGATGTGTTTTGTGAAAGTAAGATGAGTCTTTGTGGTCTTTTTGGTCAGCAGTCATTTTCGCCTTGGAGCTCTGCCATGGATGCCATTTTTGCCCAGTCTCTTCTTCATTGTTGAACAGAGACCTTAATATAGGCTTTCTCAATTAGTGGGTACTGTCTCTCACCGTGATTTATTGGAGTCCTAAAGCTTTAGGAAAACATCGTAACCCTTTCCAGAATGATAGATGTCATTTACTTTATTTCTCATCTGAACTTGAATTTCTTTGGATCATGGCATTTTGTTGCAGTCTTTTGAGATCTTTTGGTTCACTTTAGTAGACAGGTTCTATTTAGGGGATTTCTTGACTGAACAGGTCTGGAGGTAATCAGGATTGGGTGCAGTCAATGAAAGTGTGATTAGCCACAGTAAATTCATGATTTATCAATGGAGCAGGGCCAGGAAGCTTTAAATATATTTTTTTCCCCTAAATAAATAAAATGACCATTTAACAACGCATTTTCTGTTTACTTACGTTATCTTGGATCTTTACATTTGCTTGGTGATCTTAAACATTAAAGTGGGGAAACTGCAACAAAAAAACTGAATTATATATATTTGTACTACAATCAAAAGTACACACCCTGTGGTGGAAACCAAAGTCAGATAAAGGTTTACTATAACGCATTGTACAGTGGCAAACTCCCCAGATGTTGAAAACGTGACTAATTCACTGAGCACATACTGTATGTCAATCATTGTGATGATCCCTTGAGCTCATGCCCTCCCTATACCGCTTATGACATACTAGATGACAATGTGCTTTTAAATGTTGCTTGAAAATATGATGCCATTTCTAAATTGCAGAGATGAAACTTCTGGGGAAGATGCAGAGGACAAAGAGCCTGCAGTGGCTGTCAAGGGTCGACGAACAGCCAACAGCCAGGGGCGCCGTAAGGGCCGCATCACCCGCTCAATGACCAGTGAGGTGGAGGAGACGACCACACCGCCTGTCAACAATGAGCTCGGTCAGTCTTGGTGGTTGAATGACAAATCAGTCTCAAATCAGGCTCATTTGTAAGGTCTTTGAACTTTAAACTGGAGGTTCACGACTTAAGTCCCCCCATGGACAACAATAAATGTTAACTAGTTGTTGAGAGATGTTGTTCAGAATCAGAATCATCTTTATTGGCCAAGTATGTAGAACACACAAGGAATTTGTCTCCGGTATAACACGCTGCATTAGTATCATCATAAACAAGGACATGACAAATAACAAATAAAAATGTTAGTCTATTTCCTGACTACAATAAATGTCAAATGTCTCATATTTCTCCATAACATCCTTAAGGATAAGGTACAGCCAAATGTGTAATGCCAACATCAGTGAATTAATTAATATACAGTAGTCAATTGAGCCATTGAGAACATGATTGAATAAACGTTCACTGGCAGCCATTGAACAGGATGACAAAAATCTTTTCAGTGGCTCATTTGTACTCCAAATAATGATTTCATGTCCCATACCACCAGAGTGCACTGTTGGCCCTTTAGTCCTCTTCCCACTCAAGTTATTTAAGTGCCACCTCTGTCCCCCTACGGAGTCCTTGCACATTGTCAGTTAGTTGTACTCACAGCATCAATATTGCTATTGGTTATACATTTAAAAAATATATCAGCTGTTATTTGCAGAGTATATTTTGCATGTTGCATTTGCCATCTCTAAGTTTAGGCTCGCGGAATTCCCCAGTGAGTTAAGCCGCAGGGACTCCCAACAACCTCCCATTCTTGTTGTCCAAATGTTCAGAGCAGTGCTTGGCTGGCTGCTTTGTCCTTCACATATTCAAGTTCCAACTTTTCTATGTGTTGGGAAGGGCCAGGGCCACTCTGGCTACTAACCTGCACAGAGAGGGAAAAGCCAGTTGTTGTCTATAATCATTAACTGACTTCTCCCCTTCGAATTCCTCCTTCCGCCATCTAAAACAAACAGCCCCTAAAGACCTAGGCAACAGTGCCTTTTTAGCAAGCAGCAAAAACACCCTGCCCCCACATATAGTTTTTTTTCTTCTCTAATTTGTCTTTCCTTTCCTCTTGTCAGTCACTCCCTAACTGACTTTGTCACTTGCAACTGCCCACTCCCCCTCCTTCTTCTTACTTGCTCATGTGTGTTTGTGTGTGTGTGTGTTTGTGTGTGCGTGCGTGTGTTTGTGTGTGCGTGCTTGCGTGCGTGTGTCTGAGACAGCTAATCTAGAAATGAATGAGAGTTCCCGCTGGACCGAAGAAGAGATGGAAACTGCCAAAAAAGGTAACACACAACAAACCTTTCTTTCCTACATGACTTTGTTTGCAACATTTGTGTTCATTGAAGAGATGCCACATGTAGCCTTAAAAGCACACCAGACAAATGATGAGGATGTGCCTTCTTGTTCGTGAGGCAGCAATTGCCACATGCTTCGAAGTTGTGGTTGTGTGTCACAAGTGTGGACTGTGGCTGCCGCTCTTTCTAGCAATTTCCTTTCTCTGGGTCAAGGCAGCCTTTCTTATCATGGTGGCTGTAAAGGCTGGCCCTTTTAGTTAACCTTTGCAAAATTGCTGCAGTCATTAACCTGCCTTTATTATCTCTTGACAGAAGATTACCTAGCAGCCCATGGCTGATTCACAGAGGCCTCTGATACTGTGCCCACACTTGTACTGTGTGTGTTGTGCAAAGTACATGA
Organism: Hippocampus comes; assembly: GCF_001891065.2. Taxonomy (NCBI): domain Eukaryota; kingdom Metazoa; phylum Chordata; class Actinopteri; order Syngnathiformes; family Syngnathidae; genus Hippocampus; species Hippocampus comes. The sequence goes on from NW_017805009.1 coordinate 1,896,875, forward strand.
TCCTCCTTGGTTTCTAATTCTTCACTCTTAGAAAGGGATTCCCCACAGAACAGAAATACCAGTTTGACAAGTTTGCTGATATGACTGTGTATTTTAATCTAGACATAATTACTTTTTGAAATGAGTAATCTGTGTTGCATACATTAAAATGTTGATGCATAATGAGGATTTCGGTCAGATGCGTGGCTTTGTGTTACTTTTAAGTTTTCCTTCTGAGTAATTAAATACATCCTTCCTTTTAATAATAGTAGAAATGGTGCCATTATCTCCTGCCGAATATGACCACTGCGGCCTCTTGGCTACATGTGCATCGGCCTAAGCAATCAGGTTGTTTATTTGTACATAATTTGTCTGTTAAGGGGTTATTTTTCAATATCTGGCACGGCTTGTCTTGAACACAGGACTGTGTAGTAATCCTACTTAATGTCTTCAATTCCATTCTCCTGTGGTGGGATTAGTGGGGTGTTCCATCCCAAAGGATTAGCCTGGCAGTTCAGTGGATGCAGGGCTTCTATCAAGTGCTTATGAAACCACTGAGCACCAGCGATAGCAGCCAGAGCTGAAGGACTAGTCGGCACATTTTTCTGAAATTCCAACAGACCTTCTCCTGACGAAAAGCAGCTCACCCTCCTAAATACAGGAGAGTATAGGTCCAGTTTCTTTAACCCCCCTCCCCCCCAGCCCCATCCAGTATTGTCCAGCGATATCAATGTGCTCACTGCTCTCTCTGACAGGTTCTTGACGTGTTTTTATTCAAGAGTCTTAGTATAAGTCCACATGCTTCAAGTGTTCTTCCCCTTTACTCAAATAGAAAGTGACATTGATGTCCCAGGTCATTTTAATTTTCCCCTGCTTTCCAGGATAATATTGCAACTTGTCTTCATTCCTGCTGAAAGATCCGTCGTTCAGACAAGAGTTGGCTGATTTTTAAATCCACTAGCTCAATCTCTTTGTGTGGAACAGTGTGTTAGATGTCTTGTAAAGGTTGTATCACTTGAATCATGATCCAAGTTGTGTGTTTGCCTGTGCACACTTCTTGGCTAGCATTCAAGTAAGTGCAGTAATCTGTAAGGCTTTGTCAGAGTGTAGGCAGGCACCTGGATAAATGCCTCTGCTCCACTTGCTGTAAGAACCCACATAAAGGAGCTGCAGGTAGAAAACCGCATATCATCTTTCTTTTCCACTGTTGCTCGGACTTTGCTTCTCTCCCTGTCCACTGTTCGGTTTGGGAGATGGCACCAGCCCAAGTTGGCAAGAGGTGTGGAAGATTTGGCAAGTGAGGGCCCCCCCCCCCACTCTCCCCACTTGCTCCCCCTCCTTACTCTGTTTTATTATAGACTGGAGAGGTCACATTCAAGATGAAAAGCAGGTCAGTCAGGAAAAATGTGAAAGCCTTTATGCTTTCTCATGGTATCAACATCAACTCTGTTTCCTCCCCTGTCCCCCCCCCATCTTTCTCTTTTTGCTTACTCTCCACTTCTTTATCCCCTGCGCAGTCTCCATTCTTTCTCTCTCTCGCCCTCTCGCTCTTTCACCCTCTCACTCTCTCTCCTTACTCCCCCCCTTCCTCTCTCCTCCCTCTGTGTTTACACTTGGACTGCCTGAGTGTGTGTTTCTGTCTGTGTGTTAAAGTATTAACAGGAGAAAGAGCGAGAGGGCTCGAGTTTGTGTGTACTCACGCATTTGTGTGTGCACTGGTCGATGGTGCCTGCTGGCAAAGTGAGGTAGGGGGAGGGATAGGCTGACAGAGAGAGGGAGGGGGAAGAGAGAGAGATAGAGGAAAGATCAGATGAGAGAGAGAGAGAGAGAGAGAGAGAAGTAGAGAGTGAGCGAGCAAGC
>NW_017805009.1:1899299-1985829 GCF_001891065.2 Hippocampus comes
CGACGTGGTGGTGTTGTGCCACAGTGGTGGACTGGGGCTGCCGCTCTTTCTAGCAATTTCCTTTCTCTGGGTCAAGGCAGCCTTTCTTATCATGGTGGCTGTAAAGGCTGGCCCTTTTAGTTAACCTTTGCAAAATTGCTGCAGTCATTAACCTGCCTTTATTATCTCTTGACAGAAGATTACCTAGCAGCCCATGGCTGATTCACAGAGGCCTCTGATACTGTGCCCACACTTGTACTGTGTGTGTTGTGCAAAGTACATGATCCTCCTTGGTTTCTAATTCTTCACTCTTAGAAAGGGATTCCCCACAGAACAGAAATACCAGTTTGACAAGTTTGCTGATATGACTGTGTATTTTAATCTAGACATAATTACTTTTTGAAATGAGTAATCTGTGTTGCATACATTAAAATGTTGATGCATAATGAGGATTTCGGTCAGATGCGTGGCTTTGTGTTACTTTTAAGTTTTCCTTCTGAGTAATTAAATACATCCTTCCTTTTAATAATAGTAGAAATGGTGCCATTATCTCCTGCCGAATATGACCACTGCGGCCTCTTGGCTACATGTGCATCGGCCTAAGCAATCAGGTTGTTTATTTGTACATAATTTGTCTGTTAAGGGGTTATTTTTCAATATCTGGCACGGCTTGTCTTGAACACAGGACTGTGTAGTAATCCTACTTAATGTCTTCAATTCCATTCTCCTGTGGTGGGATTAGTGGGGTGTTCCATCCCAAAGGATTAGCCTGGCAGTTCATTGGATGCAGGGCTTCTATCAAGTGCTTATGAAACCACTGAGCACCAGCGATAGCAGCCAGAGCTGAAGGACTAGTCGGCACATTTTTCTGAAATTCCAACAGACCTTCTCCTGACGAAACGCAGCTCACCCCTCTAAGCAGCTCACCCTCCTAAATACAGGAGAGTATAGGTCCAGTTTCTTTAACCCCCCTCCCCCCCAGCCCCATCCAGTATTGTCCAGCGATATCAATGTGCTCACTGCTCTCTCTGACAGGTTCTTGACGTGTTTTTATTCAAGAGTCTTAGTATAAGTCCACATGCTTCAAGTGTTCTTCCCCTTTACTCAAATAGAAAGTGACATTGATGTCCCAGGTCATTTTAATTTTCCCCTGCTTTCCAGGATAATATTGCAACTTGTCTTCATTCCTGCTGAAAGATCCGTCGTTCAGACAAGAGTTGGCTGATTTTTAAATCCACTAGCTCAATCTCTTTGTGTGGAACAGTGTGTTAGATGTCTTGTAAAGGTTGTATCACTTGAATCATGATCCAAGTTGTGTGTTTGCCTGTGCACACTTCTTGGCTAGCATTCAAGTAAGTGCAGTAATCTGTAAGGCTTTGTCAGAGTGTAGGCAGGCACCTGGATAAATGCCTCTGCTCCACTTGCTGTAAGAACCCACATAAAGGAGCTGCAGGTAGAAAACCGCATATCATCTTTCTTTTCCACTGTTGCTCGGACTTTGCTTCTCTCCCTGTCCACTGTTCGGTTTGGGAGATGGCACCAGCCCAAGTTGGCAAGAGGTGTGGAAGATTTGGCAAGTGAGGGACCCCCCCCCCACTCTCCCCACTTGCTCCCCCTCCTTACTCTGTTTTATTATAGACTGGAGAGGTCACATTCAAGATGAAAAGCAGGTCAGTCAGGAAAAATGTGAAAGCCTTTATGCTTTCTCATGGTATCAACATCAACTCTGTTTCCTCCCCTGTCCCCCCCCCATCTTTCTCTTTTTGCTTACTCTCCACTTCTTTATCCCCTGCGCAGTCTCCATTCTTTCTCTCTCTCGCCCTCTCGCTCTTTCACCCTCTCACTCTCTCTCCTTACTCCCCCCCTTCCTCTCTCCTCCCTCTGTGTTTACACTTGGACTGCCTGAGTGTGTGTTTCTGTCTGTGTGTTAAAGTATTAACAGGAGAAAGAGCGAGAGGGCTCGAGTTTGTGTGTACTCACGCATTTGTGTGTGCACTGGTCGATGGTGCCTGCTGGCAAAGTGAGGTAGGGGGAGGGATAGGCTGACAGAGAGAGGGAGGGGGAAGAGAGAGAGATAGAGGAAAGATCAGATGAGAGAGAGAGAGAGAGAGAGAGAGAAGTAGAGAGTGAGTGAGCAAGCAAGCACAGAGACAGCCTCATCGTGCCACTTTCCTGTGGAAGTCTTCCTCGACGGCCGCCATTGAAGAGAGACTCAGCAGAAGAACAAAGCTGCAATTACTGAAGCACACGGAATAGCAGAGAGATGGGGAGAGACCAAGAGCATGTGCTGTTTTGGAGCATGTCAACCTGACCCCAGCTCAAGCATCAAGCCAGCTGGAAGTAAGAGTGGAGAGATTGAGCTGTTTTCATCTGTGCTCCGGATTTGGAGGCTCAGTGTTGAAGAGCATTCCAGGCTCTGCCTCTACAGATCAGACAGTCTGGTCGTGTGATCCAGAAGGACCACAAGACGACGGCTGGTGTTACAGGCATGTGACACAGTGACAACCACGTTATGGCTACATCAGCTATTGATTGGCCTTCTCTGGGTGGTGCTTAAGGCCTTTCAGGGTCCTGATTGGATGCGAGGCAACCACCTGCTTCAGTTTTGCTGCTGCTGATTCGATGTTTGATCCACGTGTCTCCCTTGCCTCTAAGGGTTGGAGTCAACTGCAGCTACTTGGGAATGCGCTTTGTACACTCGGATAAAAGGATTAATCTAGGTATTGATATTTGTCTTTATTTTTCAGTCTGAGTAATTGCTTTCTTAAAACTTAGAATTTATGGAATGCTTTCATAGGTTGTCTAAAATGGTGACTGACTTGCATGAGGCATCATTAAAGGCGTTACTGGTTATCTTCCTGTCTTTTGGAAGGAGAACATACAGTACAGATCGGCTGTTTTGTTCCTCTTGCTTTTATAGCAATGTCTTCAGTCATGGTTTTACCACTTAAAGCTCAACAGGTTGCAGACAGTTTTAATATGAAGACATTTCAACTGTTGCTGTAGCTTGTTCAGTGTTGTCATTAATATTTTCTTACACAATAGTGTTCTTAAACTTGCTAGATGTTGCACTGCTTTGTATGTAGCTGATTAGATTTTCGTAGACTTGTCTAAATCACTGCTTGACGGGTATATATGTCAATTGTATGCATTGTAACTGGATGAGCAGTGGATGAGATTTTTTAAGTATGAAAATTACCCTAATATCAAAGAGTGTCTTCTTGTTGGCTTCACGCTTGTTCTCAGAGAGAGAGTACCCTGCAAGGCACAGGAAACAAGTGGGTGGTGTAGGTTAAGCCTCTTAGAGCGCACGCTGAAGGGGAACCACCACGGTGAAGTCGACACTATCTGTCTTTGGCCCTTTCTTTCACAAACATGCTGACCGCTCCCTAAAACAATTCTTTGAACACATGTGATATGCGAATTTCTTAACCGCTTTTTCTATCCTTCTCCTGTCTGGCGGTTGGACATCAACTCTTGTGAAAGGCACAATCATGTGGTTGACTGAGTAAAGGACCAGGGTTACTTGGAACTGGGTCACATCAAAGTTAGTCAGAATATATAACGCAGTGTGACCTCAGTGAGGGAGAGTGAGTGATGTCATTGACATAAGAGGTGGTTGAGCTGCCATATTACGACTCTCCTTACCATTTCTGTGGTTTTGCCAATGCTCCGCTTATCCATGGTGTCTGTGACACTGACGGATCAAGTCCTAGTTGTCCTCCGGTTGAGAAAGGACAGCTATTAAGAAACGCTCATTGCGGATAATTAACTATCATTTGACAGACTTTTCTTTCAAGTGTTAACCATACATACATTAGAATTTTTACAAGGCTACTCGAACATTTTAATTTTTTTTAAACTGCATTTAGGGCGGTGACAAGAATGTTGCCCTGAATTTAAACTTCACTTGGTCATTGTTGCAGGTCTTCTTCAGTATGGTAGGAACTGGTCTGCCATTGCCAAGATGGTGGGATCAAAAACTGTGTCACAGTGTAAGAATTTCTATTTCAACTACAAGAAGAGGCAAAAACTGGATGAGATTTTGCAGCAACATAAAATGAAATCGGTAAGCAAAAAAAAAAAAAAAAAGCCTGGCAGATATTTCCTCACAGAGATCACAAAGTTGTGTCCTATTTGGTGTTATTGAAATTGATTTTTGTGTGTTGGATCTTAACATAGGAGAAGGAGCGAAAGGCTCGCCGCAGGGGTAAAACCCTTCAAAATGAAGAGACCACTGCCCAGTTCACTGCAGAGGAAGAAGAGTTGGAAGGCTCAGGGGCTAGTGGCAATGAAGAGGAGGCACCTGAAGATGGAGAAGGTAGTCTGATTTGAAAGAACTACTAAAGATATTCTAGCTATTGTGGCACAATTTCCCAAAAATGACAGTGTTTCAAAACGTTGAGTCTGGTGGTATGGCCACTTCAATCTGAGTACAACATACAAAGAATTTGCAGAAGTTTTGGGCAACGTTTTTGTTTGACATCCCTGATTAAAAAAATCTGGGCCAAAAACACCAACTTAGTCACTTCTCAAGGTTCTCCTCCACCCTTTTGTTTCATCTTCTATTCAGGCAACCCCTTTTCCGATTGGCTGATATGTTTCAGTTAAAAATATCCACCAGTTGCTCATACAGGCCGGAATTTCAAGATGTCAACAGGTCAAAATCACTGTGATGCTTCAAATGTTGACACTTGCCCTTAAAATTTGACTTAACTAGTGCAAATAGAAGATTGCTGGTGAGAAGAGCAATTTGGGCAGTAGAAGAGGTCATGTACTTCAGCAGTCAATTGTTTATTTATGAATGTGTTTGCTGTGGGGGATTTTTGAGGCATTTGATGTGCTCATTCCATCTTTTTTTGTTTGTTTGTTTTTGTTTTGAGTCGGGAATTCCACAAAAATTCTTTGGTTTTTGGTGAATGTTAACAGTAGGCATTGATTGCTTTTTTACCTGAGAGAGAGAGAGAGAGAGAGAGAGAGAGAGAGAGAGAGAGAGAGAGAGAGAGAGACTTTTAATCCAGAGTGTCCCCCGCCTCTTTTCCAAAGTCAGCTCCAGCTCAGCCGTGACCCTCCTGAGGACAAAGGGAACAGAATATATATGGGTGGCTGAATAATGTTCTGCAAAGGAGTTGTGCCATTGCAGAGAGGCCCGCATTGAATTCAACTTCCATTATCTTACTTCATGGTCCTGGTCACAGTAAATTAGATGTGACAGAATCAACAGCACCTATGTTGGCTGCAGCAAAGTATTGTAGGACATTTGATTTTACTTTTATTGCTTCAAAATACAGTATGACTCATCAACAATCTATTTTCATACAATCAATCAATTATTATCCCTAGTATAGCTGCAGTGCCATAAAAAAAGTATTCATACCCCTTGAACTGTTATACATTGTGTGACCTTAACAATCTTTCCATCCATCCATCCATTTTCAACACTGCTTATCCTGAAGAGGGTTGTGGGGTGGGAGTGCTGGAGGCTATCCCATCTGACTTCCGGCAGAAGGCAGACGACACCCTGGACTGGTTGCCACTTAGTCGCAAGGCATATATAGAAACAAACATTCACACCCACATCCACACCATCCCTGAGTGGGAACCGATCCCATGCTGCCAACACACAAGTCTGGCGAGTGTACCACTACACCAGAGGCGGCGCACTGTCACAATCCCTAATAATCCCAAACTTGAATTTATTTTGTTGAGATTTTAACAGCAACATGTAGACCAAGAAGTCGCGAAATAGGTTAGGGATAAAGTTAAAGACGTTTAAAGCAGGATTAGTTTATTCAAAAAATATGTCAGACTTTGAAAATCTTAGACTACGCCTTTCACCCAATCCACTGCAAACATCACCAGCTACCTACCTACACTGACAGAGAAAGCGATGAGAACACTCGTCAGCGAATCAGCCCATGGTCACTTTGGAGGAGCTGCTAAAAATCCACAACTCAGGTGGGAGAATCTGTCCACTGGACAACTATAAATCATGCAATCCACAAGTGTGGCCTTTATGGTAGAGTGACAAGAAGAAAGCCACTGTTGCAAGAAAGGTATAAAAGTCCCGTTTTGCATTTGCGCAAGCCATGTAGGGAGTACTGTAAACACCCGGAAGAAGGTGCTTTTGCTAGATGAACCCAAAGATTTATTTATTTATTTTTTTGCCAAAATGCAAAGCACGATGTCTGGCAGGAAATTAAGACTGCTCATTCACACTGTGAAACATATTGGAAGCAACAACGTGCTGTGGGGATGTTTTTCTCTAGCAGGGCCAGAAAGCTGGTCAGAGTTAATGGGAAGAAGCAAGACACTGATGCTAGACATTAAGCCGGAGCTATAATGGATTTGTTCAGATCAAAGAATATTCACATTTTAGAATGGGTAGAAAGTCTAGACCTAAATCCCATTGAGCATCTGTGGTAAGACTTGAACAGATGCACTCCATCCAATCTGGCCGAGTTTGAGCTATTTTGCAAAGAAGAGCGGGCACAATTTTCAGTGTCTAGATGTACAAAGCTGGTAGAGATGAACTACAAGGACTTGCCAGCTTTAATTGCAGCGACCTTTGGCTCTTCAAAGTACTGATGCAACGGGAGTCAATACAAATGCATCCTACATTTTTCAGATTTTTATATGCTAAAAAAATGATAATGCCACTTTTTGATGGTTGATCACATAAAATCTCAATAAAAATGTTTGTGGTTATAAGGTGGCAAATTGTGAAAGTATTTAAGGGATATCTACTTTTTCAAGGCACTGTGTACTGGTATATTATTCTAGATTGAATTATGACCTCTGTCACTCAATAACGAGTAGAGCTGCGTCATTCTTAATTTTCTGGACACTACTTTTTTTTTTTTTTTGCCCACATGAAATCTTTCATCCTCCTCATAAAGCTTAATTGTCCCCCTTTGTCCTCCAGCGAGGCAAGTATACTTTTCTTATTAGAATACATGAGATTGTTCGCTCGATGCCCAGTTTGTTTTGTGTCAATGTGGAAACAGCAGCTTTTGCCACATGCTGCTCACGTTGCACTGACAACATGTGCAGACTTCTTATATCATGCCAGGTTTGCTATATAGTTAATGTGTGTTGAAGTAATGACATACACTGCCACACGTGGTGGTAGAACAGCACGGTGGGCGACTGGTTAGCACATCTGCCTCACAGTGCAAAGGTGGGTGCAGGGTTCGAGTCCAGCTCCGGCCTTCCTGTGTGGAGTTTGCATGTTCTATCTTTACCTGTGTGGGTTTTCTCTGGGTACTCCTGTTTCCTCCCATATTTCAAAAACTTGAATGGCAGGTTAATGGAACACTTTAAACTATCCTTAGGTGTGATTGTGAGTGTCTATGTGTGCCATGCCATTGGCTGGCAACCAGTTCAAGGTGTCCTCCCCGCCTACTGCCCAAAGACAGCTGGGATGGGCTCCAGCACGCCTGTGACCCGTGCGAGGATAAGCGGATTAGAAAATGGTTGGATGGACAGTTAAGATACTTACCGGTAGTAGTGCTCCGATCAAACAACCACTGATTGTGATTAACCGATTTCCGTGGAACAGTGCATGATCAACATATGTCGATCAATGACTTTAATTGCTGATCACAAAAAACCTGCAGATCGTACTTCACAGCCTGCACCCAACCAGAGACTCGTCTGTGTGCAGTGTAGTGTTCTCTGATCAATCCATTGTCATGGATTGATCAGATCAAACTGATCAAACTGTCATTTGAAATAATGTCCTGTTTTTAATAAGTATGGTAATTTGGATAGAATGTTTTTTTCCATAATCTGCTTCATTCATTTTCCTAATCTAATTCATCAAATAATCAATTTGCAGCTACTCCCTGTGAGCGGTATTGGAATCGGTTTCGGCCGATCTCACTAGTGGATGATCAATATCAGAACCAGCAGAATAAAACCTTGATTGGAACACCCCTTACTTACCGGTAATAGATTTTAATGGGTGGCACTACGTGTTATTTTTTTCCTGTGGGGGAAAATTGAGGCCTCTATCTGAACTATGGCATTTATGTATTCAAGTGGATGACAAACTCCATCTGAGGCCACAATTTGAAAAAAAAGTGTAAATTTTCTTGATTTTGTATCATAGCATCTCTCTCACAAGGCTTTGCCTTCTACTAGGTGGTGCCAACAACAGCTCGGACACAGAGAGTTTGCCATCACCACATTCAGCTGATGATACCAAGGCCAAGGAAGAGGGTTCGAATAAGTCAAAGGCTGGCGGTAATACTGGGGAGAAAGAGGTAGCTGGCGCAGACGCAGAGCAGGCTGCAGATGGGAAACCTCCCGTAAAAGAAGATGCAGAAGTCTCCATCAAGCAGGAGATAAAGACCGAAACAGGGGAGCCAAACAAGGAGCTGACCCACCCATCACCCAGTGGTGATGCCACAGACAAGAAACCTTCTACAGCAGAGGCTGACGATGTCAAGAACTGTCCTAAGAGCTCAAAGAAGGACCATGGGGCCAAAGTAGGCTCCCATGGGGACAGCGACTCCAGTGCCACTTGCAGTGCTGATGAAGTGGAAGAGACAGACAACACAGAAAAGAACAGGTGAAAATGCACAAGTTTTTAGAGTGTGTGTGTGTGTGTGTGTGTGTGTGTGTGTGTGTGTGTGTGTGTGTGTTTTCACTTGTTCTATTTGGTCTGTCTGTCACTTTTTACGAAGTAAAGTAGTCCCTCATTTATCTCAGGGGTTACATTCCAAAAACAAGTAGCGGCAATAGGCAAAAGCCGCAAAGTAGAGGTTGACTTTTGTGTGGTGTGGTGAAGGGGAATTTATGTCTCTACGAAGCCGTTACGAACCCCCACACACAGTTCATACCCTTCTAAACACTAAATACATTGAACTTTTAAAATGCAAAACGAAGAATAAATACCAAGCTTCTGATTATGGGCTGCACCCTAAAAGAGGACGAGGACGATGAAACTTTTTTTTTCTTTTTATCTTAAAATGGCTGACCTTAAGCAGTGTCCCACATCACATTCTAGCCAAAGGTCCTGTTCAGCTGAATTAAAATGTTGTGCAAACTGAAAAGTAGTTGCCATGACTGCTTCTTCTTTGGTGTTGACATCTTTTTTTATTCTTCTTTTAAACAAGAGAACGAATAATATATTCTGGGATGCAGCCCAGATGTATGCTTCGAGCGCGCACAGATTCACTATGACCATTCAGAAACTCAGAGCGTTATCCAAATGAATGTGCTGTTCGGTTCTTGAGAGTGCACCAAAGACTGAATTCTAGTGTGCGCTTTAGGCACTCCAACTGGAGACACAGTGCACCAGTGCGTCGGGCAGTCTAGATGGAAACAGTTCAAGCATGAATTGCTGATTGGTTAAGAACATAAATAAGACTGTGTTCTGAAATTAACGGGAAGGGAGTGCTCTCTGCCTCTCCGAGCACACTCGCTGAGAGTAGTGCATGGGTGTGAGAGTGAAATTTGAAACAAATTTCCCATCAAACAACCGAAATTTCTTGACTCGTCTAGTTTAGAAGGCAATAGAACCTGGAAAAACGGTAAAACTGAAATAGATGTAGTTATGGTCACAAATGAAAAGACGTAATAGAGTGAAGTAGCGAGGGAACACTGTGTATACAAATTGTGCAGCTGCAGTTTATATTGTAGTTATACAGGTACAGTTCTGTGTTGCAATATTGTTTTCTATGAATATGCATCCGTCACTTGTTTCTAAGTCAAAGACAAAACGGAAACCCCGCTAATATTTTTATATTCTTCTAAATATCTTTGTAGAATGACTTCTCCCCGTCCAAGCCTACTGAACTACACTCATGATGGGGTCATCTCATCCCCTCTGCAAAAGCCCATGGACCTTAAACAGCTCAAACAGCGGGCTGCTGCCATACCACCGATTGTGAGTCACTCATTCTCCAAACTCCGCTTTCGTGTCTGTGGCCTTCCTTCACTTCAGTCTTTCAGTCTCATATTTAAATTACTGATCAAGTACTGAAAATCATTAGTTTTAATAATGCGCAAATAAAATGGTTGCATAAACCTGTGCATAACATCTAGCAAAAAATATGAACTTTTATAAGCTTGAAAATGTATCTTTAAACGACTTGAATTTTTATTTGATTATTTTGAAAAGTTGCATAACCTTGAGCAGGTGCTATTTTGTGCTCTCTTTGTAGAGATAAAAGTAGCTTGTAGTAGAACATCATCGTCATCAGACACTGCATAGAGTTGCTAATCATACTGTATGTTGAAAAAAATGGAGGATTTACGCATTGTTAGCAAGATCATACATAATATAAAGCATTTAATTCCCTCTCGTCCTGTGTGTAGATACCAGAAGCGTCAGTCCAAGGCAGTCAGTGGAGTGGGGGCACCAAGGCTGTATTGCCCCCCCATGCTTTGGCACTGTACCAGCAGCAGATCACCATGGCTCATGGGGAGTCATCTCAGGAGGTCAAACAACCGCAGCAGCTTTCAGGCCAGCCAGGCAAACAGCAGCCTTATTCCCAGCAAACAGAAAGAGACAGGGAGGCTCCCTATAGCAGCAGCCCTCGCATCCGCCCACGCAGCCCGTCCACTGGTGACAAGGATGGTACGCCTCTTTTATTGCGGACTGGATAATTAATGTTTAACTTCTAATGGTGCTAAGCAGCGTGAGATTTTTGGTGAACGAATTGATAGGAAACACACACGTCACAATACTTTTTTTGGCTAATTTATGTACAGCTGTACTGTATTTCTTTACATGGTACATGCTGGAGTTGTCAGATCTTAAGTCCTAAATCTGGCAGATCTTAAATGCCAGAAAAGGAAAAACTGAGGTGTGCCGAGAATTATACATGATGCTTGGCAGTTTATTAAAAAAAAAAAAAAAAACTAATAGTGTTTGAATTAGTTTTTCTTTGTTGGCTACTGACCTTGAGTCTTTGCTCTCGAGTTTGTCCTCTCGTGTACTCATGTGTTTCTGGGACACTGGCAGAGAGAGCTGATAAATGATTGTGTCCCTCCTGACCCAGAAGGGACTCTCGGCTTATTTCGTGCGCTGGATCACTGTTAGCTTGTTGGCTGTGAATATCAGATCAGTCATGTCTTTGAACTGTGAACAACTGTAATAGTTTTACTGTATATTCCTTGATTTTAAAAAAAGACAAAGTCTTAAAACAGCATAAAAAAAAGAAGCAGAAATGCATGATGATCGAGAATATGTCTTGCTTTTGTAGAAAAGTTGCAGGCTTACTCTTCACATGGTGAAGTCAAGAGGCCCGCACTGGGCCCGGATGACCTAAGGTCCACTAACTTGGGTCGGCCAGTTTTGTCCCCGTTTCCCATGTCCCCAAGAGACATGACCAAGATCAGTCACGACCAGCACCTGCTCCAATTCAACTGTAAAGACTCCTCATTATCTTCTCAGGCACAATTTATGTTGTCGTTGTTTTGTATATATTAGATTGCATTGCGCTGGTTCTCTACTCATTATTTCATAATTTCATCTGCCTGTCAGCATTCCAGCAAGTGGGCCACCCAGTGCTTCCTGGTTTGCAACAGGATAGTGCCAGGCAGGCAGCAGTGAGACCCCTCATTATGCCAGAACCACCACCTCTCATTTCCTCAACCAAACCAGGGGGCTCTATCACACAGGTATATTACAACACACTTGGTTGCTCTGGAAAGTAGAAATGATTCAAATCAGGATACAGCACAGCACCTTGAGGGCCACAACCCTCCCTGTTTTAGAGGTTTCCCCTCTCCAACACACATGATTCATATGGGAAGCATCTAAAACATGCAGGATGGTGGCCCTTGTGGTCCCCAACCTTTTTTGCCCCACGGACCGGTTTCATGTCAGACAATATTTTCAGCCTTTAAGGCCGGATAGATACAACAATATAATATGATATGACCTGCATGAAAAGTGTGGTATTTTCGAAACATAATCATAAACACGAATCATGACACGAGGAACGTCCTATCTGGCCGCAACATTCTCTGGTCGCTATGGTAACGTTTAAACATACCTTCAAAATATGACACGCCGCAAATAAAAAGTGCATGAAAAATACGACTCCCCATCGCCACTTATTATGCAGAGTAGGCTTGGTGCGTGTGAATCTCCCATTGAGATAAAGCCGCATTTGAAATAAGACTCCTAATACTGTCTATTAAATGCAGCCTTCTCTTTCTTGAAAGGCTCCTAATACTGTCTATTAAATGTAGCCTTCTCTTTCTTGAAAGTCGTAGGCTCCTCTTCCGTCTCCTGGATGGGCCTTTTCCCCTTCCCGAAAAAACTTTTCAAAGACGTTTGTTTTTTTTTTTTATGCCGTAACCTACCATATGACCGAGAAGTGCGCATTCACCTGTGTCAAAAGTGACATACTGTGAACTGATATAACAGAGAATCCGGTAATTTTTCAAAAATAAAACATCTTTCAGATTCCGAGATGAATAAAATGGAAGGAATGTAAGTTATTTATTCTTTCTATACGGCCCGGCACCAAATGACCCGGCGGTTGGGAACCCCTGCTTTAAATATCTACTCAAGTATTGTGGATACTATTAGTAAAGTGAATGCTTTTCCAGGGGACTCCTGTACAGTTGCACGGCCCAGCTCATGGTTTCGAACATGGAAAAATGCCTTCTCCTCAAATGAGTTTGTCATGGATTGATCAGAGAAAAGTTGGTGAGTGAATTAATCGGGATAATCAAATAAAAGTCAGATTTTATTCTTGCCACTGACTAAATGGATAGCAAAGTCCATCTTTCAGGTAACCATCAACTTTCTTTTTGTGCTTTTACTAAATTGCTGTGCGTTTTATAGGTGGTCCATTCCCCGTGGTAAAGCAAGAACAGTTATCCCCCCGCAGCTCTTCCTTGCAAGCTGACAACCTATCGACCCAAGGCACAGCTCATGATGGTGGAAGAGGTATGTTTTGGACATATTTTTTTTAAATAATAATAATAATAATAATACTAATCGTCCAGCCTTTCTGAAGAAACCCGATTCTACGACTTTTTTTTTGGACAATATATTTTCAGAGTTTGGCTGGTCCTGTGATTCATACTCAGGTCAAACTTGTAAGTATATTAAATTAAGAGCTCGGCCTGGCACCCAAAATTCCAGTTCTTTAATAGTGTTGACTTTCTTTTAGCTTTTGGCAAATACTTATTTTGCTTCACTTCTGGTGGTAATGCACCAAAAGTATTTGCCTACCGCCAAAAGAAACAAGACAAGGACGAAGAAGAACACATGCGTTACCATCAGTGCCCACCATTCCCACCGTTAGAACTGAAAGCCGCCGAACATAAACAGAGAGTGACAAATAGTGTCTGTGCGGCGTGCAACAACATGCAGGGTACACTTTGAATAGCATGTGCAAGCATCAAGTTTGCGAGTTACGGACACTACTCTGCAGAGAACAAAAGTGAAAAAAAAATGCCTTTCTTCTGCTTAGTGCCACAGATGTCAGAAAAAATATCATGCGAAGGAGGACACAATTCAAATATGTTCATGCAGTTAATTTTTAATTGTAAGTGTTGTTGATAGTTTTAACCGCTTCTGCTGCTTTTTGTGTCAACAAGAAAGGTCTTACCTTTTTGATTTACATTTTAGCTGTTCAAGGAGGTAGTATCACGAAGGGCATCCCAGGGACCAGAATGCATCCAGATTCTTCAATCTCTTTCAGAGGCGGCTCCATTACTCAGGTGAGCTTAGATTCTTGTTTTGTCTATGGTCCTTCAAATAAGATGAGTATATAGAAAGTGATATATCACAAAAAAAAAAAAAACAAAAAAAAAACAACTGGCTTTTACCGTATTTATTTTTTTCATTTTGATTATCTTTGAATATTAAACCCACATCTTTTCTTTAGCGTATGTACAGTATATCACTTTGGACATTTTTATATAATAGATGATCGCATGGCACTACACTGGCATAGAAAGGACTCACAGATGCTTCTCATTCATGTCGCTGCTGTAGGGTGAGATGGCTCGCCTCCACGTGTGAAAAAGCATCTTTGGAGAAGAATAATTTTATTGCTAGTTGAAAATGAGATCAGACAGAAATTGGAGGTAGAAGGTGCAACGTAACATTCATATAGCCAAAATAAATGCACAATTACTTTGAATAACTTTTCTAAGACTTTTAACAGAACCATTAAGAGTGGAGCTTATTGATACTCTGGTCTTTAATAATTCAACCCCGGGGCCAGTGAAGCCCAGGGCTTGGTACCCATCCCTATATACTGATCCCTATATACAGTATACATACAGTAAATTGTGATTTAAAGCGGTGCTTAACCATATTTACAAGTTTATATATGCCAATGAATGAAATAGTAAAGCTTGCGATACACATTTTCAATAGCTGTGCGCGCCTTGCCGCATTTACTTGAATAAGAGCGAGCTCTCCATTTAAATGAATGAGAGCTCTCCAGGGCTCCAAAAGGAGGGCAAGGCACATCCCGTGGAACCTTCGGTGGTCTTGACTGCGATAAGGGCATTCTTGAGTTGCAGCCCAGAGCGTCGGCACCCCGGCCTGATGGTCATGGCCCCTTCCTCGGGAGTGGTGGCTCGGAGCCACCACCAGAGGACTTCAGGCACAGCAAGGTGACGACGACAAGCTGCCAGTGGCAGAAACTAGGAGAGGCGACCACATGAATGAGACCTCGCTCAAGTGAATGGACCCGGCGAGCATGCTTAGCGAGAGCTTTAAATTGTCAAATTTGTCAGCTGTCACGGTGCAGACTACGGCCGACCAGCTCTTTCATCCGCACCATCACTGCATATCAAATGTTTTAACACCTTACAAATCACCTCAGGCATCTGTAGCGATTGCCTCCAGTCACATTAGCACATCCTCTCCTCCCCTGTTGTCTCACGATTATCATGTTTTATAAAAGGTGGACTAAAACTGGCGACCGTGGCTGCTGGGAGCAAAGTGTAAATGTAGCTTTAAAATACAATGATTGCTCTGGTTGTCATGCTTTTTTTTTTGATACGCAACTCTGGTTGTCATGCTTTCTTTTTATACCGTCTGTGTAAATCTGTTCCAAAGCTGCCCTGCATTCATGTTCACCCGTAGAAAGACTGAGTGAACTAATTTGGAAAAACATGTCAGAATGTAACAAACATGAGGGACCCCATCACAACTTGTCAGGACGGGAGGGAATACAAAAGTGTCCGTGGTAGAGTGCAGGATGACCCGTAGTGCAACATTGATCCTCAGGGACTCAGCAGCCATCACCCCGCGCAGGGGTTACCAAAACAAGACATAACAAAACTTGAATTTGAAATTTTAAAAATTCCACAGTGCACAATATTTCGGTCTGTTGTTGCCATCGGTAAAATAGTGTAAACGTAGCTTAAGTCATATGTAAATGAACCAATATGAACCATGACAAACTACCAAATGTGTATATAGAATGTAGTACAGTATGTGCTCTATGCAAGATACTGCCCCCACTTTCCTCTCATGAGTTTGTGTTTAATGTGTATTGGTTAATAGCGTTTTGCCATAAGTGTGTTAGCTACAAGCTATATGGTGTGTGTTACGTCTGAGCTTGTAGGGAGCAACACACAGACATTCATTTTGTATCCCGATAATACAGTTGATTGGCCTTAAACGGATTCCTTCCGAAGCTATATAACATGCAGCCGTAGTGTTTGTTCTCAGAGCAGCAGAGAGGTCATAAGGCAGACCAAGTGCAGCAGCAACTAGATTTCCCAGCAGCTGTGGCATAACCACAACCCTTGACGGGTACTAGTCACCCTAGCAACAAATACATGGTGTGCTGTGTCTGTACTTATTAATTCTAACCAAACCACTGTAATGTAATACCCAACTGGCTCATTCAGTCTGTGAAGACAGATTAGCAAAGAAAAAGTTAGCGGTGCACAAGCCGTTGTCTTGTGGCAGATCAGTTATTTTCTATCATTCAAAACTTAATGTTGCCAAGATAGTTGATGTTGATAGTAAGATTTATGAAGGCTGAAAATAGGGCTGACCAATTCACAAAATTCAGATTGACGTTGCAATGTAGTAGAATGCAATATTCACATCGCAAAGGCTGCGGTTTTGAAGGCAAAAACAACCTCGGCTTCATTTCGATGGTCTTATTTATTTATTATTAATATAGTGTAATGTAAATGTATATTTGATTTACTTTTGAATTTATGTAGTGTCTGGATAAGTTCAGTGGTAAGAGGTGCTGTCCATTTTTACATATCGTTTCAAAGCGGTCAGATTTGTTTGCTTTGTTGATGTATTCGGATATAGGCTTTGCTGACTTATGTTTAGGCCGCGCTTGTTTGGCAGAATTTTGTGAAGTTGTTGGCGTGACCGCTTAAAACACTAATTTTTGAGTGCTTCTACCCTAATTGACAGAGATAGACTATCATTCATATTCATTCATGTTTCCTTTGCCTTTATTTTAGTGTAAAGCTAACCCGTAAGACCACAACATTTACAGTGTGTATAAGAAGTCTGATATTATTGTAATACAGACTTACTGATTGCTGTTTCCCCCCCCAAAAATACAAAGAAAGAGGGGAAAAAATCATCACATATTAAATTGCAATCGCAATATTGCAGGGGCTGTGGATCAATCGCAATTAGATTATTTTTTAAAATCATTCAGCCCAAGATGAAAATCAAGATTAGGTTCAGCCGACTGAATCAAATTATTATTACACATTTGAATTTCATGTCATCAGTTGAACCATCTGCTTCATGGTAAAATAATGAGTATGGGTCTTCTCACTGTGTCCACAGGGGACACCGGCTGATGTGCTGTATAAGGGAACTATAACCCGTCTGATCACAGAGGACAGTGCTAGCCGTGCTGACAGGGAGCGCGACGACGCCTTGTCGAAAGGTCATGTGGTCTATGAGGGAATAAGTGGGCACATCCTCACATATGACCGTGAGTGTTTTGTACAAACCCAACAATGTCTGTGTAAATGATATCCTAAATACTGAACGCAGTATGTGTACTGAAGAAAAATGTCAAAATGACACTTGAGTTTCAGCTCCAATTTTCATAATGCTGAATTCAAAAGTTGAAGACTTTTTGTACGTACATAAAAAGCCTGTTTCTCTCAAATATTGTTCACAAATCTGTCGAGGTCAATGTTAGTGTGCAGTAAGTCGGCATTGTAAATGAGAAACTGTTCTTAATTGCCTTGCCTGGCGCAACATTGACTTAAAAATTAACAAATATGAGAGGTTGGTGATTTTGACCTGTGAAATGTTGGTCCATTTTATTAAAGGCTGTGTGAAGTTGCTGGACATTGGCAGGAACTGGATGGAATACATTGTATCACTGTGTCCCACGCATCCAAATAAACTTAATGGCCGATATGTCCAGTTAGTATGCACACCATGCAAAAGCCTGGCCTTTTTCAGCTTCCAGGAAATTACTGCTCCTTGCAACATGGCGGCGTGCATTATCATGCTATAACATGAAGTGATGGTTATGGATGAATGGCACAGCAATGGGCCTCAGAATTTCGTCTCGGTGCATTCAAAATGTAATCAATAAAATGCACTTGTCCGTTGTGCATGAGCTACACCTGCCAAAATCGGAACCCTGACATGAAATGCCTCGCCTGTGAGGTTAATGTATTATCGCAACAAAGGAGAAGCCTTCATTAAAACTTACTTGGCCAGATTTAGGAACAATGATTGAGAGACATCATTCCTTTTCTCTTCATAGAAAAAGTCTTTGAGTCAGCAAACAAAAAATGGGAGCAGAAAACGAAAGTGTTTTGTTCATATTTCTGTTTAGTGTATGAAAATATAATAACCACATCTTCCTCTTTGGAACGAATAGGTCCAGTTTCTCAAACCTCTAAAGATGAGGGGAGAGGGCCAAGCCAACCTGGTGAAATTCTTGGCGTAAAGCGTCCTTATGATGTCATGGAGGGAGGCATCTCCCGAGGTCTGCCAATGAGGGATTCACTGTCTGCCTCCAACTGTGAAGGTAACAACTGCTCAATCTGATCTTGTTGGTTCTTGGATTTTTCAGTTTCCACTCTTAGTATTAAACTCGCTTTGCCACTTGTCCAACTTCAGGTCTTATTGGTCGAGCCATGCCTCATGACAGGGACAGTCCACACCACACACCTTATAAAGATGCTCACCACATCCGCGGTTCCATCTCCCAAGGTAAAATAACTATTGATTGCTCAACTTCAATCATTCATAGCACCAAGTTATTTTGATCTCAAGAAGAGAACCACTGTGTCTAGGCTGTGTCACCCATTCATTTTCTATTTTTTTTTTTTTTAACTAAAGCTGACGGTAAAATGATTGTACTCTACGCCCTATTGATATATTCTCTTTTGAAATTCGATATTCTCATGGTGACAGGTATACCACGTCATTTGGACCCTCAGGATAGCTACTTGAGAAGGGAGGCAAAGCAAATGAAAAGAGAGAACTCTCCGCCACGTGGGGCCACGTCACTGTCGGACCCAATGAAGAGCAGAGAGGCTATGGTGCCCACAGTAAAGGAGGCTGGACGCTCCATCCACCTCATTCCCAGGGAGGAGCTCAGACAGACAGCCAAGGAGGGCATTATAACACCGGTATACATATCATTAAAATGCATCCAAGCGCTTTGTAAACGTTATTTATTTTCTTCCAATACCTGATTGAATGTTCCTGTTCATACGTCTCTTCAGGGAACACCCATGAAGCAGGAAGCTGCTGGCTCAGGTAAACGACATGATGTTCGCTCCATCATAGCCAGTTCACCACGTTCCTACCATAACACGCCCCCTCACCTGGAGATGCGGGCTGAGAGGGGACGCTATGAAGAGGCACCCAAAGGACGCCCGAGTGCAGTGGTCAGCACCGCTAGCCCAATAGCACGCTCTTCTCCCCTGACACTCGCTTCAGAGCAGGGAGCTAAATCCCATCATAGCCCAGTAGGCTACGAGGACAAAGGCACCTTAAGAAACCCCTATCCTGGACCATCACACCGTTGCTCACCTCTCTCAAGGGAGGCGAGTCAAAGGCAACATGATGGTGAGGACATTGATGTTTCTTACTGCTACCTCTGCAGGGCTGAGTCAAAAACTAAAGTTTTGGATTCATAGTGTAATTGTTTCCTTTTGTCTTCAAAAAGAAGAAGTATTTGATGTTTTGACATTTTGTTCTATTTGTACATTTTGTTTTATTCTCTCCAGGCTGCAGTAAGAAAGAACCTCAGGAGCGTAAAGCCACACCGACCCCAAGGGAAATGAGTTCTACCAAATCCCCTCTCCCAGGGGTTCCTGACCAACAGACATATGAGCGTCTGTTGCAGGGCCTTGGAGCTGATGTTTACAGACAAATTCCTTTGGCCTTTGATCCTGCAGCTCTGCCTCGCGGCATCCCCATTGACCCAGGTACAGTCACAGTGACTGCTTTGCACACCGATGATGACTGAATGAGTTAAGGAGGGTGGCGGGTGGGATCGTTGAAAGAGTTATGGGACACCATCAAGTCTTCTCATTATAAAGCTTCAATGGTCTTAATTGTGGGTATATTTGAAATCACCCTATTTTTCTCCCCTGAATACAGCCTACTACTTGCCTCGCCATCTGGCCCCCAACCCTGCATACCCGCATCCCTATCCCTACCTCATCCGGGGCTTTCCAGACACAGCGGCCCTCGAGAACCGTCAGACGTTGCTCAATGACTACATTACTTCCCAGCAAATGCACCAGTGGCCTGCAGCAGCTGCTATGGCTGCCCAGCGCTCAGACATGCTCAGGGGCCTTACACCACGAGATCAGCCCCTTCCTCTGCCTTACTCTGCAGCCCCTCGTGGTAAGACCATTTCGTTGGTGTTTATTGGCTAAAGGTTTGAAGGCACCTTCTCCACCAATTACTCCACCAATAAATCCAAATGTACTCAAGTCAAGGTTCGGTTTGAACGAAAGCTTATTATTATGTTTGACCGAAAGAGAGACTCCATCATCAGAACGTGAGCATGACAATGGTGGTCAGTATTTCTGGGTTAATCCTTACAAAGCTGCTCTTCGTGTTATTGTTTTAAGTCTGAGCCTCTATTACTCTGTTATTGTAGTTCTGAGCCCCCTTAACTGTGGCAAAATATATGCTTGATGTTAATATTAAGTTAAAATAATGAAAGTTGATCTGTGAAATGACAGTCAATCTTTGATGTCTTCTCAGTGCAGTCGTAATGCTGATTTGGCCAATGATTAAAATGAGTTGCAACCGCCTGCTTTAAACCATCGCATGGCTATTTGCCCTTAAAACTTTTTTCGCTCTCCTCTTCTTTCCCCCTCTATTATAGGAATCATTGATCTATCTCAGGTGCCGCACTTACCTGTCCTGGTCCCTCCCT
Source organism: Hippocampus comes (assembly GCF_001891065.2). NCBI lineage: Eukaryota > Metazoa > Chordata > Actinopteri > Syngnathiformes > Syngnathidae > Hippocampus > Hippocampus comes. The sequence continues at coordinate 1,919,630 of NW_017805009.1, forward strand.
CTGCAGGGACAGCCAGCTCGCCAATGGATCGTATCACCTACATCCCAGGGGGAAGCACCACCTTCCCCGGCAGGCCTTACACCACTCCCCCAATCTCACCCGGTATGACAAGTCATACCAGTAATTGTTACCAGTCGCACTAGTAATCATTACTGATATAATAATTACTGTGTCTGTCTGTTTCTACAAAGTTGGCTCCTCGCACATGAATAAGATGCAAGGCGCATCTTCCTCTTCAGAACGAGAGCGTGAAAGAGAACGTGATCGTGACAGAGACAGGGATCGGGAGAGAGACCGGGAGCGGGAGAGAGAGCGCGAGCGTGAACGGGAACGAGAACGGGAGAGAGAACGAGAGAGGGATCGCGACAGGGACAGAGAACGGGACAGAGAAAAGGGTGGAGCAAACGTGGAGCATGCCCCCATTTGGCGACCAGGTGTGGAGCCCAGTGTGATTTTTTTATTATCCATCAAAGTCCAGGAGGGGGGAGAATATATTTGAATGTGTGTTTACCTGTTTGTGCCTCAGGTACAGAGCACAGCTTAGCAAGCAGTAGCAGTGTGAGACCTTCTTCCCAGCCATACAGCCACCAGCATTCCCCAGTGTCCCCTCGCACCCAAGACAATGTGCAGCAAAGGCCAAGCGTCCTGCACAATACCGGAAGCAAGAATGTCTCTGCCGAACACTCCAGTTCCTCCGTGTTACGGTAAATGCCGATTATTGTTTCAGTGTTTCAAACCAGCATGGAATCAGTTTTAAGAGTGAATTAAATGCACACATGCATCTCCCCCTCACCAGATCCATACCCTCAGGAGCTTCCCGCTACCAAGGTTACCATAGTCATCTTCAAAGGACTGGCTTGCCCCCTGAGGCCTATGCACCTGCACTGGACTCGAGCATCGGCAAAGAACAGAGTCGTGATGGCAAAAACAGGGGATTACCGAAGCAAGTCCAAGACCAGCATGGGCCCGCTAGCAAGTCAGACCCCAAGCTTTCCAACCCCAGCCAGGGAGGATTATATCCAGGTCCTTATTCCTCAATTTCCGGACGACCACCACACCTGCAGTTGGATAACCCTCCTGGCCGTGGGGAAAGTGGTACACCTAGTAGGGAAAAGACTCAAAACAAACCGATGTCCATTCAGGAACAAGAACTCAGAGCACTCGGTAAGACCACCATGACTGCGGCCAACTTCATAAACGCGATTATTATGCGTCAAATATCTTGTGAAACGGGGATGCCAGAGACGGGCTCGCTTGTTGCCACCAGCGCCACTGATGGTAAGATGCTGTTGATCCTAGGGTCCTGTTATCACCCAGACACGCCCCCGTCAGTCTGTGGCCTTTTGCACGCTGTGGTGGTTGGCATTATCAAATCAGCCCTATTCATTTACATTTTTGTTCTTTTAATTGTTATACTATATCCTTTAAAATAAAATGATTCTAAACTTAAAGACCACCCAGGGTGCCCTCTGAAAAACAACTCTTGCATACCCAGATTCCACCTCACTGGCTAAAATGAAATGAAGAGTCTGATTGAGAACTGATGCAATCTCAATTTCAGGCATTTTATATTCACTGAGGAAGAGCAATATCCCAGGTGTCCTTTAAGGTGTCAGCTTCAAATCGTGATTGCTAATCAGACATCAAGTCAGAAAATCACTTCATTGTCTTTACATCAAAGATTTGTTGGAAAATTCACACGTAGGCACCCCTCCTCCCTCCCTTTTGGCCACTCACTTGAAGCATCGTTGTTTAAAAGTGGTAACAGGCATGACTAAAATGAAATTGAAATTTCGTCACGATTGGGATTGTTTGTCTCAGATATCTTATAGGCCCAGAACAAACATATTTCACTTGATACATGTATCGGGTGACAAAAGAGCCCCATTAAAATGGCACTATCATCAAATGCTGTTACTCCAAGTCAGAGTAACAGTTACATAAGAAAGGCCGTGCGCTGAAAGCTGTGCCAACCACCAGACAGACTTCTGTTGTTCCACGTGGTATGTGACTCAGGCAGCTCGAAGCTTCTCAGAGGGAGATGGGGTACTACTGATTCCTGCCCTCGAAGTCTTTGCATGCTTCTTGTTTTGGCATCATAATTTACTCCGAAGCTATCCCTCTGCCCCCCCCCCCTCGCTACTGTGAGGAAGAAGGAGGTGCAGAACATTGGACTGATCAAAAAAGATGATGACTGAAATGGTAGCTGTGCAGCCGACTGGCTCTACATACTAACCACGTGCGGTTGGTCATGATCCCTGTTCCTAACTTGGACGCCACCATTGTCCCGATCTTGGCCGTTAAAGCGCAAATCAGTCTAACCAGCTACGGCTCTTTTTACGACGTCTCCCTGACTTGAGGTTTAAAGTCATCTGTGACGCTGACCTCTTTTATCTGTAAGAACGGAACGGCCGCTCATTTTATACCAACATCCTCGTCCAATATGCTCCTGCAGAATCAAATGCTTAGTCCATCCAAATTCTTCAAACGTGTTTTCCATCTTAAGTGTGCTCTTGCTATTTGTGTTTCAGTCTAAATAGAGCTGTTGAGTTACTTGTTCATGGCAGTACTTTAACTGAACTACTACTCTTAAGATTTTCCTTTTGACACTAAGATTATACATATTAAGCTTCTCTGAACTTTTCATTTAATAGCTCAAGCAGCTGTTCTGCTCCACAATTTTTTTTAACGGAAATGAAAAAAAGGTCTTCCCATATAGATACACATACACATTAAAATCACTATGACAACATCTGCACTAACTGCAAGCGTGAAGCGCAATTGCTGCTTTTATTAAAACTGCTCAAAATAAATCCACATGAACATCAACATCATTGGTGTTTCCGGTACTGTTAATTGGCGTTCAATAACAAGTAGGAAAGTCTAGAGGGAGAAAGGCAGCCTGTTTTAAGCTGTTGTTTCGATACATTTTTGTCATTCGTTACTCGCAAACAGAAGTCAAAACAACTGTGCCTTTGGAGGATGTCTCCTCTGAGGGATTCCATGCAATCATTGCTATCCCCCGCGAACAGCTTGCATCATCATCTCCTTACATTTACACTGTTGGGGAGATGCATTTTATGGCAACCTTCATGAATAATTTCTTTATGATGATCTGCTTGGAAAAGCTAGTTCTTGGTTGGACATTATTTACAGTATTCATCCAGTCCGTGTTTCATTCGTCAAATTCTGTTTGGATCAGCTGAAAATTCATTTTGACATTTAAGTTCTTGTCAAAAGTAAGAAAATGTCCCAACTACTTTGGATTTTAATCGAAAGCTTGCCTAACAAGATGTTTTAGTGTTTTAACACTGTATTATTGTTGCGCAAAAGAAGGGATGATAAAGGACAATACACTTTCCTGATCAGACATTTTATGGCATATGACATTGTTAAATGTTACATCCACCAAAGATGGTGAGGGGTGGACTCGATCTTAATCCTGCATGTTTCATTAGCACATTTGTTGTCTTTGATTGGACACAAAGCACATTACTTATGTGGATGTGTGTGTGTGTGTGTGTGTGTGTTTTTTTTTAATGACCTCACTGTGTTTGTTTTTAACTCCCAGCTCCACAGAAGATGGAGTCACATGTTCTGTACCGTCCTCCATCTGAGGAGAGGCTGTCCCCAGGTCAGAAGCCACCTTCTCCCTGTGTCAAAGGAAGCCAAAGGGTGGTCACCCTGGCTCAGCACATCAGTGTAAGTCCACACCCTAACATTTTCATAACTGTCTGTATCGTCTTGAGTGTAGCCTGTGACCACGTAATGTCGATACCTTTTTATGGCAACAGGAGGTGATAACGAAAGATTACACAAGGCAGACTCAGCAGCAGCATCAACAAAGTTATCATGGCTCACCCATCCTGGACTTGACCCGTCCTCTCAGTGCCTCACAGCCCCAGCCCACATCCCAAGAGTCTCCCCAAGTGACCCGCTATCCTGAGGGCCTTGGGGGAGATCGTAACAGAGACCGGTAAGAGTCATTACAAAGCAGGAGCAGACATGATCAACTGTCTGCGGTTGTGCAAGGAAAGCCTGCATGACTCCATATGACTCCGTTTTATTTCTGACATCTAATAGATGTATTCATAGGCTCCAACTACTCGTGTCTCATCGACACATGAGGGTACGTGGAGGGATCAAAGGTCACTCGTGTGTGTGCTCTGCAGGTCTCCTCCTCAGTCCAAGTCTTCTCCGATCAGTGTTTCCAATGACTGTATTGAACCGGTATCTCCTGCCGGAGCCAATTCTGGGCCCGAAATCCAGGGAGGAGTGTCCTATCCTAATGAACAAGGAGAGCAAGCGTAAGACTTTGTTGCTATGGATCTATTTCCCACATAAGTGAGAGTTATATATTTCCTTTGAGTGTTTGATGAGCCCCAGACTTCCTGAGCGTAGGCTCGTCAGTTCTCCTCCATGTTATGCAGCGCGGTTAGCTCCAAAGTACTCTAGCTGGTTCGGCTGTGCCTTCTGTTGACCAAGTACTTTTCCATCCCACAGAATTAGCTCCCGTTCGCCTCCTAACGCCTCTCAGCCTCCAGCTTTCTTCAGCAAGCTGACTGAGAACACCTCCGCTATTGTGAAATCAAAGAAGCAGGAGATGATCAAGAAGATGACTGTAGTGGGAAATGAGAGTGATTTCAGTGAGTATTTAACTCGAGCATGGTTACTTTTGCAGCCTGATAACAATTTCTAAGTGTGCATACTTACAATTTCAGATGCAGGTCAGCCTGGAACAGAAATCTTCAACATGCCAGCATCTACAACAGCAGGTCACTTTCTCCCTATTGACATCCCTACATGCCATGTTGGTTGTCGTCATTTCGGTTTACTTTCCAGTGTCTTTACTTCATCCCGTTGCTTACTTTCTCTTCATCCAATAAGTTTAAGGAATTTTCATGAGTCAACATCTTCTCTCTTCAAACGTTCACTGTTTAAATTGAATGTTGTGTTTGGTTTTCTGATTTGATGAATGGTCCATTCCCTCTCTTGAACAGGATCTGTGAGTGTCCGCAGCCACCCAACTCCAGAGACACCTGGCAGCTCCATAGGTCTAGAGGCCATTATAAGAAAGGCGCTCATGGGAAAATTCACTGATCAGCCTGAGGAACGCTCCCCAGCCAGTGCTGCTAACCCACTCACGTCGGGTCTGCCTGTCTCTCTGAGCGGAACTGATGGACGAACTGATGACAGTTTCTCACAAGGTGATGAGTTTCTCCAAACATGTACAAACCACATCAAAACCTGCGAACACGATCAGCGATCCGAACAAGTTTACGGTTTAGAATGTACAAGATGCGGTTAGCATCATCTTAAACATCAGTATGTCTTACACAGTGTCCAAAGCGAAAACTCACTTAAGATGCATACCGGGGGAGAGAAGGACACATGTTGAAAACCCATCAACTGATTGGCAGGCAATGGAATCTTAAATTTTGCATTAAATGAGCCTTAAAATTTGCAGTATCGACTGCATTATTGCCTTGACAGAGCGATGTTCCATTCAGTTTGGAAGAAAAAAAAAATGTTGCTGGTAGTGTGTATAATTCCGCAGCAGCTACTGTGTTTACACTACACATAGCATGGTATTTGGCAATGTCTTTGTGTTGTGCTTTCGCCATAGAGCAAGACAAAAATGATAAGGGAGGGTTGTTGTTGTTAGATATCTGAGTACAGTACACAGAGAAAAAGTTACAGTAGACTTGAGGTGGTTTGATGGCAAATGCATTGCTATTATCTACGAATTTTTTGGGGCATAGCACTGACCAAGCAGACTGCCTGCGCACCACAAAAGTTGTATTAAACGAACGCACGCACGCACGCACGCACGCACGCACGCACGCACGCACACACACACACACACACACACAAAAAGCGAATAATACTTTTTCATTTCATACTAAGCAACACGTCAAGAGGCAAAAGGCTAGGTAGAGCCGGGACTGGTCGCCACAGCATGACAAAGCATATAGACAAGCAACCATTCACACTTTTATTCATACTGATGGACAATTTGCAATCTGCAATTAACCCAAGGTGCATGTTTTTGGAATAAGCGGCAGGACCTGAAACAGGTCACTGGAGAACAACCCCCATGCAAAATAAGTGTGCTCAAGCTTAGCGGCATCTGGTATGGCTTGAAATGCTGTCGCAGGTTCAAGCTCCGTCGTCTTTTTGTAGGTGGTGGGAAGCCCTCAAAGGCCAGTGGTCGTTCTAATGGGCGCAAGGCCAAGTCTCCGGGACCCGGCCTTTCAGGGGGTGAAAGGCCATCGTCAGTGTCCTCAGTTCACTCAGAAGGAGATTGTAACAGAAGAACACCACTGACCAACCGAGTCTGGGAGGATAGACCCTCCTCCACAGGTAATTGATGCCCCTCCAAAAAGGATTAGAATTGCCTAGAGATGCCATAAAAATGGTGGCAAAGTACAACTTTTATCTCAGTGAAAGTCCTCAATTCACTGCAACGTAGTTCCTTGGTCTCACAATACCACAAGACAGTGCCGAAGTCATTCGTTTAATGTTTCAGCATGGGCACAAAACAGCAACAAAAAAACAGGAAGATAAAAATACAGTAAATTTGCAATTAGGTGAATTCACAAATGCCAAGTGACAAAAAAATTGTGGGTTCACTGTAGATTGTCCAACACACCCTCTTGTGCTTCTTTCAGGTTCAACGCCAACTCCCTTCCCGTGCAACCCGTTGATTATGCGTTTCCCCAGCGGGACGGTTTCAGTTCCCTCCCCTTCGTCCGGGCAGCCAGTCGGCCACGTGCCCGGTCAGGGACAGGGCCGCACCTGGGAGGAGGAGCCCAAGCCGCTACTCATGTCTCAGTACGAGTCCCTGTCTGACAGCGAGTGAGCCACAATGCCACCATACACGCAAGTGCACGTCAGCGAAACATCCCGCACCATTCCACTCTGCATTTCCTTCTTCGGTCCACATGCTCACTCCAGGAAGATCTGAACAACTCCTCCCTTTTTTCACACCGTGTTGGCATCTCCTCACTGGCCTTATCAATTTGGGCGCATCAACCTTCATCGCACTCAAGTGCTTACGCTTTCTTTGATGGATGGGATTCTTGACGACTTCGGTTGGTTCCCAAGTGTGGTGGCTCCTGCGCCTGCCTTAAGCGCAGCAGTCCATCTACCAAGAGACTCATCTTACATTTATTTACGGTGTCTACACTGCTGCAAATGCACAAGTGCATGCAAGTGATGGGACAAAACATTATTTTTTTTCTTGTTTCTTCTTTTAAGTCACTCAATGCAGCCTTCTGGTTGGAAAGCGATCGCAAACGCAAAGTATGTTTTAATGGTGAACGTTCTATGGTTGTACTGTATGTGTGGTCCTTGATCTGCAGTGACAAATGCTTTTAGGGTGGGGAGGGATTTGAGCACAGGAGGGTCATATCATTGGTTTACAGGGTAAACATGCTGTCTGTTGCTGATGTCATCATGCATTGGCGAGGGTCCAGAGGAAGAGCTGAGGCCTGCTGCTGTCAGGTGTCCCGTGAGACAATTAGCCACATGATGGCACTCAGACAATGGACACTTTCTCGCTGTTTTTATATTAACCGCATCTGTGTTGATTGAACTGTATTTTTGGGATATTAAGCACTTAGTTGTCGGCCTGTCCAGAAGGGCATAGTGGAGAATCCGGTGACAAAATGGACCTGAGAATAGCATGGCAGCCCGTGGTGGAAGGTCTCCCCGTCCTGTCGAACTCACCACCAGTCATTTCAAATAACACAAGCGACAATCATGTGAGTGAAGGAGAAGTCGAGCTGGTCCTTCACACTGACAAGGCGTACCTCAGTCCTTTGCATCGTCTTCAGCTGACCTGCCAGAATCTCATCTTGGAGCTTTTGTGACAGTCTGACCATTAACCTTGTACTGCATAGAGGGAAGACCCTTAGCTTCTCGTCTTTTGTACATTATAATATATTCTTAGTGGTAAGTGCCATTTATTTTACACGCACAGTACTGAAGTTACCAAGTGACGCACAATTGTGTTTTTTTGTTTGTTTTTGCCCCTTCCCTTGCCAGGGGTCCTATTGTCCATGCTGGGAATTGTACGAACGAGAAGCAAATGAAATGTCTTTGTCTGCGCATCTGTCAGTCACACACGAGACCCGCCGAGCTTTGAAACCACACACAGAAGCAATCAGTCCTGCATTCAATGTTTTTTCCCTGGCGGCAACTTGTGACAGTCTACTTCACTGCGCCTGCATTTGGTCGGGTTCATGAGAAATACTGAAATGGGAAAGGATTTAAAAACAAACAAACAAACAAAAGTGTCAAGTTGATCCACTCTGTGTCAAGTGTCCAATGTTGGATGCCATCATCTGCGAGTCCGGAGTTTCCTCCATCTTGTAGTTTATTTGAGCACAGCGACGTCCACGTGTTGACTGTTCTAGGACTACCTCCTCTCCCTCCTCCATCCTGCCTGTGGATGCTGAAGCATGTCACGTCTGCACAATGCTCATCTCAGCCATCTCCTAGGTGGAATTGGAGTGTTTTGTCCCCAGGTGAAGACAAGTGGACTTTATGTAATATCGCCAGATGTTGTACAGTATATCTCCCTCCGCGTTTTTGTCATGAATCCATCGATGAAGTTTAAGAATGTGACCATAAACAGACAAAGCCATATCTAGCTGTTGCTTTAACAGATGACAGACTAATCCATTGATTTGAAAGCATATACAGTACTAAATTGAATTTTAACATGCGTCATTTTGCCTTTGCTCACACAATTTTGTCCACCCACCGTTTCCTTACATCTCAAAATACCTGATGTGGTCCCTGGAGGGAGCGAGGGAGGGCCGGGGGCTATGGGGAAATTCTAACATTGTTCAAACATTTTGTTTGTAACGTTTTTTATGTAATTATATCCCACTGTATAATAGCAAGGATTGTATATAAAACTAAATAGATGTAAATATTTATGTGGCTTGCTTCTAGGTTATTACAAAAAGAAAACAACAAAAAACACATGGATAAATTCTACATGCCCACCAGCAAGCTTTGTGGATAGCAGTGTACAAATGGAAAACAAATAAGACACTGCCTTAATGTTTAAATAAAAAGCTTATTGCCATTCGGTCTCGGAGTGACTTTATTAGCAGAAAGTGTGAAGTGGACAGTAGTACTGTAATTGACGTTCATGTGCCAGTAGGTGGGGTCATAAGTCTACATTTGCATGTTTCGACCTTGTCACTGGCAGGTGATTGTTTGAGACTCCCAAGAGATTCTACCCTTGGGACACGGTCTGCAAAATGTTAGGCATGGCTAGCATGTCCTGGCTCATACTAATTGTGATTGAGGTTCGGGCTCTCATGTTCTATTCAACCGAGACCACAATGAGAAGAATCTACACCAAGTGGGAAACAATCATGAAGTAGCACAAAATTCATGTGATATTTTAATTTTTTTTTTTAAATAAAAATGTGGCGTGCAAAATTATTCAGGCCATTATAAACTAATCTTTTGGCTTACGTCTCGTCACTTGTGCACGTCTAGAGATGTTGCCCATTCTTCCTTGCAAAACAGCTCCAGCTCAAGTTGATTAGATGGAAAGTGTTTGTGAGCACCAATGTTCAGATCTTGGCACAAATTCTCAATTCGATTCAGATTTGGACTTTAACTTGGCCATTCTAACAACACCTGGATATGTTTAGTTTTGAACCATTCCATTGTAGAAGTTGCTTTAGTATTTCGGATCTTTGTCTTGTCGGAAGTTCAATGTCCATCCCAGCCTCAGGTGTTTTGCAGGTTTTCTTCCAAAATGGCCCTGTAATTGTCTCCATCCATCTTCCCTGTCCCTTCTGAAGTAAAGCAGCCGCAGATGACGATGCCACCAGCATGTTTGACAGTAGGGGTGATGTTTCCAAAGCGATGTGCAGTGTTACTTTTACGTGTAAACATTTATGGTTTTATTGGAAAATGTCTTTTTTCTTGTCAGTCTTCCATAAACGCCAGATTTGTTGCGTGTGCGACTCATAGTTTTCCTTTGTACAGATTCTCCACTTTATCTCAGGATCTCTGCAGTTCATCCAGAGTGATCACGGGCAACTCTCTGATCAGTGCTCTCCGTGTTTGGGCTGAAATTTCAGAGGGATAGCTGGTCTTGTGAGGTTTGTAGTGGTCTGGTACTCTCTCTGCATTCCAATATGATCAATCGAACATTGCTTGGCAAGTTGGGTTTTATTTTCCTCCTATAATATCCTAATCCTGCTTTAAACTTCTCCCAACTCTATCCTGTGTGTTCCTTGGTCTTCATGATGCTGTTTGCTCCCAATTTTCTTTTCATAGACCTCTTGAGACCATTCTGGAGCCAGGCGCATTTATACTGAGACTAGATTACCGGTTACACACAGGTGGACTCTTTTGATCATGATTAGTCATTGAGGTCAACATTGGATAATTCCGAAATTATCAGGGAATTCCTGTACACAGGTGGCTGAAATAAGAGAAAAGCGGATGAATAATTTTGCACGCCCCACTTTTCAATGACGTCATTTAAAAACGGAAATCTCACCATGTTGATGAGCACACGTTCAATTCTTTCAATTTGTATTTATAACAAAGTGCATAACTGCAAAGCAGTCTGGAAAGAAACTGCGTATGTAGTGTTACCAATTAAATATTGATTTTTCCAAAATCCCAAAGTAAATGACTCTTAGTCCAAAGTATTGATATATTTTTTTATTATTTCAATTACAATATACATCTTTAAATTAGATCAGAACAGAAACAACAGCTGACGTACAAAAATATAAAGAGAAATATGAAGTGCCTCAAGTCCACATATACATCAGGAAACTATTTTACATAATAACAAACTCAAGTTTTGAGAAAACACAGATTTTGAACTCACATGAATGCAACAAAATACTTGACAAGTTCACATCTAACCGGCTCTTCTCATCATTCTCCTGACACTTCACGGACCATCGACACCTGACTGCTCCTTCAAATTCTTTGCACTCGTTTCCACAGCTCCATATGGGACTCAGGGTAACTGATGAAGCTGCCATCTCTTTGATCGCAACATACTGTTCCCTCGGTTAGTCATGGCATGCACCACTCGTACGGCTTCCACACACCTGCAGGCTTTTTTTTTTTCCACGGAGCTAAACTGACAGATCGAGGTCTAAAACTCAGTTGTGTACACGTTTGTAAAATGAAATAGAACATTAGCTGATTTCAATCTCTTCCACCGAGTGATTGCAAACAAATCCGATTTCAGGCAAGTGGTTTTGACTTGCAGATCCACAATATGAGATGTGTTAAAAGCTCTTGACTCTGAATTGTTGGCTTTGCCCTTGGGAGCCTGATTTATTAAAATCCCAATTAGCCGGCCCAAAAATTGCATGTCCACTTACTCCAACTGATTGCACGCGCTGTGAATTCCATGCATCTGTCCATCTTACATAATATTTCAAATTTAGGACAGCAAACTGGAAAAACTGGTAGAGGCCAGCATCAGCTGTCAATGTGCAGGTACAAAGAGTTTCGTCCAAGTGGTGTGGCGCAACTCTTTGCTGTGACTCCAGTCAGGCCTTAAATCATTCACAAGCTCCAGAATTGCTTTTCTCAATGTCACTTTTTCCTCCTGGAAGTTCCACCTGCTACCTATTCTGTTCTACGCTAGCAATGCTGCACGCACAGATTTGCATCTGCCTTTCAGATGGTAGCTAGATGCAAACTCAGCCATCACAAATCATCTCAGGTTTAATAGACAGTCTCACATTGCAGCATAATAAACGTATCTATTTGCATGTACTTCTTCCACAGTGTACAAAATAAACGGTGTCAATTTTGCCCGTTTGGCAGATGAGCCATCGCATTAGCACTGAAGTCTGCACCCATTTTTTGCACGAGAAAATTTTCGTGAATCAAGCTCTAAGTGAATTGGTCTGCTAGCAAATTAGAAGAGGAGAAAAACGATTTTGTCAACATTCCCCATATGCATCAAATGAAGCTATTTGCCATGGTAAAAACATTGTTTGTTTTTTTGCATTAAGCAAAGCAGTTGAAACTATGAAAAGATTTGTCGACAACATGCCACAAACATTTTAGTGTCCACCCGGAGTCTAACCCGATCTTCTCACTTTCAGTTTACCTTCATCATTCGAACAAAAAACACATGTTAGAGCTCTCTAAATGTGTCATTTCCTGAAGCTAGCTTAATGTACAAAGGAATATTAGACCACGCTGTTATGGCAATAAAATAAAATTGAAGGTTCAACACAAACAGCAACCAGTTTCTCTCAACAGACCCGCCATACAATCATGGGTAATTAATATGAAATAGTTCTTGAAAACACCCCATAGATCATCAATCCATCTCAATAAGAGATTTCAGTCACTGTGGTTCTCTCAGACTCATTTAACTGCTCACAAGGGTGTTGTGAAAAATACTTTATTCTAGTGGGATCGTCGTGTTGTGTGTTTTTTTACTTTTGCATTGTGGCACTAATACTCCAGTGTATAATTGGAAGTGAATAAATAGGTTGCCTTGGTACAATTGAGTCAGCTATAAATACAGTGAGGAAATGGTGTGGTAAACCCATGTGCAGCTTGTGTGGCTGTTGACTGACTTTGGTCCAATAGTTCAAACACACACACACACACACACACACACACACACACACACACACACACACACACACACACACACACACACACACACACACACACACGATGCTTTTCATATCCAGGAACAAGTGCAATGGAGCTGTAATTTGAAAGGCTGCACCATCTTGCATGATTCAATCCTCAGCTCTTCATTGTGAAATTTTTCTCCACTCGAATGATTCTTTTCACCGAGGTCCATCCTGCAGGAGCGCAGGTTTTTTTTTTGTCAGCTCTAGTTTTCTTTAGATAGTAAGACATCAAGCCAAAGAGGTACAACGGGAGCCTTTTTAAAAACGGCGCCAGTACAAAGTTGAAAGATTTCCTCTGGGGTGAGACGAGATGAACAAAAAATAGGGTGAAGCTTTCAGTTATCTTGTGTTGCCCCTCTAATCTGTTGTCCTCAAGTCCTAAGAAAAAAAAAAAAAACAACAACTAGCTCGTGTGCGGGCCTACAAGTCCTCTGTGTAGATGATACAGGGACTTGAATCGTCGCTGGACTCCAGCCGCACTCTGGAGACGAACCAGCGACGTGCAGCCGCGGCCTTGTAGGTGAGCGTGGTGCGGTAAATGTTCTTGGCGTGTTTGGGGTACACGATGGTGGTGCTCTGGTAGTTGATGGGCTTCTGCCGCGGCTCCAGGTACACTTGGGATTTGTAACTCCTCCAGGTGCAGTTGGGCACCGCCACCACCGTTTCGCTGTACGAAGTCGCCGTGGGGACGGGGACGCAGTACACTCGGTCTTGGTAATGCTTGTCCGAATCGTACCGGACCGCTGAAGTGCACCTGCAAGAGATGCTATGCTTGAGTACAGGAAGTTTATGACAAAGGTCATCTTTTTATGTATACGCCACTTACTTGACTTGTTTCTCTGGCTTTGGGTCAACCTCGATGCTCTCTCCATAGAAGACAGGATACATGCGAGTCCTGGGGTCTGTTCCTGTGTTGTTGAGCAGCAGGTAAGGCAGCTGGGAAGAGGAAAGATTCGGTATCACAACCAGGAAGCCTTCTGAGCAGATCCGAGTGCTGCTAACATATCCTTAAACAAAGAGCTCAGCACGCTGGGGGCTTGAGCAGAGCCAACAAAAACCTGAATTAAAACCACTGCAGTTCCCACCATGTTAATGTTTCATTAGAGTTGGAAAGGGGTGGAACATCTCCAGCAAATTTCCATGGGAAGCTAAGATGAGGAATTTTGGAAATATTCCAAAACGGAAATCAACTGGTTAGCACGTCTGCCTCACAGTGCAGAGGTGCAGGGGTTTCGATTTAGTGGTTTTTTTTTTTTTTTTTTTAATGTATTGAAAGTATTCAACTCTGCCTGATCTTGGACAATTATGAAGTTAATAATGATCAGAATAGCTTTCTGATCAACTAATCATTAGAACATTGGATATGCATGGAGCGAAAAAATCATTTCAGTCATACTTTTGGAAATAGAGCATTTTGTAAAAATATATGAAATAATGACAAATGAATGAGTCTTTAAGAGCTAAAAGATGACCATTTACCAAATAAAAATGTTCACTTTAAACTCCAAATTTTGCCAGAGTATGCATAAATCTGGGCTCTATTGTATTCCACATATTCTTTTTCGTTTTCTTTTCAATGAATATTGCGAACCACTGTTACCTTTCAAAAACACTCGTCCGATGCTAAAATGGAAACCACTAAGGTCCAAATAAATATCATCCTCCTGAAAGTAACCAAAATGGTAGATATTATGGTAGGTAAGTATGCCAAACAAGTGTGTTTTAGAAAGTCAACAACCAAAGGACAGGAAGTGGGGAAAAACAGAAAACAGGTGGCTGCTTGGTGTGCAGTAGGATGTGAGCGAATGCGGGAGGAATTTGAAACAATCATTTATCTTTGTCACCGAGTTGTTGCTGTGATGATTTTTTTCAGGGATCTGTTTTAACAGCATTTTTATTCTATCTGGTACGCAAGCTCGGTTTGAAATAATGCACTTGCTCAAAAATATTTCGCTTTCAATCCTTACATGGTCTATCCTTGCAAGAGATGGCTCTCCCAAAAAAAAAAAAAATGTGTGTGTGTGTGTGTGTGTGCATGTGTGGGTATATATATATACCCACACATACACACACACACATACAGTACACACATATGTGTGTGCATGGACTTGTAGCTTCTCGCTTTGTGCAGATGCTTGTCAGCCACGAAAGAGGAAATCTGCTCAAATGAGTGTGCAACAATCTGTACCGCTTGAACTCTGTCAAATATGGACCATTTTTCTAATCCACTTGCAAACTGCGCCGTTCCAGATGCTGCAGCCAAACTTGTGCTCGATGGCCGCCTTTGCATGTGAACCCGGTCGGACCATGTGAAGCGAGCGGTTGCCCAGGCCCCGGCTCCCGCGCTCCTCTCACATTACAGTGGGAGCCGGTCACATGCTGCGGCTTGGACACACTTAAGCACACATGCCAGGACGGGGAATGGGCGAGAAGAGGCCAAGGGCACGGCAGATCAGTGCATCAGGCTCGTCTTTCCTCTGCGATCTGAATGTTTGGAACCAGCAGCTGTGTTCCATGTTCATGTGCACACTTCTTTGAATTTTAACGACTGAACCATCATCATCATTACAGCTGCAGCGGATCCTCTGCTTTGTTGAGGTACAATGTTCACACATCCACTACATCACAGATTTTTAAATGATGATGACTATTATTATTGTTAATGTTTTTTCAGGATACAAGTCTGAATTTCAAGTTGTGCAGCTTTCGTGTAGTTGTGCCACAACATGTCAAGTAGCACTGAGGTCTAATGAAGGGATGCACCCAGAATGTTTTTAGTGCTGTGGCCATACACGAATTATTCACAATTCTCAATATTACTTTGTAATTAAGTTTGTTTCTGATTGTATTATGAGTGTGTATACAATATTGGCACACTGTGACTGTGGATGGTATGATAAACAATGACTTCTCAGCCATGCCGTTTAGTTCCTCTGATGTGAAAATGGCAGAAAACTCAAAGGTATCAAAATCTTGCCCTTGATGTGGGGCGGCCAGAGATTAACCGTGACCAGAAGAGACACAGCATAATTGACCGCAAGAAGAAGTAGAGAAGGTCCACAATCGTCCGAAACAGTGCTTCCACAGAGCAGAGAGAATACATGCCGGTGCGTAATATTGTGTACTCTGTGCAATGCTGCTACAAGTTGTAAAAAAATAGGAGTCCATTTCAGGTGAAAATTACCGGAACAACTATGCTCATTTCTGTTAGCACATCTATGGCATTCTGCATTAGATGTTACCATTAAGCTATCATCGAATTTTGTTATTGGAAATTATAATTGTTTGTTTGAACATTTTAGTTTCAAATGAGTGATGTTTAAGATGCTTTTGCATTAGTGTTACAGTAAACTTCAAATGGGAGTGAAAAATGAACAGCTTCAAGTGAGTTTCCTTTGCTTCCTATTTGGATCACTTGGGAGTGTTACAGTGTCGTCCTGTGATAGTCTCCTATTTCTTGACAGTTTGTGAGTGAGAACAGGCCCAAAGGAATACCTGAACATGTGCTTGAGTACATTTGAATGTGTTTAAAACATGTGGGAGGGATAAAACTACCAAGTTATTTTGACATGGTCTCTATCTGGCAGAATTTCCCCAATGGCGGGTGGGTCTGGAACATATTCTCTACGATAAATGGGGGCTTCACTGTACTACTGTGTGTGTGCTCTCCATTTTGTGCAAAGTAAACACTTGACTGGAGGTTAGGAGGCCTCCAGGAAGAAGCCCCAGTATGCACGCAAAGGATCAAGCCATCTTGGAAGAAGCAAATTCATGCCCAGGAAAACAGCGTGCTGCTGACAAAGCCGCAGTGTCCAAAGAACAACGCCGAGCTGCCGAGTCGAAAAGCCAACTCAAACATTTCCCACCTGCAGGCTCGAGACATTTGTGTGGACATCAGCAGGGACACACGCATGTCGCATCCCTGTCAAGTGGTGTGCAGGCAGACAGACAGACAGACAGGCTGTCTGAGCATTTTAGCTGTGTTGCATTTAGAAATGAGGGGTCATCAAACGCTTATGCAACAGCCTCTAACAAGGCCCCGCGCCTTAAAATAGAGCTTGGCAATTGTTCTTAGGTGGCATACAAAAACAACTCCAAAATAGATTTGGAAAGGGGGTGGGGGGCCATGGGCACTCTGGACATAAGGCTCCCCCTCATTGTGCTGCAAGACATGCACTTGGGCCCCGATAGAAGGGAATGTTTTCTGATAGAAAACTTTGATTCTGTCCACACTTTTAAAGTGGAGACAAGAAATGAGCAGGAATACGCTTAAAAATGGAAACCACAAAGCAGAGACATTCACCAAGTTTGAACCTCCAGAGGATTATTGGATCTGTGTGTGTGTATGTGTGGGGCGTATCTCAGGCTAATGTCAAAACACTCCCAGGATGTAGAACAGCATTTCTGAGGTCTCCATTAGACCTTTCAAAGGCCACTTCAACCTGCACAGACATGTTCTTCAGACTTTCAGATACTGGGAGTGACCTGGATGATTTTTGATCAAATATGTCGGGCTGTGTCTCACACAAGAAAAAAAAGGGGGATTAGAATGTTGGGCTGGTTTGCTGCAAAAACAATATACAATGAAGTTATTGGTCTTATCAAGTCGGCTGCTCTTATCTTTTTTGAAATCGATTATCCTATCGATTACTTAATCGAAAACTCCCTGAACTGCACATTCCCCAGTTGACGAATGCTGGTTTTTTTTTGTTTTTGGTGGGGGGATCGAGGAAAATGTCCCACAGTGATAAGCAGGTTTCTGCAAGTAACATTTCTGTTTCGCTACAAGTCCCCCTCCTCGCAGCCGTTAGTGGCTGTGCCTAAGGCGCGCTGGCATTGGACGTTTATTTTTCATACACACTCCATCACTTTTAAGCAATGTGTTGATAAGATAAACAGGCGGCAAGCTATGCTAAGCTAAGTTAGCTGGAGAAGCTTCAATTTGCACCCAGACCAGTTGAACCACTTCAATGAAGTAGTCATGGGATGCACTTTGTCAAAGCTTTAGCTTTATCAGTGCTGCTTTACTGAAAACGTACCATGCCATGAGCTGCTTTTGCGCAAGGCATGAGATGAGACAGTGCACTCACACACAGCGTCGGTTGTAAAATGAATACACCACAGCAGGGTCACTAACCTTTTTGAAACTGAGAGCTATTTCTTGGCTACTGATTAATGTGAAGCGCTACCAGTTTAATACACATTTCTGAAATAACACATTTGCTCAAGTTACATTTCATGATATTGTGTCATGAATAAGAATATTTATTTATGTAAAGACAAAAATCATGATAATACTTTCACTCAATAATTAGGCAGCAGATTAATATCAATATGCCACACTTATTTTTTTTGTTTGAATCTCAGTGTTTACATTTTCATATGATCGACATTGCGAAGAGTTACGCCATAAAGTTTCAATATCAATCAGCTACAACAGGAAATCTAATATATTGTGTAACTTCACATTCCTATGTATTTCAAAAATAGTTGGGGGCGGGGGTGGGGGGGTCCGTTGTTGCATTTACCTGGGGCTTTAAGAGGGGCGGGGCTGCCACTGACAGGTGACCGTTCACTTGACATAAAAAAACGTCATCGCAGTGTTTCAGTAGGCATATCACTCACTTCGTCGTCAGCATGGCCCCAATGGTAAGCTATGCTTGTGTCCGCTTTTCTTTTGTCAGATGTGTGGTATTGTTTTTTGGGATTCGGTCATGTTTGCTTGCTTCGTTTGTCTGCTTTGTTTTGTGTCCGTGGCAGCTTTATGTTTGCTGCATCGCAATCACAATTGCTTGCTGTTCGCAATCGGCAGTTTAAACAACGTGGGCAAAAGGTAGAAAGTTTAGTCTTGCAATTACTGTACTGTGGTGTCCATCTCTTAGTTCTTTTTTGTTGGAGTGTGGACATGTCATGCTAGCCCGGCTGCACCGAAAAGTTTGACTGATAATTTTGCGTTACGGCGAGAGTTAATCGTAGCGGCGCAACGCTTTCGGGTTTGACCGCTGGGAATTGTAGTCCTTTTGTTCGGTTCCACTTGTATGGTTTCTTGTTACGTTTAGACGACGAATCTTGACATGATAAATGTAATTACATATAAAGCATTACGGGAAATAATCATGACAATATTAATGCATCATGCTAAAATCAAAGGGTTGTGATAAAATCATGATTAATATTGTGGTTAAGAAAATGATTGTTAAAATGAAGGTATTAATGAATTCATGTCTATTATATACATTATTTACATTGTACCCATCTTCATGCATCACATTATTTTTTGTTGTGTTTTTACGTTATTACCTGCTGTGTGATTCAATAAATGATCGAGTACATAGCGAGTAATCCTTCCATGCTGAGTGACGATCCCTATTCAGAGGGCGGTGAAATAACGGAAATAACTGAACATTCATAATCTCGATTTTCTTCTGGAGTTTGCATAATCTCTGTTGTGTGGGTTTTCTCCAGGTACTCCATCTTCCTTCCACTTGCACAAAAACATGCATCTTAAATTAAGAAGACTCTAGATTGTTTTTAGATGTGAATGCACTTGCTTGTTATGTGTACTGTGATTGGCTGGTGACCAGTGAAGGGTCCACACCGCCTCTTGAACAAAGTCAGCTGGGATAAGATTTTAATTAGTAAAACAGATTACTTGGAAGAAACCCAATGGCAAAGAAACCTTGCGAGACTTGAACCCAGACCGCTCAGCTGTATGACAGACGTTCAAAGTAATAAATAGAGAACACTGCGCTGCGCGAGGCAAAACATCTCAGACTCAATTTTCATGACCAGCATAAATCTGGCGCAGCGCATGGAATATCTCTGCGCACAGACAGGTTAGCCTCAACGGTGGTATTTTTGCAGATGAGCGCAGGCCGGCGGATCTGTGAGGGAGAGCTGCGGCGCTGAGGGAGTGGTCACAGCCGACTTCAATCATGGCCTATCGAAGTGATATTTTTATTCCACTGCTGTTCAGGTATTTATCAATGAAATACATCCACCTCACTTGTCCACGGAGCTCAGAATCTGTCTGCCTGTGACCCAAACAAATACTCCAAACTCACACTAGACCAGCTGCGCAAGTATTTAGATGTGGTCTGAGCAGACGGAATTTTAGACTGACGTTCTGCCACCAAACTGTCACTCTGCCGGGCACATCTCCAAGGACACCCCCTCCTGCTGCGCTGGAATGCCCAGCATGGTGGAGACTAGTCTGCAGAATAGCACTGATTTAAAAATTGGGATATGTCAGCATTTACACCGCATAGCAGGTCTGCTGTCTATGAAAATGTGACCCACATTTTCGGGCAGTAGGCAGGGGACACCCTGAACCGGTAGCCAATCGCAGGGCATACAGAAACAAACAACCATCCGCGCTCACGCTCACACCTAGGGACAATTTGGAGTCTTCAATCAGCCTGCCATTCATGTTTTTGGAATGTGGGAGGAAACCGGAGGACCCGGAGAAAACCCACGCAAGCATGGGGAGAACATGCAAACTCCACACAGTGAGGCCGCAGCCGGAATCGAACCCAGCACCTTCGTCCTGTGAGGCCAACGTGCTAACCAGTCAACCATGTTCCGCCCACAATTACATCCATCCATTTTCTATATCACATGTACCCATCTGACTTCGGGCAACAGGTGGACATTGTGTGCCCTGCAAAAAACTGGTGACCAGTCCAGGGTGTAGTCAACCAACCATTCACACTAAATGACTGTTTCTGAGTGACAGTTGAACCCAGGCATTCTGCAGTAGGGCAAGCAAATGTTCTGATATACCAACAGTGATTTATGCACCAAGACTGGGAGCCAAACTGACAAAGCCAGACCTGACCAATTGCCAGCAAGTCTTGCTTGTGGCCACCAAAAGACAGGAGGCAACAATGGCTACACTTTCTGTAACTGATACAGCACGTTATGAAACTGTGGGGGGTTACTGAGTCCCACTTTGGGTCCCCCATAAAACCAGTAAAGTCAGATGCAGTAAGTCATGCAGGCATTTAACTTCGAAGGATTCCTGAGCCACTGGCATCTTCAACATGAGGAGAAGGGGGGACGTGTCAGCTTCCAGATCTGTTTCTGACTGGACAATCAAAGATGGTCACATTATGGACGATGATTTCACATAATCTCATCCACGCAATTATACAAACCATCAATACTATATAAAAAAAAAAAAAAAACAGCACATACTTGTGCAACGTACATCATTTAGAGCTGTTCAGAATGAAGCTGTTCAGAATGATGCGGTTGGTTAGCACGGCCGCCTCACAGTGCAGAGGTCATGAGTTTGTTTCCGGGCCTCGGCCTTCCTATTTTGAGTTGCATGTTCTCCCCTGCCTGCGTTGGTTTTTTTCCAGGTACTCCGGCTTCTTCCCACATTCCAAAAACATGGATGGCAGGTTCATGGAACGCTCTAAATTGTCCCTAGGTGTGATTATGAGCATGAATGGTTGTTCGTCTATGTGTGCCCTGTGATTGGGTGTACCAGTTCAGGGTGTACCCCGCCTACTGCCCGAAGAAAGCTGGGATAGGCTACAGCACACCTGCGACCCTCATGAGGGCAAGCGGTTCGGATAATTGATGGATGTACTACTCAAAGTTTTGCTCTGAAGGACCAACCAGATGATGCTAAAATGTTGACTTAATCGAGGGCCGGCGTGCGCAAATTGGAAATGTATCTGAGTACTCTTTGTCGCTTATATAGTTTAAGTTTCATTGGCCAGCACTCTTGATTCTGAAGGCCCTGGGCACACTGGATTATTAACATGGCAGCACATAGATCCTGAAATCTGATTGGACAAATATAAACATATTTGGAAGGTAGTTTGAAAGTATGATCCAACTGGATGTTCAAACGCTGTCCCACTTTGAGAGTCAATATTTTCTTCGCTTTACAATCAATCGCCGGGTTACACAGTTGACAATATTACAAACACACTGCAGAGATAAAATCAATAATCAAATGTTGCTTGTGTGTGAATTTATTTTGAGTGTTTTAAAGTAGCTATCGCGGCCGCTTCCTCTTCATGACATGCCAACAGACACATTTAATTAAGTGCTCTTTATCCCCTTAAAATGTATCAGTTGCGAAAACAGTTGTTACCAATAAAATGACAGAATGTCAAAGCAATAAGTACCCTTTAATCAAGTCCAGTGCTGTCCACAGTGAGATAATAGGTCGCCAGAAAAAAAAAAAAGTTATGTTTGTTTCCTTATGTGTCCATGAGGGGGCTCCCATGATTTACTACTATAATGCAATGTATACTTTACACCAGAACAAATATAGTTGGTTCAATTGTTCCATAAAAAATCCAATGTTAAATTTTTAAGTCTCTTTTTTTTAATTTTTTTTTGACATAAAAGCAGGATGTGTAGAGCGTGGGGTCCAGTTTTATTAGTGATGCAATAAATCGATACATTATTTCAGGCTACTTGCACATATTATTTTCTTGTCTTATCCCTCGTCATGAGTACACAGAATTGAAAAAGCATGCATGTCAACTGTTGGCGTTACGAATGCTGATCTATGGTGTCTATCATACCTCAAAACTAACAAGGTGAACATGACCGCTTAATTTTCTACATACAATTAGTAGTTTGAACCAGTTTTTCAACTGAATATCTTTGTATGAAGGTATTGAAATCTCTTCAAGTGTAAATATCATTGAACTAAAAAGATTTGTTTTACTTGAGTGCTCGGGTAATGAGGGGGCTCCCATGATTTACTACTATAATGCAATGTATACTTTACACCAGAACAAATATAGTTGGTTCAATTGTTCCATAAAAAATCCAATGTTAAATTTTTAAGTCTCTTTTTTAAATTTTTTTTGACATAAAAGCAGGATGTGTAGAGCGTGGGGTCCAGTTTTATTAGTGATGCAATAAATCGATACATTATTTCAGGCTACTTGCACATATTATTTTCTTGTCGTATCCCTCGTCATGAGTACACAGAATTGAAAAAGCATGCATGTCAACTGTTGGCGTTACGAATGCTGATCTATGGTGTCTATCATACCTCAAAACTAACAAGGTGAACATGACCGCTTAATTTTCTACATACAATTAGTAGTTTGAACCAGTTTTTCAACTGAATATCTTTGTATGAAGGTATTGAAATCTCTTCAAGTGTAAATATCATTGAACTAAAAAGATTTGTTTTACTTGAGTGCTCGGGTACCAAGTGCTCCACTATGAAACAATGGAGTTGACCACGTCATACAACAATCTCTTGCAAACAAAGGGCTAAGTGAACTCTATTTATTCATAGCACACTGTAAGGAAGGCTTGATTTAAAGCATACAGTATATAATTTTTACCTGGTTTTGAACAAGTTTAATTTTGGTCTCTCATGTCATACACCTGGACCGTATTTTCACCCATATGTATGTATGTATGTATGTATGTATGAATGATTCTCTCCATATATAACTGAATGAGCATGCATGTAGCTACTGGAAACAGTGCACCCGAGAAAAAAATCTACGAATTGAAGACAGTTGGGAATAAATGACCACAATTTCATGGAACAATTAAGTTGGAAATGTAGGTCAGAGGATGCCTTGCTTGCCGTGACGGCTCTCCGCTACTATAAGCAGATGATGATGGCTGTATCTTACCAGTTTGCCCTCCCGACTGGCGTCCTTCTTCCAGGCCGCTTGCTGCTTGCTCTCCACGGGTGTCGTGCAGCTGCCGGAGCGCGGCTCGATGAGAGTGGGAGAGAGGGAGCAGAAGGGCGGACTGGGGCTGGGAGGCAGCCCCGAGTCCGGGCTGTCAAGCAGCCCTTCCCGGTTCTTTCCTTTGAGACTTTCATCCATCGCTTGCAAGTGGAGCTGCCCCACCATTTCTGGGGACGATTGCAAGCGAGAAAAGACGCAAAGTCGCACTTAAGGGGGGAAAAAAAGTTCTTCCCCTCCTTCTGTCGTCGAGCCTCTGCGTCGAAATGTACTAATCCGCGGCCAGTTTCTTCCAAGGGGGACTCCTGGAAGAAGATGAGAAGTTAAATTAGACGTTTACTTATTCTCTCAAAAGTTAATAAGATGAACTCTTACCTGCGGCGGTAAGTAGCCAAGAAAGCCGTCCACTAAAATGCTCAACCGTGCAAAAGTTACGTCGACATTTAAGGAAATGTCAGACGTATCGCTCGACACAAAAATCACAAAGTAGACGTGCGTCTGACGCAGGTCTGGAGGAAAGCTCCTCTGTGCGGCTCGTCACCGCTCACACTCCGCTCTAGGAGTGCGCGTCACCGTGTGTGCGGGCGCGCGCGGCACGGGCATGTGCGCGTGTGTCCAGTGCGACGAAGATCACTTCCACGCGTGGCCATCAGAGAGAGCGTGTTGCAGCATGTTGTTTCTCTGTTCAAGTCATGTGCAACGTCACCGTTTGACAATCCTTCTGATTGCATGAAATAAATGTTTTCCCACGCAGTGACGAAATAATTGAGCGCCTGAAAAGGTAACGAAAGTATTTTTACTCGCGAAGGCAACAATGCATACACTAAACAAGAGATTTCCAACAATGCACTGTACAGTATTGTAACCTTACTGAGGATAAGTGCAGGGGCGGAGCTAATTGGTGGCCACCCCACCACACCTGGGGGAAAACCTTGATATCTGTGTTGCAGTATACTGAGACCCCGTGATACACTGCTACATCAACAAACACAAATACAAAGTACAACCTATTGTCACTGAGTCTAGGAGATCATGTCATGGGAGTGGTGTGATGGGTGTGGCTCAATGGTTATGGAGGCGCTTACATGTTGCTTACAGATGCATTTTGAGAACTAGGCAATTAACTGAAGATTTACCTGGTTGTTTAATTTTGGACTTGATGTATGGCCCGGCACTCCTGAGATCCAACGACTTGTTGACCCGCAACTAAAAAGTCATTTTCCAATAATATGTCTGGTATAAATTCATTGTCTGCCATTTCTTTATAGCTCCACGTCCAAAATATTCATTTGGTTGCAATTGTTAATGTACCAAAAGGATACCCCCCAACCCCCACTAAATACTTAAGTAAAATAAAATAAATACCCATGCAGTCAAAATAATAATGTAACAACAACAAACATGCATAGTTGCAACACTCAAAGCACTGTTTGGAAAGATAAACATGCGGCTCTCAACAATACAACGGATTAGAGCTTTTCCACGCTCGTTTGCAAGTATTCTTCGTGATTCAAAATTTTAGCTGTTTGCATGTTTTACATTTGTCATTTTTAGCTGCCAATAACAAAGCTAGTAAGCTAGTACACCGCAGCTCAGTGCGGTTTTCCCGAGAAACACAAACATGCAATAATTAGTTAATGTTAGTTAATGGGGTACTGGAAGGATCAGTTCAGATACTTTTCGTGTGTGTGTGTGTGTGTGTGTGTGTGTGTGTGTGTGTGTGTGTGTGTGTGTGTGTGTAAGCAAACTTCAAGTGTATTTCAGGAATGGGTGGAGGTGGGTGGGAATGCTGTGCATTCACTTCTTGCCGAATGAGTAAATGTTTCACACACGCACCGAGAAAGAATCGAATGCCTGTTGCCGCTTCTCTCCACATCATGTTTGGCCTCTCTGTTAGTGCTCTTACAAACAGCAGCTCTGCCAAAAAGGAAATCAGAAGGAAAATAAGAGCCTGGCTGTGTGGAGGCGACTGTGTGCTTGCTGTGTTTGATTGTGTGTGTGATGGTCCAGCAGCTCTCCATGGTGATGAACACGCGATTGCCAGGAAATCATGCGTGATGTTTGTTCACTTCTCATTACATGTGTGCCGAATGGCACCGAACCTTTTACCGGGCTTCCCATTCCCTCCCATGCGTTATTGTTTGTTATTCGCTTCAGGAAGTGACAGAGAGGGTGTCAGATGTATTTTGGGACCATCACGTGTACCCTAAAGTGACCAGCATGTTGATCCTGAGGCATTCAGGGAATTAAAGTTGAGATCTGCTACAGATTACCCAAAAGACGCTGGGATACACATGGTGCGTGTTTGTGGGTGTAGTGGGCGTGTCTGTGGGTGGCCCAATTGCAGTTTCAATGTGAACGAACGATGAAAGGGAGCGCGAGAATGACCGTAAAGACGTGTATGGAAATCTGCAGCATAATTGAGTGTTATTCATTTTTTTTATAGGGCATTAATCGAAACACTTTTGGCATGTCAACCCCTTGACTTTTTTGATTTGTTCTTATAAAATATAATCTTCATCCATCCATCCATCCATTCATCCAATGAAAAAATTGAATAATAATAATAATATTGTACGTATATATTATTCAACATGTCCATATAATACACGTTATATTTTGTAGGTACTTACTTGCACATGAAACCAATCCAGTTTTTTTTTTCTAATTAGCAACATTGAAGCATTCTGTACAACAAAAGACAGAAACAACAACATCAACACAATCAACTATAAAAAAATAAAACAAAACACCAAAACCAAGACATTTCTTTTGCAGGAAGTGTTTTGTCTATGAAAAATTGCATATTTATATATTGTTGGTTTTGTTTGTTTTTTAACTCAAATCCGGATTTATCTACATTCATATAGCACTGCTTTTCATTAAAAGAAACCAGGAGGAGTATTATCACGACTTGCCAATGGCCTCCTGTTTTCACCCAGTTTGTTTCTTTAGTTAATAGTGTTACTTTGACCTTTGACCTTTTCCATAATGGATTGTGGATGCGATATTGCGGAATGAACACTTTTCACTTGGCCACGAGTCTACCTCCATTATGTAGGAGTTGATTGAGGAGTTCTGCAATCTGGATTGTGTTCTTGAGCACTTTGAGGTCTCCACAAGACCCATGCTGAGGGAGGACAAGTTGCTGCTGATAATTCATTTTCAGTGCTTCATATTGGGACTATCGCGCTCACCTTTACAGACAAGTTTGTTGTTAGAGATGCACAATCATGAGTTGGGAGTATTTGCAAGCAGAAACGTGAATGAGACAAGCAGATTATTATTGTTTTTTTTTTTTCAGTAAAAGAGAGGTGCTCTTTTGAGGCACACATGCGCTGTCTGGACTGACTCTCAATGTAAACAAACCGCAGAGAGGCCGGCAGGGGCTGGCAGGCAGGAAGGTTGTTTTGAGTCGGCAAGGACATCAACTGTGGTTTCCACACACACAACGTTCTTCTTCAGACTCCCAGGCAATCATTCTCAACATCTCGCAGATAGGTGAACATTCTCCACTTTGCTTTTCACACAATGTACACGTCAACGCTGGACACTTGTTAGCTGACAGCCTCGGCATGCGCATGCAGCTGTACGCCTCTGCTTTCGGATTATGAGACTGTTTTTGATGGCTCACACTGGGAGGGTCTATACCTCAGTGTTGGATCCATAATTCAAATTGTTTCTCTGCAGCTGGTTTTAATGGATGGAAGACACCTTCCACGCTGCAAACCGGGAGAAAACACACAAGCCCCACTTGAAGAGGGTTGACTTTTTGTTTGACATTACAGCAACGATCATTGCTGATGTTTCCTTTTGCAACGAATATGATGAATTATTTCAACAATGTTGACTCACCTCAGTATTTCGTTCATTCTTGTGTCAGGTTGGTGAAAATGAGTAAAGATATCATCTACTACACCTGACACTGACGGCACCATGATTAGCACGTGCACTATCTGGTTGTCGCTGTGTTATGAAACTACTGCACCATAACAAGAGCGCAGAGATAAAGAAGCGCTTTTATGATGTAGTGCTGTTCGAAATCAATGCAAATTATAGTACAACCACAATTCTCAACATATTGTTTAATGAATACCTCACTGACTGTCATTCAACATAATAATTTTTAAAAAAGTTCCAACATTACTTTTGCAGCGGCAGAATATTTGGTGCAGCTCCTGTATTGGATATTATATTGTGAAAGTGGTCAGAATTTTGTTGCTGGCTATTGTACACCCCCCTCCTTTTTTTTGGGGTGAACAAGTTGTACAGACAGAAGCTGCAAATACGTCATAATTGACAGATAAAATGTTTCCGCTTTGGCTTAACAGCTACTGTGTCAGCAGGATTACAGAAAAACTACCAACCACAAACTTTGTTGGGGGGTGGAGTATAGACCAAGCAACCAACTATTAAATCTTGCTGATCGCAATAGAAGTAGAGGTCCAGGAAAGTGTTCCCCCCATGTTTATGAACTGTGGTCCATGCTCACTAAAGGGTGATAAAATAATTCATATATTTTGTTGTTGTTCATAGTTGGGCCTTTGCACGGTTATAAGTCTTTGGAGAATGATTCTTCTTAATGGCATTAACTTGCATCAACTTTATTGCTGCATTTCAAACGTGTAATTCCCAAAATGAATGTGCACAAAGTAGTGAAGCTCATACAACCTCCGGTGTGCTCCCAGCTGGCGTCCGTGCATGTTGTCAACAGCTCCTCCACTACACCCAACGTGTCATTTTCACTTCCTCATAGCTTCATGTGAACAATCGATAGTTAAACATGAAAATTGATTTCGTTTAATGTGTAAGCACCAGACATATGCCAGGCTTTTTATCTACTGATATGCTTGGCTGCACTGATTTGTCCATTGAATTTTTTTAGGCCAAACTCTTTTGTATTTTTTTTTTGTTTGTTTTTTTCCACATTTATGGGATGGGTACATGAAGGGGAAGTGATCCCAGATAAGGTTGCCAAAGGGTGGGACATCAGAAAAGATTCAATGAGAATGTTTGGAAGTTTGGAAAGATTTAAAAAAAAATGCTGAATGGACAAAAAAGGCCAGTTTGAATTAGGTTTTGTCAGTAGGTGAAAATATCGCCGTCAAAACAAAAAGTACATCAGAAAGCAAGCACCATTTGCACCTAAACAAGACGCTCAATAACAGGCATTCACACCACAATTAACAAATGGGAAATGGAAAAAGTATCAATTGTCTAAGAGCATCAACCAGTAGAAAAGTATTGCGGAGTGGACTAAAATAACTGAACGATTCAATAAAATAAAACAGGGTGAGAAGGGAGGCAAAATGGTAATATTAATCCGGGCTGGCCAGAAATGGGCCACCAAAAACAACCCAACTAAACATTCTGCATGCCCATAAAAAAAATGCCTTCCAAAGACCGAATGAGGTTTGGTATCCAGTCTGTCCCTTTAGAAGTGGCAATCTTGTGGTCTTCTGTGTATAAAAAAAAAAGAAACCTTTGGGGATTTGTCTGGGGGTTTTTCATGGTTTCTGGGGTTACTTTTCTGCAACCTGGCGCCTGTTTATTAAAAATTATGGTGTGAGGGAAAAAATAAATGAATTTCACATTTCACTTGTTATTGAAAACCACTGCTTAAAAGCTCAAACACTTGTCAAATAATTCACTCTTTCATGACATCCGTCAACATCTCCTTCAAAAAAAAGGATTGAGATGAGCATAGACTGAAAAAGGATCAAGATTCCACAGTCCAGTTTGTCTTCAGTTTGAATACCCGTAATGACTGTATCTGTCTGTACATTACTCCACGAAGAACAACAAACTTTGAAAATAAAAGTCTCTGGCACTCTCACGAGAAGAGTGCGGTTCGGAGAAAAACAGGCTACAGCAGTTTCAGCGCTTTTGACAGATACAATTTGTGCTTTGTGTAAGTGTGGCCATTCTTGGTGTTCCTTATCGAGTGAACAATGCGCACAGTGGTTACCGGGTGGGCGAGGCCGAGCAGAGGAGCAAGCAGCTGAATGCAGGAAGAGGTCACAGTGGGGGTATTGGACGGAGAGATAAGAATTGTTTATGGTTCTTGTCCCATTCATCTCACTTCAAACACGTTTGTATTGACATTGGAGGAAATAGGGCACCTTGCCTCAATCGCAGTGCTTTTAGAGGCTAAACAAGCATCACTCCTAAGTGCAGCTTGGCCGATGAATTACTGTACTTTTATTGTGGTGGTAGTAGTAACAATGGCAATGTGTTTTGAAAAGTACAGTACATGACAATATTTCAGTATTTCAAAAACTAGTCGCAGTGATCTGACTGAAGATGACTGAAAGCACTGAAGAATGTACCCCAGGATAATACTGCTTTCTTCAGATTCTCACCAACTGCGTGTTCTCCCAAGAGCCGTCAAAGATCATTTTGTGAATATACTTTATGTGCAAATTTCACGTGTCATGTACTATATTTAGGGAATCGATTGTAGTTGCAAAGGGGGGGGGGACACTTTGAGAAGTGGTATTAGCACAAATGTTGCAACAGTGGTATGGGCCAAAAACAGGTGTGAGCGTGAGCGTCGATTGTTGTTCGTCTCTGTGTGCTCTGTGATTGGCTGTCAACCGGTTCAGGGTGTCCCCCGCCTACTGCCCAAAGGCGGCTGGGATGGGCTCCAGCACTCCCCGTGGATCGGAAAATGGATGGATAGTTTAACATCAGTTCACACATGCTCCAGGGAGTTTACAGTGACATTTTAATTTCCTTTTCAATTTCATCATGAAACATGGTTTCCAGTCAGTTTGATTTCAAGCTGGAAGATGCACATCACACCGTGTGTTTTCCTCTAATATTTACTGGAAGTCATGGCAAGTTCACCAGTCCATGACTTGACTTCTGCCAGTCTGACAGCACCTCCGAGCATTCTGCCATCAAGGAAGGTTTCCCATGGTGCTTTGTGTTTGCTTCCTTGCCTGCAGGGATATTGTAATGGCAGGCAAGGACCACCCATGTCTGTTTTGCTCAGCATGTCATTGAAGGAATTCCCCGTGCTTCTCGATGTGCATACAACAGGAAAAGAAAATAAAGAATCAACTTTTCCCTTTATTTTAAATGTTTGGCGAGGAACGTGATATTTGCTTATTTTGTATACACTGTAGAAAACACCCCCAAAAAGCCTTTATTCATAAAATGAATTTTTTATACATATCTTCATCTTGTGATTGGGACCATAGGTGTCGTGTTGCCATAATTTTGGGGGGGAAAAAAATTGTTGTCTGTCCTCAATAAAAAAAATAAATAAATTAGTACTTCATGGGCAATTAACCGTACTTGTAATTTAAGTGAGTGCTCATAAGGAAATAAAACCAAAAAGTTTCTGTCGTCCATCCATCCATTCATCCATTTTCAACACCACTCATCCTGAACAGGGTCGTTGCTGGAGCCTATCCCAGCTGACTTTGGGCAGAAGGCAGACTACACACTGAACTGGTTGCCAACCAGTCGCAGGGTACATATAGAAACAAACCACAGTTCACACAGCCACTGAATGGAAACCGATCCCACGCTGCCTGCACACAAGACAGGCCAGCGTACCCCGACACCATCAGTGACTATTCTTGTCGTCAATCAGTCCAAAAGTTATGATCATAATGAGCAATCCACTATGAAAAAAAAAATCAAAAATGGTATACAGTATGGTGTTATATAAATATATAAATGGGGACATCAAATACTTGCGTGTTTTTACTAATTATGTCTGGGTTTCAGGATTTGGTCCCCAACCCCTGCAAAGAGCGATTGTTCATTTTGCAACATTTTGTCACAGTGAATAGCCAAACGACGAAATGAGCAGCACTCTAAATTTCCAAACGGTCTCACTGAACCAGAGCACACTCAGAGTTATTTCCGAACACACCCCTAACACGTAAGTAATTGAAAGGCTCACTCCATCCCTGCCTTAAACACCATAAATGCTGTGAATACACATACTAAAGCCTATGCCGTTTTGTCTTTTCGAAATGCCTCAGTGAGAAATCCCACCAAATCTGAGGACGAGCGTCTGTCTGCTGATCTTGCTAACTTCACTTCAGTTCTGACTGACAGCATTTAGACAAGACCTGCTGACTTTGCTTTTCCCAGAAATGAGTTGGATGGAAGCAGTTGTCATTTATTTATTGATCCCTTTTTTTCTTTGTTCTAGTTTTGGTTTTGTCTTCAAGATTGCATTAAACAAACTAATATACAGTATATCATAATACCTGTACAGTATATTGTAGTGTTGGTGGCAGGGTTTTGGGCTACGTCCTTTTTTTTTTTTTTTTTTTGGTCGGTGAAGAGTGGGGGGGCGGGTGTTTGTGTGTTGGAGGTTGAAGTGAAGACAAGGTATAGTTGGCCCGGGGCACAAATCTAGCCAGGACAGTCTCGACCTATAGGTGAAAGGGGGTGGGCCTAACTGGAAGGAACTTGGAGCAGAACCAGACTAGGAGCATGTGGGCGGCAATGCTGTGTTTTTGTGTCGACTGCTGGCCTCATTCTGTCACTGTGGGAACCATACATACTCCATATAGGATGGGGCGGGGTTTGGGGTGGGTTGACTCCAGAGCCCAGCATAGAAGCTTCTCATGGAGGTGATCTGGCTCAACAGTGCATCCCGACCTCAACGAAAGACCCACCCGTTCACTTTCGATACCATTTATCTTCGCTGCAGCCCATCCAGTCTGACTTGGGGCCAAAGGCAGCCTACAACATGGACTGATAAAATTGTCAATCACAGGGTGACTGTGAATGAGAGATTGAGGGGGAACTGATCCCGGATAAGGTTGCCAAATTTTAAATTGGACAGTTTCAATCAGTGATGAGAGGTCATAGTGGCATCTGGGAATAGAATTTGAATCAAGTCTTTTCAATGAACATAAAGAAAAAAAATGCTGAATGGACGAAAAAGGACAAAAAATTAACAGATTCCCGATGATCCAGTGCACACACACACACACACACACACACACACACACACACTCATGCACGAATGGACACACACACACACACACACACACACACGTACTTGCCTGCCCCCTTGGCACTCTGACAACCGCCACTCATAATTTGTACATGTTTATAATGCACAATAGACATAAAGTTAACAAAATGATCGTGCATTAAAGGTAAAAAATGTGGCTGTAAATGTATATCAAATCTGATTTGATATTTTTTGCTTTTATCCTCAATCATTCAAAATAAAACAAAAGAAGCAAAAACGTGCTGACTGTTTTGGTGATGACATGAACGAAACATGATGTTGGCTCCGTTTGTCAATAAGAGTGGGTAACAAGAGGTGAAACGCAGCTTTCATTTGATTCCGTGATTTATTTTATCCTCCACTTAATCTCTTTGTTCAATTCCATTTTTGTCTCCTCTCCACACACACCCTATTTCCTATCTCAGTGAAGCATTAGCTTGTCCATGACGTGTCGACCTTTCACCCCACTCAAATGGACCTCTTTTCCACTGGACGATGCTTCCTTGCACTCGTGCACGCTCTCTTCCTTCCTGTGTGTGTCGGGGGGCAAAGGGGAAGCTTAATAGGAGACTTCCGCTTGTCCGTCTGCGCTTTTTTGGTTCGTATGTAGCCTGAAACCTCGTTTGGAGGCCCATGTTTGTGTGTGGAGAGGAAAGACTTGCTGGCAACAAACCGAAGCCCTGCTTTACATCTTGGACTGTCTGGAAAAGCCTCGCCTGCCAAGTGAGAACATGAAAAGCAAAGAAATTCCTGACATTTTTTTCCTTTCCATTGTCTGCTCCACTACAAAAAAAAATGCAACCAACTAGAAATATAGTCTTTGCAAATGAGGTCATTTATTGTCTTCGTGCATATGGTTTGGCTCACATTATAAAAAACAAAATAAAACATTTGTTGATGAGGTTTTTGTTTTTTAGTACTTATTTGTCAAAGTCTTGCTGACAGCAGCTCTTGTTTTGTTGTGCTGCTGTCTAGCCTCGGGCCTCCCCGACTGACTCACATACACACACACACACACACACACACACACACACACTTAGACACACTTCTGACTGCTTTCTGCAGGTAAACAGGCCGTGTTTGGATACCCGTCTCAACATGCGCGCACACACAGACACGCAAAAGGCAACAAACACATGGAAAGTGGGAGTGCGTCTTGAGGTGCCACGCCACACCACGCTCTCTTGCCGCGACCTGTTCGACAGGGTAAACATACAATCTCACTCATATGCCTGAGAAAAAGAAGGATGCAAATGAATATTGTCACCCAGCTCCTAACATCTGTCGCAGACTACGTGGTAACAATGTACAAGTTGAAATATCATGTATTAATCCACAGCAAATCCCGGTCCTGTAAATCGTAAGCATTGTGCTGCTGACTGCTTGAGAATCCTGCTGAGAGATATCCATGTAAAATATGATCGCGCTCGCCTATGCAGCAGTAAGAGTCCCAGCCTCCAGTTGACACCCACTATTCATTCACTCATTCCCCTCTGGGAAACATATTGCAGCCTCCAGGTGTATCATTTGCATTTATCCGTATCGTTGCATTGAGAGAGTTTAAGAAAGAACCATTCATCATGTTATAAAATACCGGGGGAATCTCAGGAATTCGGTCATCCAAAAGGAAGTTGAATGTGCATGTGTACTTCAAAGCTGTTTTTCAACAATGAATGGCAAGGTATTTTATTGAATAAAAATAAACTCCCCATCTTGCAGTGCACCATGATGCTGTACTTTACAGTATTGATACGTCTGATATTCAAGTATGCAATATTCATCTTGATCATTTATGTTTCATCTCAACTGCCATCACATTCAAGCAAACGATGAATGTGCTGTACTTATTACATACAGCTTAAGTTTGATGAAACATTTTTAAAAAAATAGTTTTGGTCTGCTAACTGTAGGGCAAGTGTTTTTTGAAAAAGTTATCCCTTCTTAAATTACGTTATTGTCGGCGGTTGTCTTTGTTTGCAGCTCTGATGGTTTTATCGGTTTGTCTGCTGTTGTAAAATCGACACCAAATGTCAGCTGGGATAGATTTCCCGCTCACCCTCAACACTAATGAGTCCAAGAGAAAACGGGTGGACGGTTATTAGTTGTGTAGTGTTTAGGATCACAACGGGGTAGCTGGGGGGGGTTCCCATCAGTTAGTGTTATTTCACACTCAGTGCCAAAGAGAGTGCCGTGAAAGCAGATGCATGTTTGCCTTTGCCTTGAGAGTTCTTTCCTGAAAGCAGGTCAGTCGGTGTGGACCACGGCTGCTGACAACAGTGCCCACTGAGACCCACTGATGTGGAAGCAACATATTCACACCATGCTTTTGAACTGGTGCTAATATCGGCCAGAGATGGGCTAAGCTTACTTGGGAGCATTGCATAAACAGTTTGGAGTGAAGCATGCTCAATTAATGGATGCGATTTCACATACTTGACATCACTTGTGCAGCACAAAACCATCTGGTGCGAGGAGTTAAAAAAAATAAAAAAAATTTACAGGTCTGATATTGTGGAAATGTTGGGTTAGAACTTGGCCCATTTGTTGCTTCGTCTAGACAGGCGGCGATTACGTATTGTATTAATAAAGTGTCAATGTTATTGTGGTCCGTTTTCACACAGCGTGGGAGCGACAAACGTTGCTTCAGTCTGCGTTTGCTTGAACTGCGTGGTCCTGGACTGATGTCAAATCCGAGCCGCCGTCCCAACGGACCATACCGACCCCGAGTGACCTGCAATAGCAAGCAGCCACCAGCAGCACCGTCACAGCTGTTGCATTCAGTCTGCGAGACTTTGCGAATAAGCCACAAAGGACGATTAGGCCACATGTTACTTATAAAAAGCCTCACCTTTACCTTTCGACTCTTAGGCTCTATTTCTTTTGGCAACTTGGAATTTTGGGATGAATGTGCTGCTCTTGGCTTTTTCTGTGATGATCATTTTCCCTTATTCTCTTCCACAGGCTGCTTTGATCCTTCAAAATGCCAAAGTGCCACAGAGACAATGATCCAACAGAGTTCAAAGACTGTTTAAATTTCGTGTGTGTGTTAAATTATTGAAATGCTGCCATAGCGCTTAATTAATGAAACCGTGTTTTGGTGTGAAAGATGACCTCTTTTGTCTACGACTGGGAAAAAAAAAAAGAAAAAGGTTCTGTTCTAATGATATTTGTTCTACTTGTCGTTAAAAATCCAAATCGATGCATCCGAGGCGATGCTCTGCTGGTGAAATGTTGCGTGTAGGTTGTAACATGAAGGTAGCTCCGGGCAGTGAAGTGACAGATTGAGAGGGTGTATTGGTGCTTGGTTTTGAGATGAGATGTTTATGACAGCAGCAAATTCCATCTGCCATTCAACAGGCTGACAACGCAGTGTTTTGTATACACCCATACCCACATGCACATGCACACATTATCCGTTTTCCAAGATTGATGATGGCAAAGTGGGCCCCATTTTCGCAGCATATATGTGTCAACTTTAACTTGAAGTCCAAAATTTGATTATACAGTAGGGCAGTCGTCCCAAATTTTTTTGTGTCACGGACCAGTTGAGACAAGTACATGTTGTTTGCGGACTGGCAACCATTTTTTCTTTGCTTTTACATTGCCAGTTTTAAAGCACCTTTACTGACAACAAAGATAATAATAGAGTAATTAAGCATTTTATAAGCAAAGATGTTTTTTTTTCATTCATTTCAAACAGTGGTATTCTACTGTACAACAAATGTAGAATAAAACACAGTGAACTATTAAGAAAATGACCAATCAGGAAAACTAATTATGCCTTATAATGTAAACATAAACATTTTTAAGTTACGATCCTACTGTTCGACTCATTGCTACTTGCAAATGAGACACGATTGGTTGCCGCTTTCATCCGGTGGCTGCAGCTCGTTAGTAGTGACTAAACTGTTCATGTTTATGTAAGCAGGCTGTACAAAGTCTGCTTGCATTTTTTCATGCTTTCCACTCGACCACTTGGGTGCTACTTGTTCAAACGATTCAAGAGGTTTCTTGTATTGTCTTGTTTTTGACAACATAGCACACATAACAGCTTCCACCTCCATGTCGCTCTGGAGATACCGCTAGGGGAGGAACGTCTCTCGTCAAAATAGTTTCAACTTTGGAAGTCATGGCTCCCATCAGCTGCGCGTATAATTATACATGTGGTCAATTTGTGACTATTACTTTCTGTTTAATGCTTCTTTCATTTATTGGTGGATTCCTTTTATTTCAACTTGCAAACCAATGTTAGAAGTGGCTGAGTTAGTTAGAGTGGCGCACATTTCCGCCACGTCTGATGGAGTAAATTTGCTCACAGCTCGCAGGTCTGTCTCTGTGAGGCCAAGTCGCAAGTGAGCCGAGGTCCGGTACGGGTCCGCGGACCGGTGGTTGGGGACCCCTGCAGTAGAGGACACTGTGCACATTGGAGGTCACAGATAGTGTCGCGTTTTATTTGCCTGACTTCCACGCAGGCAGCGTGGCTTTAGTTCCCATTCTGTTCCAGTGCAAATGCACGAATGGTGGATCAATTCATTGAACGAAATATGATCATTACCTTAAAAATATTATTAATAGCAGCCACCTGACTGCGCAGCACAACTAAGGGTGGTGGTGTGGTGGTTTGGGTGGGGGGGTTGCCACACACGGGCGCATAATTGGGGTTGGACGATGGCCTGCAGGTGCACACCCACAGCGGCAAACGTTACATCATCCGCAAAAAGAGCTCTTCTTACAGTTTGTTTTCCAGTAAATATACTTTGTGTGTGCCAATCTCCTGCATGGACTCCAACGAGTCCTTCAGCTATGTAGACTGCGCACCTCTCTCTGCGATGAATTAAAGGGAAGAGCTGGGAGCAGCTTTGATTGGCAAGGAGTCGGTTGCGTTACCTCCCACAATGATGCACAATGGCACAAACGCTGCTTGTCTAGCAAAATAATAATAGGAAAACTCTACCAGTCCGTGCAGTTAGACTGCGCTTGGCACTCGACTTGCGCTGGGCACGAAAATAGGGCCCTTAATGTCTGAATTTAAACAAAGTCAAGCAGAAGCAAAAACACAGTGATCATCTTTGTGCATCTGAAGACTGTGACCACTTCAAGGCACGTGGGTCGATGATGCAAGAGCCCATGTTTGGTACATATTGGTGTGAAGCATTTATTTTTCACAATCACAGTCTCTTGATTTTGACTAACTGGGGTGGTGATCTGGAGAAGTACTGTCTACCGCATTTTTATTTTTTTTAATCACATGACACATTTACGATTTTTGGCCTCGGTCTGTGCTATACTGGGCTCAAAGAGCTCTACTCTGTTCTATTCTTGTTGTGGTTGTACTTGGCAGGGTGGAGGGAGCCTAAAATGTACTCTAATATTCTGTCCCTCTCATTTGCGTAGCTAAATATGGGAACCAGACACCTCTTGGGATTATGCAGCGTAGTTTCTCACCATCATATATACGTACCGCTCTGAGAGTGCCACTCCAAATAGAATTGCATTACACTGAGCGGTGTTTCAAATTTTGAGTATTAGTTGCCTGGAAATATTGTACGCCATGCAGCGACTCTGTTACAGTTGAATTTCATGAGTTAGTGGAAGTGGATCTATTTAGGTGTAGTTCAATGATCTGTGTACTAAACCTGTTAGCGGGAGCATGTAAAAGAGCAGAATAGATGGGTTCGTTTTGAGGAGCGCACACCACCATCCCCACCTGCACAATTGAACTGGTCGGTGTCCCACATTCATGATGACTCTCAGCTGTGTGTCAAACTAAACAGGCACGCACGGCTTTCTAATGTTTCCTCCAAAACGTGACGGCATGTGGCTCCGTTTAACGAGAGACATAGAGAAGGACAAGCGGGATGCTTTCAAGTGTGCGACTCTGCTGCTCTTTCAGGGGGCTCATACACCACATCCACGAAGATGGTTCTTGGTCCGAATCTCCCTTTCTATGTGGAGTTTGTATGTTCTCCCCGTGCTTGCGTGGCTTTTCTTCAGGTCATTTAAGACTCCATATTGCCCATGGGTGGGAATGTGAATGTCAAGGGTTGCCTGTACCTCCTCTCAGATCCAGCCGAGATTGGCCCTGGCTTCCGAGTGACACTCAACAGCTTACAAGTAGTATGAAAAATGAATGGATGTTTTGCAGGTAACTGAAATTTGACATGTGACAAGCAGACCTTTTCAGTGGGTGTAGTGTGGTTCTGTTTGCGTTCTGTTAACTAATAATGACAGCATTTGGACCAACCAGAGCAGTTCAGTCAGCGTGAGAACACTGACACAAGAACTGAGATGTATGTTTTTCCTTTTGATTCAGTATATTTTGTATGATCTTTGATGGACCGGATTTGATTTCGAAGGTCAAAGTTCTCAGAAGTAAGTTTTGAAGTAATTGCTATTTGATCCAGCCCCGTGCGGTGGATATTTCTCATTTGTGACATGCAGTAGCTCAAGAGGGGCGTTAACAGGACTCCCTCATTGGTAAACAGTCATAAAGAGTTCAGGATTCAGTTGCATAAACACAAATAGCAGACTATTGATAGTACCAAGCAGAGTGTCCAGGGACATCAGCACGTTATGAAACTCATTGCTGCACCTCACAGAACTTTGAAATGAACCATTTGCGTATTTGTGCGTGGGAAAGAAGGGGTGCCCGTGTTTCAATACAACGACCTCTTTCTGGACTCTTTGTTGTCCTTTTCCTCTTTTCACTTTGTCTTGGCCTGTTCCCTCCAACCTGACACGTGTAATTTGAGCACAGTGGCGGCTGCATGGAGACATGCCTCCACGTCCCCTCGTCACATGAATCGTGAAGTAAGAGTGTATTGTGCGGCTAGCAAGTCTCTGTTTCGCAGTCAGGTGCCATTCTCATCGTGAGACATTAACTTGCAATTACCCCCCACACACAAACCACAGCGGGGTGTGTGTAATTTAGCACTGCAATGATTGATTGGTCTGTTTATATTTTACTTTGGCCTGACAGGAATCTCCCAAGTTCAAGTCGCAAACTCCTAGCAGATGGCCCAGCTAGTCCTTTGAAGGAAAACCGTAATTAACCTTTGCAGGAGAATAACAAACTGGAACACAGGGACGCTGCGGCCTGGCTGTTGTGGTTTCTGGGTTTGCTCCATCATGCTCTGGATGGTGGGGGGGGGACACTGGTGAGCTGGACTGCCGAGGGGCAAATCTCACTCCATGGGTCCGCTGGCAAGCAGTCTAATCAACAAGGAAAAATCATGGCATTTCCCTGCCTGCATATTTACTATGGTCAGATAGCCTTATTTGCATATGAGATCACTTCTACTGCTGTTCAGAAAGACAACTGTTTAAAAAAAGGGGACACAATTCCTTTTCCCAAAACTTAACATGGTATTTCAACTTAAAATGTGTCTGCAATTTTCGTTCCAGGCTCAAACATTTCGAGAAAAATGCTTCATTATCCCCCCCCCACCCCCCCACCCCTTATAAATCACTAATCTAACATTCAGTAGTATAACTATTTTTTTTTCTGCTGGCCTCCATTTGGTTCCAAGAAGATCCGTTGCTAAACTACTTGTTGGGTTAACCTCTGACAAGTTGTCCTTGGGCTTTTTTTCCTCTCATGTGGATTCCTCTTGAGGGCCAGAGTTGCTCCGTTAGCGGTGGATGTCCTATCACTTCACTCTCACACAGTGTACGGGGTTCCACAACTACATAATAACCTGAACGACAGCCACTGGGGTTTGCTGCCATTTGAATCGCGGGTGCACGGCATCGCAACATCATAGATGTAAAAATCCAGATATAGGGTTGCGTTTTCCATTGTGCAACAGATAAAATCAATAGATCAAATCGCTCGATGTGTGGGTGTGAGTCGCTAACTCTCATTTTGTTTGCATGGTCGAGCGCTGGGGGCCTAAGGTCATAGGAGACTTCAGCCCATTGGCAGACTACATTCTGGAATGGTTGCCAGTCACTTACTTGCAGGGCACAAAACAATTCACACTCACCTTAATCCAAATGGGCAATTAGAATCTTAAATGACAAACCCCACTTCAAATTAAGTAAATGTGAATTCAAAACAGAATACAATAATTAGCTCATCCTTTTCAAACGGCGTTCAACTGAATACACTCCATCTATCCATTTTCTAATCCGCTTGTCCTCACAAGGGTTGCGGGCATGCTGGAGCCTATTCCAGCTGTCTTCGAGCAGTTGGTGCGGCACACCTAAACGAACAACCGTTCGTGCTCACAATCACACCTAGGGGAAAATTTAAAGTGTTCCATTAACCTGCAGCGCATGTTTTTGAAATGTGGGAGGAAACCGGAGTACCCGGAGAAAACCCACGCAATTGGACTTTGCCTGCAAGATAATCGCTTTGTACCTGCAACAATTATGTGCAATCCTCAAATGTCACGCTATCCAGTGGGTTTGCTTTTATTGCAACTGTCAGATTAAAGACCGCAAACTCCAAATGTCTCCATCAAGCAGGGAGAGCTGGAGGCTATTTTGACGCTCAATGGTGGCTTTTAATTTGTTGGATTTTTGTGGGAGCTCCATCACTTCGCAGACACTAGAAAATGCATTGCTGGTTTTCTGCTCATTCTGTTGGCCTGAAATGCTGCGGTGCTTTGCAGACACTTTCTTTCTATGAGCTTTGTATTGATGACCGCAACATGCGACATTCACACACCGGATTGGTGTTTTCATTGTCAGCGGTTCAGGTCAGAAACAGATCCTGAATGATTTTGAACGATATCGACAGTGAAAAATATTGTGTGTTGAATTTATTCAATTTTACTTTGCCAAGTGGTTGCACAAAATAAAATGACCTGGAGCCAGATACATTTTGAAGTAGATGAATAGTCTACTTAAAAAAAAAAAAAAAAACTATGTCTTGAAATAAAATGGGGTAAATTCAACAAAAAGATGTACCGGGAAATGCTTTTAAATACTCACATGCTGTAGAAATCAATCCGTCGTTAAAAAATGCATATTGCATTCATACCCTCGGTCTTCACACTTGAGCACACTGAGGTACAAATGTGTAACAAATTCTTGCAAAGTTAATGCTAAACCACCCTTCTGGATTCTTTCCACATGCTGTTTTGTTACTTACCTAACATAGAGTGTAATGTCAATTGCCTTAGAACTAAGATCCTAAAACGCCTCAGGTTTATGTCATCACTGTTGCCCAAGGGAAATGTAATAAATGTTACTCACTATCATACTAATTGGCGCCCCTTAAAAATAACAACTGCGGTTTATAGAATGCTGGTTTAGATGATATTTTATGCAGGAAAGGGTGATGTTGTTTTCTTAAGATGTTATCCAGCAGCAGCTTGAAGTCTTACCCTCAGAGCTACAGTAACCCCCCCCCCCCATCCCCTCCTTCCCCACCCTTTCAACAACGTCTCCATGTGCATTTTTAACAGGC
This sequence comes from Hippocampus comes, assembly GCF_001891065.2. Lineage (NCBI taxonomy): Eukaryota > Metazoa > Chordata > Actinopteri > Syngnathiformes > Syngnathidae > Hippocampus > Hippocampus comes. The sequence continues at coordinate 1,961,390 of NW_017805009.1, forward strand.
TGAAGGAACAATGTGGGCCTTGTGAGGGCTTTCCATAAGTTTTTTTTTTTTTGTTAAGGACGCGGCATTTCAGATAAACGGCTTCCTTTCACTGCTTTACAATAGAAATGGATATTAGGTGTCCACATGGTGTACCGGGTGCTGGAGAAGAAATACACATTCTCTTGATTTTGATTCAAACATCCGAACAGACTGACAGCATTTGACGACTAGTATGTATGCCCTTCCCCTTTCCACAAGTGTTAAAGTCTTGGAAAATATTCTGTCCACAGTGGGGAGAAATCTCTGTTGGGGTGGAGAGCAATGGTTGTAACCTGTGGACAGACTGCTGCTCAATTCTATTTGCTGTATATAGATCACATTTTCACTCACCGGGCAATTTCAACACCTCAACACCTGACCCACATGGGGTTCAGTCACTCTGTCATCTCATTACGGTCTGACTTCTTTGTCTGTTCCAAAGTGAACACATTTTGACCTCCATTTGGTTTGTTTTTACCTGTGGTTAGTTCCAAGTAGTTTTAGCAGTGGCATTCCGTCGGGGCGTTCAAGGCCTTCTCTGCAGGCGCAAAGGATGTCAGTTAACTTAATACTAACAATGTATCTAATACGAAGCATAGTTGATGGGCTCATGGATTTTAAGAATAATAACCCTTCAAACAGCTACTTTAACACATATGGAGCAGCACCATAGAGTACAAACAGAGTATGCAATAATACTCTTCGGCATTCCGTTGTCTGCTCTGAAATGACTACTGGAGCTCATTTGTTGACCTTCTATGCCTCTTTGTTCATTACATTGAATCTCTCCCAGTGGACCTCAGTGGGAACTGGCATGTTGCTCCACAACATGATAATACACTGAAGATGCACAGCTCTTGATTGGGACTTACCTGTATCATAGGTTGTACAAACCCATTTGCTAAACCACCTGCTAAATATCTGTGATGCAATTGGGGTGTGAAAGATGAAGAATAATATATATCATGCCACAGGTGGTTTTCCACGGTGGCAAGGTGTGCCAACTGCCATCTCTACCAAATGCCTTGCCACCCCAGTTGCCACCCTGACTGTTTAGCAATCAATGCTAAACTCAAATTTGTATTCTAAATGTTCTTGGTATTGTGTCTATAGTGAGTAGAAACGTTTTGATCACCAGTTTTGACCAAAAAAAAAAAATGGTTGGATCCTACTGCGCCACTGTTGACGGAAACTTTCTAGAGCTGCCATTGTTCCGTGTGATGTTTTCCACGTCCAGATGAAGTCAAACCACCTTATGCCCTGCTAAGACCAACGGCACATGAAGTAGCAATAAGAGCATATGTGGTCAACTTGCATTATAGGGAAAAGTGTGAATACAAGTGAGGCCAGCACAGGCTCACAGTCAAAGAAAGATACGGTGGGGTGCCCTTTTGCATGCACTCTGCTCTTTTTATAACTCCACGTGGGTTCAAGGAAGCCGGCTCCTGCGTTCTGTTACCAAGAAGAATGCAACGTGTGTGGGGTTTACATCAGGCCGTGAGTATTGTGAGTGCAGCCCTTGCTGTGACAGTGGCACCTTCAGGGTCAGACAGGTTGCAGCATTGGAGATCATGTGTAAAAGAAGTTCTGTTTGCCGCTGCATCGCTGTCTGTAAATGCACTCCCCTTGATTCGGGGTGGCTTACACGCAGACTCAGTGTCAGGTGAATGAGGAGTGCAGATTTCACAAGCGTGACCTTTAAAGAAGTAGTGTTGTGTTTGCTCACCCCAAAATACTGTACATCATCGAGTAAATCTTTTTCTTTGGTCACTTCAATCAAATAGATTGAGATGCAAAAAACATAACACAGACACATGAATACCGGTGACAATTTCACACTGATTGAGGATGCACGAGTGCAATTATGTCCATTTGGAGTCGTGTTTCTGCAACGTGTGTCGTCGCTTCATCTGGGCACCAATTTTGAATGGAATTATGTTTCCGCACCTGTGACTTTACTTTAAATGACCACACACTGGCAAAAAAGGAGTGCTACATTCACTAAATTTCATTTCATCAAGTGCTTGCATTATAAGTAAGATCATCTGGATCCAGACTCACACAACACACCATTTTTAGTGCAGCTGCTCACCAGCACTGATGGTAACCTATCATGAGATTACTTTGATGATGAGGATGATGCATGCTGGATTATTTTAGCGATTTCATTGAAGCAGTTGGACCAAAATGGAGTGCACTGCTACTACTTCTGACCAACATGACATTATTCAGGGGAAGGTTGGGGTAGAGCCGCGCAGATCGTCGCACAACTCCTCCAGGCAGCAATGTTTTGCGCAATACAAATTTATAGGTGACACCGGAGTTTAGAAGATTAGATTTAGATTAAGGAGACGGAGTGAGAGAGGTTGCCCTGTCCCATTCTTTTTCAAGCATACCGATAATTAAAATTTTAGTCATTAATTAAATTCATTCAAGACATGACATGACCTCGACTTTCATAGATGAGCCTGTCCACCACTCTGTGATTGTAAATCGTTGTCTCATCAGACCATAAAACTTTGACTCTGAATATTTGGAGTTTGTCTCAGTACCTTTGGGCAAATGCCAGTTTGGCCCTCCCATTCTTCTTGCGAATGAGTGGTGAGCATTTTGCCGTGTCATTTCTGCATTTTTGTTTATGTTCATGACCTTCACTCCTGCCTTGTGGAGGTTGATCCTGATGTCACAAACAGCTGTATTTGGGTATTTCTTTACAGCTATCAACATTTTTCCATGGTCCACTGCTATTTTTTTCCCCCATGATCTACCCTTTCGACATCTGTTACTTAGTATAGCAGTGATTTGTTTATTCTTCAGGACATTTCAAATGGTAGCACAGTATTGGCAATGGCCTGTGTTGGTGAAGTGGCTTTTTTGGTACATTCTCTCAGCTTCAGTTTTTCACCCATTGACAGAATTTTTATTTTTCATTGCACTTCTAACGAGTGTAAATGTTATTCACAAATGCAAACTCTAATGTGAAATGGAGTGCAGACATTTAGTGCTGTTTATTATTCTATTAAACAATGTACGTAATAAAATACACTCGGGCGACAAAACGCTTCTTAGTCGCACATTCCTATAATTTGGCTCAAACAAGAGCTGTGAACTTAAAAGTTGTGTATCAGATAAAGATGTAAGTGTATCCTATTCATATTTTGAGATCAAACCCGAATTCTTTCAATCTATAGCAAAAATGAAGCCTTGGGAGGGGAGCACTGTACATTCGAGAAAAAAAATGGTGTTTTCTCAGTTTTATTCTGTCAAGTGGCTCCACACAATAGAATCATCTGGATTTAGTTAAATGTTTTTGAAGTAGATATAAAGTCTTCTTAAAAATATATCTGGATCCAGGTGATTTTATCTCAGGCAACCACTTCAAATAAAATTGAGCAATTTCAACATTTTTTCAGTGTACACACAATTCACTTTAAAAAGTTGTGTCGTTTGCATTAAATGCAACAAGTGACTAAGCATGCAGCGAGAGACCATGTATTTATGCTTGTAAAGTGCTGGATCTATATACAGCTGCTTACATGAATAAGCTGCAGTATTTTTTTGCCCCCTGGCCTGCTTGCCAGGTTCTGCTTATTGCTCTGTAGCGAGACAAGTTCCCACCTGAGCAGTTATTCCGCTATGTACAATAACATGCAATAGAATTCACCACTGAAAGGCTCAGTTGTAATCAAGTGGAATTTTCCTGAAAGTGATGACGGTTTTAGTTTAAAACAAACATGTCAAGTCATTTAGAAATTTTCGAGGCCAAGGGGCGAGAACTGCTGTCGCAATTTCCAATCACATCCTCTGTCGAATAAGTGTCCAAGTTTTATTAGAACATATAACGACAAATAAAACTGCCGTGTTCTATTAAGGCCGTGTTCACTGCTCACAACTGATTAAAAAAAACAAAAAGATAACCGATCTATCATGAGTTATTACCTGACTGATGAAAATGTCAATGAGACTTTCTACAGCGCAAAACCTTCATTCATCAAATTTGTTACATTGTAATATGTAACAGAACTTTGCTCCATGACTGGTGAAAATATGTTGTTGCTGTTGTTTTAAATCCTGCAAAAGACAACAAAATGAACAACACGCATAGTTTGGTGCAGCCTTATGAGTGACGTTTAGGTAGATGGATTATTAGCATGGAAAGATCTGTTGTGGTTCCCCATTTTGACAGGCTGCCTGCCGTCAGGTTCTGTATCCTTAATGTTGACCTGTTAAGTCAGCAGACCCTCTCAACCCACAGGCTAACTAACATTGCTGCAGAAACCGCAGGCACCACTGACCATCAATCACCTCGGTGACGGCAACAACAACCGTGAATGGCCAAAGCACTTGTGCGCCGTCTTCACAGCCGCCTCATCTCTCTATTTGTGTCTTTTTACATCTCCTTTTCCAGAATCACTCATTGCAATCATGCCTTTTCTCTTCATCACGCACGTCTCATGTGCCACTGTGTGCATTATGAGAATCCGGAGCATGACTTTACTGAAACAGAATCCTCAGAAAAGGACCGGGGGAGGTTTATAGGAGGTCATGGTGAGCCCACCTTATGAGTCAGGCTACGGCACATATTAAACAGCTTGATATGTGTCTTGATCATGTGCCGCCACTGCTGCTCCATCCGGTGGCCTCCGAGAACCTCTTACATGATGTAAGGACACACATACGGGTCGGCCCGATGAAGCAGTTCTGCCTTGAAGGTGCGACCTGCTGTCCCACCTCACTCTTGTGATGGCAGGAACATTGGAATGGCGGTGGGGCATTTGAACCATGCTCGGAAGGTGACTCCTGGTGCCGGTGTTGGATTTCAAACTCGACCTACAAAGAAAGAAGCCATGCGCTGAATCTGTCAGGCCGGCGAGGGCGATTACAGCAGTACTAAGAGGGTGATGGAAAGGGCTCGAAAAGAAAACAGAAAGAAAGAGAAGCTCACACTTGATCACCCCCCCCCCCCGCTGTTGCTATTCATGCTGGGAAACTTTTATCTTTAATCAGAGAACACGTCCTCATCAGTAAAAGCTCATTAAAAAAAAATCAACAACAAAAAGACTGGGACATTTACCCCTTTTCCGCAAGCAGGTTGTAATTTGCAACATAGTATACTTCAATACATGCACGTTTATGTTGAGCTGTTGTATGCACAAGGTCAATTTGCAACTGGTTAAATGAGGAGTGATTTTATATCACCCAGGATGATCAGGTACTTGAAGTCATATCTGGTGATATGTTGTTTTGCATATGCCGAGGTGCCAGAAGAGAGTGGAGCTGTGACAACGCAAACTACCAACAATAAATCCAGATGCAATGTGTACTCAAGTACTTTTAGATTTTAACTGATTTGACTTCATTTGTATTTTTTGCATGCAACAAAGAGTTCTGTTAAAAACACGTTTTAACAGAGAGGAGATATTTATTTTGCACAGTAACTTTTTTCCAAATTTTCAATGATGTGCCTCTCTCTGGTGCTGTGCAGAGCTTGACTATGTTGACGCAGTGAGTTCCTTTTTCTGAAAGTGTGAATGTTACAGTCAATGACTCCATGTATGGCCTGTGAATGACTAACGACCAATGCTGGGTGTTGTCTGCCTTTCACCCGAAGTCAGCTGGGATCGGCTCCAGCTCCCCATTAGCCTGAATTGAATAAGCGGTATCAAGCATGGATGGGTTGCTCAATAGACAGGAAATAAACGACACGCTTTATGTAACTTTTCTTTGACTTCAGTAACTTCTGTGTAGGGCGGCCCAGTAGTCGAGTGGTTAGCATGTCGACTTCACAGTGCAGAGGTACCGGGTTCAATTCCAGCTCTGGCCTTCCTGTGTGGAGTTTTCCCCGTGCTTGCGTGGGTTTTCTCCGGGTCCTTCGGTTTCCTCCCACATTCCAAAAACATGCATGGCAGGCTGATTGAACACTCAAAATTGTCCGTAGGTGTGAGTGGGGGCGCGAATGGTTGTTCGTTTCTGTGTGCCCTGCGATTGGCTGGCAACCGGTTCAGGGTGTCCCCCGCCTACTGCCCGAAGCCAGCTGGGATAGCCTCAAGCACCCCCCGCGACCCTAGTGAGGATCATGCGGTTCGGAAAATGAATGAATGAATGAACTTCTGTGTATTTCGTGTTATTTCACTTCTAAGAACGATTAAATAAATAAATAAATAAATAATTAAACTGCTGTCATCTAATAATGCCGTATGTCAGCATCCATTTTTACCTGAGGTTAGGTAAGCAAATGTGATTTCCTTCCCGATAGGTCAAATTGCTAAAGTATAGTAGGAGGTTTGTACATTATTGTAGTGATTTTCTCAGTGTACGTGAGCATATCGTCAGAAGTTAGACCTTCCCGACATTCTAGGAAAAAAAAACATTTGTAGCATAAAAATGTTGTAACACATCCCAAGCACGAGGTCATCATTATTACCTGAAGTGATACTGTGTATCTGAGGATGCATGAATGGACGGCCTCAATATGTTCTGCCACTGAATGAATGAGCTACAAATACTTGGCCTGCTGAAGTAGACATAAATACGTTCAGAAGTCAAATGTATATATTTGACGTTCGTAGATATGGGGTAGGAAACTGCCTTTCACATCTTGTTTTCATCTTGCAGATGTAGTCACACAGCAGGCACAGTTCACTCTTCTCCAGTCCGTCTAGACCGTCGAGTGGGGTGCATATTAGTCACATTGTCCACTTATAAACAGCAAATAGAAAGAGACAACGATACGGTAGTGTGATATATCGCTGCTGGTTGACAGATTGGATGACAGCACTCTGCCACCTCTTGTCGCCTGGCCTCCCGCTCTCCCCAGGAGTTGCCGGCTCAACTGCGCTAAACTTAACTCCGAGCCCAGCCTGAATTTTGGACGTTTGTTGCCACACCCTTCCTTGTCGGTGCCGCCGCCTTCTTCCCAAACACATGCGTTTCTGTGCTCGCAGCCAAAGCAACGAAGCAGCTGCCAACCTGCTGTTGCTGGCTAATGGGGAGTCTTGACACGTACAGAGCCGAAGAGAAGAACATGCCATGTCAAATGTAGAACTGAATTCTAAATAGAGCCCGTCTATAAATAAAACGGAGCCGCACCAACTAGGGGACCAGTGGCCGCATCTAAAAATATGCTGTATTGTTATTGACGAGGAGTGCAACCTTCTCCATTTGACTGGATTTTTGTGTGGGGATGAGTGTGGAATCGGCATGGTTGCTTGGGATCGATGCAAACAAGTTGAGCCGTTTTCACACTGGTATGAGTGGAAGAAACATTGCAACCTAACACTTCGACAAAAGAGCCATCCTTTCACTTCTCAACAGGAATATTAGAAATGTTCAGACTTGAATCATTTTTGGACAGCCTGGTAGTCAAGTGGTTAGCACGTCGACTTCACAGTGCAGAGCTACCAGTTCCAATTCCAGCTTCAGCCTCGCTGTGTGGAGTTTGCATGTTCTCCCCGTGCTTGCGTGGGTTTTCTCCGGGTACTCCGGTTTCCTCCCACGTTCCAAAAACATGCATGGCAGGCGATTGAACACTCCAAATTGTCTCTAGGTGGGAGTGTGAGCGCGAATGGTTGTTTGTTTCTGTGTGCCCTGCGATTGGCTGGCAACCGATTCAGGGTGTCCCCCGCCTACTGCCCGAAGACAGCCGGGATAGGTCCCCCCCCCCTCCCCCCGCAACCGTAGTGAGGATAAAGCGGTTCGGAAAATGAATGAATAATTTTTAGCTCAAAGAATTACTCCGGAAGACAATGAGTGAGTGAGTGAGTTTGTTTACATATGCCAGAGTTGTCATCAAGAAATTCAACCAAATGTGCTAACAGCAAGCTCTGGCATGAACATTCCACTGTTTAGCAGTTGAGTATCTGGAGACGATTGATGGATGCTTTCATGTTTTTAAAGTTGCCGACCCAAAATACAATGTGTTACCCAACTTGTCTCCTGTCGCTCTCTGTGAGTTTCTGAATGGCGAGTATTTTATCTGGATCTTCAATTCTATACTGCAATCGTTCCAACATCGTTTCATCTTGAGCTTATCATTGATGTGGTAGCCTCAAATATACTACGTTTACCCTTCATACTTAAAGGGGAAGTGGTCCCCTTCTTAATATGTTCTATGTGCCTTCACTAGTCTAAACAGGGCATTCTGATTAATATTGCATGGCTCAGCTTCAGAAAACCGGTAAGACGTTATTGTTCGTTACGTGAGCCCTAAGCAACTGTGATGTCATTTTCAGTCGACGGCAATTAGCAAAATGTCCGCCCCCTGAGATGGCTAAAAATGGGTGGATTTTGCTGCGCAACTCCTATTCCACAAACACAATATTAATCAGATTGTCGCGTTTAGACTCGTGGTGGCGCGTAGAACATATTATTGAGTAGAACATTTTTGGGTTGCCTTCCTCTTTAACTTTAACGGTAACTGTTACAATTAGAAGAAATTCACCAACCAGATGACAAAACAACTTCATCATTCACACTGACCGGCAGAGAGGACCAAAAAGCATGCCTACACCAGTACTGTCGTTGTAAAGAAACACTACACACATGTGCACCAGCTGCGAGTCCCCCCGCTGTGATATGTGTGACATTTCAATGAAGAATTTGGTAAGTGATGTGCCTTTACTGGCGGCAGAAGTGCAGCAGTAAATCTTTCCTGGAGATGCACAAATGCTATTACAGCACTGTCATTATTGCTTCGTTTGTGACACTTAATATTCATGAACGACACCAGTGAGATGATTGATGTTGTTGAGGATGTTCACTTGATTGAAAGCCATGTGTCTTGCTATTTTTTTTCTAAATCTCATGATTAGGCAGGCATTAAAATATTTTAACTTCATCTAAATGTTAAAGGAGACACGATGTATTTTTTTGTTGCCTCCACAATGTAAAGGATTTCCCCCAGGTGTCATAATAATAATATATCGGTGGCCGAAATTGCATGTTTACTCACTCGAGCACAATGGTTCTTAACCTGGGTTCGGTGAATCAGTCTCAGGGGTTCGACGGAGCCTCTGCCATGGAGGTTAAGACACACTTGACTCAACATGTCATTTAGTTATGACACGCCCGCTTGGCCATCACTGGCTGCGGATGATCACATTACATTGCTTGTCCAATCAGTGCTGCGGAAAATTCAGATTCACATTGACTACTGTCAACACAGTAGTCAATGTGTGACTTGTTTTTTTTTTTTGTTTGTTTTAACACATGCTATGTCGAGCAAAAAAAGAAAGTTGTCGGGCAAATATGTACAACATGGATTCACATGCATCCCAGATCGTGATGGGACTCAACATCCTATCTGCATGATTTGTCATGCCAAGTCGAGCAACTCTCGTCTCGCACCGGCAAAACTGAAGGAACACTTCTTGAATCCTATTTTTATTTTTCCCTAAGGGTTCGGTGGATGCGCATATGAACTGTTTGGGTTTGGTACCTCTAACAAGGTTAAGAACCACTGCTCTAGCAGATTGTGACAACAGCAGGTGTAAAAGTGGTGGAGAGCAATAGTGTGCTTTAAGTTGCGTTGAATTGTTTCACAATGGAAATATACACAGTATAATCTCAAAACCCTCAGGTGCAAGGAAAAAAGTAAAGATATTTTGTTTAAATAAGTATCAAAAATACATTTAATGACAAATAAATCTCTGATTAAAACGTGCTATTTACCAGTGTGATGTGTGACGTGAAAAGGAAAAAAAAACCACCCTCCACCCTCCAACATCAACACTACAACAAACGTCTGCACAATCCATGACAAGACAAAAGTGGCATCAATTCATCAAATCAACTAATAATAATATAATAATATAGCGAATAACGGCTCCCAATATGATATAAACCGCAACCACATGATTGAAGACAAAAGTAACAAATATGATCAAATGAATAACTCTCTGGCAGTGTCAAGTAATATTATCTTTGGAAAGCCAAAGTTCTTGACTCAAGTCTGGTTTTAGATCTTATTTGATTCTGCAGGCAGAAGAAATATTAGCACTCATGTAATCCCATTTCCAAGTGATATAGTGTTAATACCAGAGCCTAATAATCCCTCTTGCTGATGGAAGTAGTCATGTCATTTCTTTTCAATGAATTTGAGCTGCTTTTATATTTTAAAAAACATTGACTGAGCTCCCGATGAGAACAGCCTCAGCTTTCTCTGTCAACAAGATTTGTCCGGTCCGACCATGAGAACGGACGTCCGCCCGACAAGTCAGGCGATGGTCATGGAGGAGCTCGCTTACTCGACTTGCACTACGGAGAAGAAGCTTGGCTACCTGGAAGCTTCTGTGATATTATTCCCCTGTAGTGGGTGTCTGAGAACCGGAGAAAGATTGAGAAAGCAGGCAGCTGTGCAAACACAGATTCCATTCCGGCGTGTTTGGAACAGATGTTGAAGGATCGACCGTGCATGGGAGATGAGAGTCACAGAAGGAGACTTTATCTTTGCTACCTGATGCTCACTGGCCTGATTAAACGTTGTCCCAGACGACAAATGCGGATTTAATCAAGGTATGGGAAAGTAACTTCCGCTTTCATGGCTGATGGCTGTACGACGGCATATATAGTACAGTAAAGGCAATCTATTCTTCCTCCCTTGAATGTGTCAATGCACGTTTACGAAAACAGTTACTGTACACCCTGCAACATATTTCCAAAGAGAGCACGATGAGCCCAGGTGCAATCAAAGCTACACCAAGAAAAAAAAAAAAAAAACACCAACCTCTCCAGCATTTTCCTTTTGCTGATTGCCAGATTAACTGTGGCCACCACGGTGCACATTTTCCCCTTTAATCATTCCCATGCATGCTCCTGGGATTGAGAAAATTGCTGTTATAAGTGGTATACAGAAATATTCTGCCCCCATGTTAAAGTAAACACGGGGGAAACTCACCCTTGTTTGCTTTTCCACTCAGCAAACAAATACTGTACAGCCAATTGCCTGTAATCAAATCACGGTGAAAGTGTAAATGATTTTTGAACAAAGGAGTTTTGTTATTGCTGGAAAGCTTCGCTAAAACCAAAATAATAGAGTGTCACATCCTCTCCCTGCATTTCCCTCTTTCTTTTTAAGCTGCTCATTTGTGCAGCCTCTCATTTTCCCCAGGGCCATTAATTAGCGCACGCTTATAGGAAACATATGAGTTAATAGATTAGAGCCATGCTTTAAATTGCTTGAGTACCTCCATTGCGGTTTTCAAGCAGAAACAAGAAAGCATTCCTCTGCCCATGGGCCACAATTCACAGGGCTTGAAGAGTGGCAGGAAAGCATGGGCCCCGGCCTGGTGGACACGTTCACAAACGCGGCGGTCCACCGCAGCTCACCATCCTTCTTCTTTTTTTTTTCCCCCAGTCACAGAAATGCGTCGTTCCACTCACACAGGCTAATTCATCGCTGGACAGTAATCAGTGTCTTGATATAAAGTAAATTCTCTTAACCTTTTCAGATGTGATACTGTACCTTCACTTACCTTACTTTTTCCCCCTGCAGTCAATTCCTTCCAGACATTCTGTGGTTTCATCTCAAGTTCTGCACTTCAAGGAGATTTGCCTGATTAGTGTCACAGAGCCCGGTGGATGACATGCCTGACATTTTCCTCCCCTTCAGCCCCTGCGCAGCTCAACCCTTGTGGTCTTCCATCATACACCGTGCATATATGGGATTAGTCACGCATGGCTTGCCCTATTTTGGCCCCGCCAAGGAGCAATACAAATGCAACTTTAATCCTCCTCCAAGACTATCGATGTTCGGTCCACTATTCGAGTCGTAAACAACGCCGCTGTCTTTCATTCCGCTACCGTACTTGCGCTCTGATTTAACCTTGCGTTACAGTGCTTACCCTAATATTGCCTCTGTCAAGCACAACATCACAGCAGTATACTGTTTTGATGCTTTCTGTGTTTGTTGACTACTTGCTTGCCCGCCCCACCAATCCACCAGCACTCGCCCAACACCACCACAATGCAAATGATACAGTCTCGATCATCAAACACACACACACACAAAAACTTTTGAGGAACGTATTTTCAATTTTTAACATCCACCAGGCCCAGTATCAAGACCGTCATCAGGAACAAGGAAGTAGCCTGCTAACTATCAGGCAGACGTGAAAATAAACAGAAATATGAGACTCCAAAAAAAAATTCCCCATTATGTTGAGGCTATTTATTTTCCTTTTTACTGTATGAGTCACTGTGGAGCCATTGCTCCATCCCAGAAAAAAAAACAACCAACCAAACAAACAAAAAATAAATAAAACAATCCTTTCCCGTCTCCAGGAAAAGGACTGCTCAAAATTTGAATTAAAACACACAAGTCTGTAATTATTGCCACTTTAGTATTATCAGGAATAAAAACATACAAAAACTATCCATTGAGGATACAAGCACGAATATACAATATATCAAAAAAAGCATTCTAAAATAAAAATGTGCAATATATGTACTGTAATCGTAGCCTAGTTTGCAACACGGTGATCTGCAACCGAAGGGAGCGAAATTACCTGAATTTTCGGTACCTCGTGGATGAATGCAATTGTCATGATACAAGTCAAGTGAGCAAAATAATGGCAATGTGAAATTCTGAGTCAATTATTGAAAAAGTTCATGGCAAGTCACAGTGGAAAGGAGCTGTTGAAATGTGTCATGCTTTTGTTTGACAGTTCAAACTCTGCACACTCCAGTTTTTACTGTACTAGGTTTCCTAATAACATAGATGATTTCTTGGCACAGGCCGAATGTGGTTACACTTTCTTATAGGCCACCTTTGGGCCCCAGCCTTTGGCATTTGAAAATACCACAAACCACGGGAATTACCTTTCAATGTTTGAGCCTTTGACATTGGATTTGGTTTACAAACTATTATAGAAACGTTTTCCTTTTATTTTTCCCCCTCCTCCATCTCGTGCCGTGTGAATCAACAGCTTCTCTACGTTTACGACCCGCCACGTGTTTTCGATTAAGGTAATTGAAGTTCAAACTGTGTATTTAACACTAATTTAAGATTTATATTAATTCTCTCACCTCCTCTACAGCCTTCTCACAAAACTGCCGCTTGGAGCTGTGCTGATGTTTTTGTTGGTGGTGGTTCACTCTGTAAAGCTGCGATTATGGCCCACTATCGTGCTATTGAAAGCAAGGTGAGCGTTACCAACCAGAGATGCCCGGTCCCTAAATGCAAGCTATGTGAACCTCCCACCACCAGCAGACATGCTCAAAGAACCCGCAAAATGAATACGGAATTTTGTTTCTAAAAACATGAAACATGATTGAAGATCATTGCTGAAAACAGGTGCAAAGACACAGAACTATGACGTACTCAATTGTGGAGCTATCGAATTCAACTGTTTTTCACTGTTTCCATTTTCCTGACGGTGCCTAGTGAGGGCATCAGTCCCCCTGCACCACTATATAAGAACTTGAGGGCGATTTAGGATCTAGGATGCCAAAAAGTACAAATTCCTTCTCCGGTTCCTCCTGCCTGGGGGTTTCATATCCGCCGTCGAAGATGGCGCCAGATTTCCCCGCTGCAGTTATACATCTGACATCTTGCTGCAAGTCTCTTTTACTGAGTGCAGCAGCCCTCAAATCAAAATTACAACCGAATGCGCCTATAAGACCACAATCAGTGTTTATTTGAACAAGTATGAGAACGTGAAGAGTTAAAATGGATAAAAAGAGACCAATAGGCCAGTCTAGATAACATGGGATGAGACACTTCCCACTTGTCAAGGCAGATTTATCAAACACTATTAAGTCAGCAAAATATAGGCCGCAAACATGATCTTTAAGATTGCGCTTTTTTTTTTTTTTTTTTTAACACATTCAGAAAAACTTCTGGTCAGTGCTTTAAGTGGAAAGAGCCGGTACTGCTCTCATTCGACTGTTGTCAGGTAAATAATTTCATCAAGTCGTTTAATAAATGTATAGACTAATAACACTAATAACATTAATACCTTATTTGGTGTTTTGATCAGCAGTCTTGTTCGGTACATTTATTGTTGACATTGCTGGCAACAAGTGAATCAGAAGCGCTAATGTTACTCAAATTAGTCATGGTAATTTGAGGAAAAATTGTTGCCGAGATATTTTTTTGGGGGGGAAGGGGGGGGCACTTGTAGAGTTGGGGGACGCTAACAGGAATGAAATCATTGGGGCTATTGGGAAAACAGTAGGGTTGGGCATTGATAACCGGGAATCGAGTGGAACCGGTACAAATATTCTGATTCTGCTGTGTCTGTAATAAAATTTTGATTTCGAGTTCCCTGCGCAGGAGAAGCGCAAGTCAAGTAGGACCAAATGAAAATGTTTGTGCTGGTGCCATACCCACTGGCCGATCCTGGTAACCAGCGCCCGCCCTCACAAGGCCCCAGTTTATTCTTCTGCAAGGCAGGCGGCACGGTGATGACTGGTTGGCACGTTGGCCTCACAGTGCAGAGGTACAGGGTTCGATTCCGGCCTTCCTCTGAGGAGTTTGCATGTTCTGTTCGTGCCTGCGTGGGTTTTCTCCAGCTACTCCGGTTTCCTCCCACAGTCCAAAAACATGATGATAATTAAACACTCTAAATTGTCCAAATGATTATTTGTCTATGCGTGGCAACCAGTTCAGGTTGTACCTCGCCCGCTGCCCCAAGATAGCTGGGATAGGATCCAGGACACCTGTGACCCTTGTGAGACTAAAAAGGTTTAGATGATCGATGGATGGATACCTCTGCAAGGCCTCACATATTGTGAGCAACTGTCTCAAGTAGTCTGGTGGTGTTACTTTGAAAAAAAACTTAAATACTGTTTTCTGTCAACCAAGCATGACAAATGGCAAAGATGTCCTCACAAATTTGCCTACCTGACATCTGTGAATTCTTTTTACATGTTTATTTTTAGACGAACAAGGATCGCTGATGATCACAGCGCATGCTTTTCAGGATTTACGATGCCGAGTCTATGGAGGGCTGTACGTTGCCTCCCTTTCGTCTCAGAAATGTCCGTGCACATCTTTAAGATTCCATCGCTAGGCCAGCAAAGCAGGGAAACCCCAGCCCTGAAATAAAGCAGTCAGCAGTCAGACAAGCTCATATCAGCTCTTCAGTTCCTGCCAAGAGATGAGGTCCAGAGGAATGACAGGCCTGGTGTAGAGAGAGTTCATTTCACTATCATTGAAACCAGGGTACGTGTGTGTGTGTGTGTGTGTGTGTGTGCGTGTGTGTGTGTGTGTGTGTGTGTGTGCGTGTGTGTGTGTGTGTGTGTGTGTGTGCGTGTGTGTGTGTGTGTGTGTGTGTGTGCGTGTGTGTGTGTGTGTGTGTGTGTGTGCGTGTGTGTGTGTGTGTGTGTGTGTGTGTTTGTGCGCACGTGTGTGGTGGGTTCGTACATGCATGCGTATGTTTGAATGGCAGCAAGGCAGTTCCAGCTGTTGTGCGCTTCATAGGCTATTAACTCTAATCAGCTCTCTGAGCACTCTGGGTGTTCTGAGACACTTCCACACACTGGCACTCCACAGGATATCACTCAACACACACACACACACACACACACACACACGCACACACACACACACGTACACAAGCCCACAAGCACTGGGTTTTACCTTGAAAACAGCAAGCAACATGAGAATGTATCAACTTCCTGTGGTAGATGAAAATTTGGGAGAACATGGAGTTTGGTGCAAAAATGTGTGTGTGTGCGCATGTGCATGTGTGTGTAAATATGTTTATATGAGTGTGTGTGTGTGTGTGTGTGTGTGTGTGCGTGTGTGTGTGTGTGTGTGTGTGTGTGTGTGTGTGTGTAATCGTGAGTGGTTGTTTGCAGTTGTTTGTAGCCTGGTCTGAGCGGGCTATCCAGTCTGTGGCTCTGGCTGTGATCAAGCCTCAGCATGTGTTGCACACATGTTTCCAGGCCTGTGAATGAATCTTTGTTTAGAGCTGCATCCTTTACAGCAGTTGGTGTATTTCCTCCTATTACAAACCTGCCTGAATGAAAGCATTTTGAGCCCTTTATGGGTCCATATGTATGCGAACAAACCTTGAACCAGGAAACAAGTTGGGACTCCTCACACGCACGCGTGTATGCGCGTACATGCACGTGCACACACAGATCGGCGCTGATCCCCTACCAACTCGGACAGTGACTGATCCCCATGGGCCGTTGGAGGCTTGAATGGTAAGCCGGCCATGACACTTCTCATCCCCTCTGTGTGTGTGGGCCCAATCAGCCTGCTCAGGCTTCCCCCAGCAGACGCGAACCACTGCTGCTCTGCAACAGCTGCCCAGCAAAGTAGGAGCTAAGGAATTCCACAAGCATTTCAGAAAAACATGGGTGAAATGTAAGGCGTACTTTGTAAAATGAGAGAGGAAAAAAAAACAGATAAAATTATGCTCATGTTGATCCTGTGTTGAATAACACTTTGTTTTTGGCTTGAAGAGAAAGTCAAGTCAAAAGTCCCCGTCCATATTATGATTAATATTGCGTTTGCGTGTGCATTATGAGTTAAGCAGCAAAATCCACCCGTTTTAACCCATATCAGGGGGGTTGTCAAATACTGTGCACCCATCTGATCATCAGTTAGCCGACTGCTTACAAGCTTAGCCCAGCATTTGGCACCTCCACAGTAATATGCAAGGATTCATTCTCTACTGTGAGAAAGGCATGTTTAGACCGCAACTAAAATAAGCAAGATAAAATAAAACACTCTGAAATCTTTTTTTTTTTTTTTTTTTGCCAAACTGTGCATGGAGAGTAATCCACACAAATCACGGATCAAAGATAATCTGTCGCACCCGCCAAAGTGGCTAAAGTTGCGGTATCACCCACCGCAGCTGCACTGGGCGGGTGTTGGCACAATTGCTGTAAATGGACACGCGCACAGTAATAAAGAAAAGTTTGAGTAAAAGGCATCACAGTCACGTAATGGGTTGTGTCTCGCTCAACAACAAACTAGCATTTCTCCAGCCACCACTCCCAATTTCCATGCTCGCTCGGTCCACAATGGGTCTTCTGCTTTTTCCCTCCGGGATGGCCGAGCCAAGTCCTTCCAGACCGAGCAACTGCCATTAAGATATAATTAGAATAGCATGTCTTTATTGAATTTGAAGTGATTCATTGTTTGCCTAAACGACACCTGCTGCCATGGCAACAAGGACTCAAAAGTGTCGTGTGGTGACAGCCGCAGCCGACAGGTAGTCAGTCCTTTTCCAAGTCCAAGTGCCCCGGCTCCTTTTAATTCGCAGCTGACCACCTTCAGCAGCAAACGACGTCCACAACCGAGAGCCTGGTCTCACATCGCCCACCTTCTTCGCATAAACATGCTGTTCCAGCTGACTCACTCTAAGCTCCCCTCACACACATCGACACAGCCTCACAAATAAACATACACACAAGTCATGCACACACTGACACTTGGCCAGGGCGCAGCTCAGCACATTCTTGCGGGGCATGTTGACACCCCGACAGGCGGGATCTATGAGTACTTTCTGGCATGGGGAGCATTTTGTTATTCCAACAAATACTGACTCCCCTTGCTCGCAGCCGCAGAGCAAACGAAGAAAGTTTTTTTTGTTTCCGTGGCACCACACGCAACATTGGCGACTATTGACACGTGTGATTGTGACTGAGTCAGAAGGCTCCATTTCATATTTAGTCAGAAAAGTCTCTGCAGACCACATGAAGACAGACAGACAGACAAAGTTATCCCAGAGCTTTCAGCCGAATAAGGGCATTAATTCCTATGCTCCCCAATTGTACATAATCAAATACGATTGTTGATTGTGAGACATTTTTGAGTTCTCGTTGGAATGTGCAGTTCGTCTTAATGTAGTGGTCTGTGGCCACTTTGAAACTGAATGCATATTTTTATAATGCTGAACCATGGAATGTCCTCGTTTTGTTTTATATTACCAAGATATGTTAGTAAGAGGGTGTAGATAAGGAACATAAAATTGAATGCAGAAGATAGACACAAATTATACGATTACCCAACTGTAGAAATAATGAATCCTTTCATGCACAAATAATAATTTTTTTCTCAAGTGTTTTTATTAGTCTCTAGGCATGGATAGAAAAATAATGGCAGTAGATGGCAACACACACATAAGGGTCCATTTGTAGTGGTTGATGCACATTTGACAATAAAGTTGATTTGAACTTGAACTTGAAGTTTAATTATTATAAGCAGAAGCAACATTTGAATAGTTGTCCACTGTAGTAACCGCTGTCCCTGAAAGGGTTAAGATACCTAAAATTGTGCAAGTTTTGAAATCAGAAATTACAAAGCCCTGCGATTGTCTGGGGAGCGCCTTGCCTCTCACTCAATGTCAGCTGGACGACTACAGCGCACCGTGACTCCAATGAGGACAACCGCTCGAGAAAATGGAAGGTTGGAAATGACAAAGCCTCAATTCCCTCGAAAGCAGGATTGGAAATGCAAATGGAATGCCGACAATTGCATTGTTTAGACTACGGTATATTATTTGGAATCTTATCACACAAGTAAACAAGGCAAGAGCATTCACACCCACAGCTGTGGTGCCCACGAATGTGGCGTTCAAAGTTGATCTTTAAAAAAAAAAATCAAAATAGCACAAGTTTCGAAGACACAAGGCACAGGACGAAGCCATACTGGTTGGAAAGTAGTGGTAGACAGACAAATGTGATAAATAGAGTCAAAATAACTTTCTATGCACGGGCTTCTGAAGATTGCAAGCGGCGGAAGAAAAGAAACAGATTAAGCTTTCTCATAATCAAAAATTTATCTTGTCAAAATCCAAAGTATTGAAGATTGATTGATCTGTCTCAGTCCTGCCAGTCATCACCTCATCAAGCTATGTCCATTCTTATCCTGTTGTTTGTTCGTTTGAATCTTGTGGTTTTAGACTTTTGTTAATTGAGTCGTTTAATCCACGGAATTTACTTACCTTTGTGTTCTTTTAAGGTGAACCCTTTCAGGGACAGCGGTTACTACAGCGGACAGTTTATCATGTTATCAGGTTACAGGGTGCATGAAAGGGTTGAATTCCCATTTTGAGAGTACTTCTGCCTTGCTTCCCTGCTTCCCACACTTAGGTCCTCAATCATGCACATCCATAACAGAGGGATTGGTCATGAGGAATATCAAAAACAATATCCATGACAGTCACTGGGTTAGGGAAGAAAAAAGTTCCAAATTTAATTTGTTGACAGCTTTCTCTACACCTCCTGCTCTAACATGCAATGTCCCACTTATTCTGTTGTGGTCTTTTCTGCTTTCATAAATATACGTTCTTATGTCTGAGGCTCCCTCTCGGGCTCTTTTAATGATCATAGGATGTCTATTCTAATGTGGAGCACAGGACTGCTAATGCCAAACACATGCGCGGAGGGCTTTACAGTGAAGACGGCTCGTCTTTTAAGTGATAATTATTTGAATCCTACTCTGCTTCTTGCAACATGTGCCTAACATGTGAGTGAGCCTTCAAGACAAGTGTAAAATGTTGGAACGCTTTCAAAGTCACAAGTACGTGTGTCTATTATTTCATGGAGATTAAGAGAGTCTCACCTTCCTTCATTTATTCCGCCCTTACTGACAGTTTTTCTTCGCATTGTGCGTGCGTGCGTGTGTGTGTGTGTATGTGTGTGAGCGCAGCCCACTTGTTCTTGGCACACTGGGCTCTGGCTGCAACATGACTCAGATGCCACCGGAGCAGGGTGAGTCTCCCTTTGCCTGCCAACTGCACATACTTTCAAAGTCAAGATTTGCAAAGGTCAATCAGAATTACCCTTGATTGTAAGGTGATGGCGATAAAAAGAGTCAATGGCGCCCGAGCACAAATGCCAATGTTTAAACTACTGTATTATTGTTTTGCTTCAGGTAAATGCAAACCAGAGAGCTCAAAAGGCCATTGAGCACGGCGGAGGTTTATTTGTGCCTCCAGCCCATGTCCTGCCTTATTCTCCACCTCCCACCCTGTTTTCCTGCCTTTGAAGCTGACGGCCTTTTCTTTGCAGCAGCCAGACAGGACCGACCACATCCTGTAAGAGACAGGAAGGAGCACTTTCTGCGCAGCTCCGTGGATGACTTAAGCACAGGTAACAAACTCAAGGCTTGGGGGCCACATCTGGCATGCCACATCATTTTTAAAGCAATTGTGTGTCTACTCCATGTTCCTTACTCAAATTTGCAAATTGATTCACCAAATTTCAATTTTCACGACCGTCTGATTTCTGAACTATTTACAGTCATTTGTTGCATACCCTTTGAAGAATAAAATGATGATGCAATTATAGTATACATTAAAAAGGTTTCACTGTTGTAATGGCTGAGCGGAACCATAACTACCACGTGGACCATCACGTAATTTAGTTTAACATGCTGACCTACAGTTTAGTCTCAAAAAAATAGACATTCTTGAAGCCATCCATCCATCCATCCATCCATCTTCTGATCTGTTTTATCCTCACAAGGGTCGTGGGGTGTGCTGGAGCCTATCCCAGCTGTCTTCGGGCAGTAGGCGGGGGACACCCTGAACCGGTTGCCAGCCAGTCGCAGACGATCAATTATTCGCTAAAACTGACAATCACACCTCGGGACAATTTAGAGTGCTCCATTAACCTTCCATGCATGTTTTTGGAATGTGGGAGGAAATCGGAGCACCCGCAGAAAACCCACACAGGCACGCGGAGATCATGCAAACTCCACACAGGAAGACCGCAGCCAGAACTAAACCCTGCACCTCTGCACTGTGAGGTGGACGTGCTAACCACTTGACTACTGTGCTGCCCATTCCTGAAGTCTTTTATTAATCTCAAAAAGACTAATCCAGTTTATGTTGTGGTGCACCTTCAATCATCAAAGATCCTAACAGCTGGCCTCTTTCACTGAACACAGGCCAAATCTTCATGTTGATATGGAAAGCTGCTTTTAATGGCCATGTTCACAAGCAGTTATAAATTTGGATATCATTTTCCCCAAAGCTTTCATCAAGAATCCACGTCTGACGCAACATATGAAAACGGCATTATGGATTCAGTTATTATATTCGAGCTCTATTTAAAGGAGACACAAATGCACACATTTTAAGGACTTATGTTTCACGATTGTAATGATGAGCTGGATCTTTTCAAGGAGAACGGTGTAACGGGAGACTTTATTTTTAATCGGGTCATGCATTTAGATTTTACTACCAAATTTGATCTGCACCCACCATACTTATTCTTTAACACCATCAACCCACGCGCCCCTTTTACTCCGCCCCACACTGAGGTCTGTGTTCCCATCCGCCTGCGTATGATGTTAAAAGGAGCAAACTGGAGAGCTCAATTCCTGCCAAAACCCTCTTTCATACCCAACTGTCGCATGTTTTTGGACATGCAGGCATGCCACTTTGCCAGACGATTGCTTTTTGGGATAATGAAAACAGGCACGCATCCAAATCATTTGACCACAATCCAGAAAGCAAGAGTGACAGTGGCTGTTGTGCTCTCAGCAGTAGGACTCCCACCTCTGGCAGCACAGAGCAGATTTTTTGCCCAGTCAGCTCTCAAGTTTGGGAACCGGTCCCTGCCAAATATACAGCTTTAATTTCGACTATTAAGATACAGTCCAGCACTTTTGGAGCTGCAGCACTACAACTAGAAGCACAAGTTTCATCAAGAAAGAAACAAATCTGGCAATACATTTTATATATATAATTTTAATTCGCCAGCGCAATGATAACTCTGTAATCTGTCATACAAAATCAATCACCCGCTTTGCATTTACTTCATGCTGTATACACAAACCCCAATCCCAATTAAGATGGGGGTCGGGACCTCGTGTAAAATGTAATTTTTGCAAATATTAAATCATTTTGAATTTGATGCCTGCAGCATGTTCCACAAAAAGCTGTGGCAGGGGCAACAAAAGATTGGGATCGCCTGTTTGGAACTTTCCACGGGTGAGCAGGCTAATTGAGAATGAGGTGATTGGGTATTAAAGGAGTATCCCTGAAAGGTTCAATTGTTCAGAATGCAGGACGGGGCAAGGTTCACCACTTTGTGAACAACTCCGAGAGCAACCGCTCGAACAGTTTAACACCGTTTATCAAAAAATGCAAGGAATTTAGGAATCTCGCCATCTCTGGTGTATAAAAATAATCTTTGCATGTTGGCAGCAAGGCTGAAAATGGTCATTAAATGCCCATGCCCTTCGACCCCCTCAAGCACTCACTCTGGATCAGGGTTTAGTTCATAATTTTAACACTTGTAATATTTACAGACCAATTTGCTGTCTTTACAATCGAGTGCAGTGCTTGAACAATGATTGGCTACAGTCCCGAGCAATACTATCTGCTGAATTGTCTTAAAGCCCAGATCAGAACCCTCTGTGCACGTGTCCAGTCTAGAAGTGACAAGAGCCCCCTTGTGGCAGTGGTCAGCTTGTGATTAGGTAGGTCATTGTTCGTCAAATCTGTATTACATTTCATTTTATGACTTCTGTTATTATATTTTATGCAAGAAAAAAAGCCATGAGAGAACCAAAACTTTAAAGAGGGCTGGAGGTAAGTCCTGCAGGGATCTTTAATAGGTACTTTGGAAGGTTGGAATTTGCTGGAAAAGCCTTGGGTCTGCAAACTGTATCAACGTATTGTATGGTGCAGATTCCCCAAGAATGCATCTTTAATATTTGCACTCTTATGAGTAAGGGGAATTGAAATATCATAAATCACTCGCTGTGCAAATTCAAGTGATGTCAAGAAAGAGTTTTTCCAGAAAGTTGATAGGAATTGGCAATGAAAGTGAAACACCTGAGGGGGTTACAATAAAGAGAGCGAAGTGTTGCAAACCTTTTGTTTGCCAAGATGAGGTTGCGGTGCACATGTGTCGGGGGAGAACAGGCTGAGCAAGCGTGGATGGGTGCGTGGATCCAGTGATCCTCTTGCTGGCACTTGTCACTGCACGTCCCGGTGAAGAATATGACTAGAACAGCTGGGTGACTAATAAAGCAGGATTTGGACATGTGTGTTGTTTTTGGAGGGCAGCATTATATGTTATGTCTTTTAGGCATGCAGATCATATGGTTTGTTTTATAAGAGGAGGAAATTATGTTCATCAACTTCAAAAGACAAACCCTCCTCTTCACTTGCTATAAATTTTATGTCCTGCCAATGAAAACTGAACATCATTCAAAAAAGCAAAGGGTGGTAAGAAAAAAAATAAAATAAAGTATTTCACAAAAAAGGTGGTTCACATCAACTGTGGTGGACGGTCGTCTATGGCTGTGATGATCAATATTTTCCAACAGGACATTATTTAATTTCACTTAATTGGTCCGAATTTATATGCAATCCTCTCAGGGCCTTCAAGGTCTTCTCTGCAGGCCTGAACAGTATCAGAAGCACTGACCTACTTTTAAAACTTTGTATAAATGTGTATATTATTATAGTATATATTGTATACATTTATTTCCAACAGACTTTTCTCTTCGTGTAATATGGTGTGTCTTGGCAGCGCAGCTTGAAGTCGTTTGTGGGTCATCATCATTAGATTCTTTATGTCCAACCAGATTTCAGCTTCCATGTCTTGCCATATCGTCGTCAATATCCTCAGGCCTTCAATCACAGTGCCGTAGCATTGAAGTGGTAGATGTATTTATTTATTTAGAGAATATGAAACAATCATATTTCAGATTCAGTATAGCAACCCAGTATGATTCCCTATGGGTAGGTCATCATCTGATTGCTTTAGATTGACTAACATGCTCTTCATTGCATGAAGTCGGAAGCGGATGACTGCACATGATTAAAAATTCATTTTCAAGGCGAACTTTAAAAAGAAGAAAACCTAGACATTGTGAGGACAAGTTGGAGAACCCTTTGTAGTTGGATAGCTTGGCAGTAAAGGATTTATTTGCAACTTTTACAGTGGCCACATAACTATATCAACAGTGATACTGGTAAAAGACAATGGAGTTTGTCTACAAATAAGCATCTTTGGTGAATACGATGTATTTGTTTTATTTATATTCTTATGACATGTTATGAAAATTTAATCTGAATGGTTGCCTTTATGTTTGGCTGACTTCGTTCACTGCTGGTTGTGTGGGTTCAGTTCTCATTCAGTGACGGAGTAAAAGTGAGTTGCCCGTCTCAATATGTGCCATGCACTGACTGGCGACAAGATCCAGATGCAGTCCGCCTTTCACCCGAAGACAGCTGGGATGAAGTCCACCACCAGTGACCCAGAACAGAAGAAGTGGTGTAGAGAATGGATGGATGTTGTAATGGAAGAGAAACACTTCTAACTATTTTTGGCACCAGGCACTATGGCTGATGGTTTGCCAGAGTTAGTCACTCAGCATTTTGACCAGACAGAATTTCAGAAGTCATTTAAGTTGTTTTGGTGCTGAGCAAACTTTCTACTCATTAAAAAACTCTCACCGGGGTGTTTTGTGTGTGTGTGTGTGTGTGTGTGTGTGT
>NW_017805009.1:1986963-2006196 GCF_001891065.2 Hippocampus comes
GATGGATAGTTGGACAGAGGAAGCGATATTTTACAAAAAAAAATTATGCATTTTTATTTACCTATCTTCCAGCAACATACAGTTACAAGCAGAGTTACAGTGCACCCATATTCACAGTGCTTCCCTTGATCCACTGTTTATGTTATGGCCTCATTCCAAAATAGAATAGAAACACTTGTTTTCGTTGCTTTGCTTCTGAATGTAGTTAACTGTTGTGTTTGTAAATACTTTTAGGTCTTTGCTAGTGTGAAGCAGCTTGCTTTACCTTGTGTATGCAATGCACTGTATAAATAAAGATGTCTTGCCTTGCCTTGTAAAACTGTATTTCAAATCATTTCAGCAACATTGTTATTTCGGCATGAGGAGTGTATGTGAAACTGGGAGCCCTTTGTGTTGTCACTTCCCAAGAAGTAGATCATGTTCAAAAACGTTGGTGTCTGCTGCACTGTATGCCCTCATTCAGATAGTGGGTAAAAGAGAGCCTATCCCAGCTAACTTTTGGTAAAAAGCAGCCTTCACCCGTGACTGGTTGCCGGCCAATCACAGGCAACATTCACCCAGATTTTATTTTTTTTAGAGAAAAAAAATTCTGCCATTTTTAAAAAACTGATGTGCCCGTTACAAAACATCTCATTAACATTAAATCCTGGCAGGACCACATTTGGAATATATTTGGATCCAACATAATAATAGATACACAAAACAGTACTTTTCAAATACAAACAGATGCATATAAATATCCGGAGCATGCAATGAATCAAAAAGCACAGCGAAAGGTGACAAGGGGCCATTTGTTGCTCTGGCTTATAGTCTCAAGAAAGTGACAGCAGTGCCCGAATGCCAAACGGTGCTCCAAGTGGGTCGGTGCTCAATCACACAGTGCCTGTATGATATACGGACTACATCATAAGTGCACCTGTGCAAACATTCAGAAGGAGGGGCGGCAGAGGCATCGCCCCCTTCGAGTAAGCAATGGTTTGCACACAATAATTCTCTGTATCTTAAATTTTCATCTGTTTGGTGCATTAGTTGTGGTTACACATCAGAATAAAATAGCCTATAGTGTTTGCACTATGCGTACAAAAAAATACATGGAGATTTTCGAATTTGTAAATGGTGGATGCAGTCTAGTCTCAGGAAACTGCTGTCTGACTCAAAAGATTCTTTCTATCAAGGCTGCCAAGACCACAGAAATGTATTTTAAAGCCTTATTTGCATCCTTGGGTTTATGTTCTTTGTATTTTATGGTTGACAGCCTATATGGTTTCTGTTACTCACCCCCCCCCCCAAAAAAAAAAAACTCTTTGCGACTGATGCCAAAGCCCTGTGGTGTGAGTGATTGTATGTTTAGGTGTGTCTGGAAGGACCACGGTGTTATTTTATGTCAAAGGTCTCTCCATTGATGAATACAGAATACTTCTCAGAGCCAAAGGTTTCTTTTACAACATAAATGGGATGGAAGACTTAGTACAATACACTACTATTTTATTCTAGACAAGATACAAAAAGTGAAACCCGGAGCTTCGCCCTGCACATTTTAAACCTGAACGAGTCAACTACTGATCATGAAAACAAATAAAGCCAACACTTCAGTCCCTTATGCAAGATGTTAAGTCTAACCGTGATCTAGTTGAGACAAAAATTACTGCAGAACCAAACTAACCCAAGTCATTGATTTAGTCAGGATTGGATTCAGTGTTTGTGTCCATGTACAAGAACACTCATTGTTATCACTAAAGTACAACTTTTGTAGTGTAGTAGGATAATTATATATACCAGTGAGGAAAAACTGTGCACTAGTTGACAATTGCATGCTACGTCTGGTACAATGAGTGACATTACAACATTTTATTTGTTAACATCTAGTGCAGGGGTGTCAAACTCATTTCACATTGTGGGCCACATACGGACTCGGTAGATGTCAAGTGGGCCAGACCATTAACATTATACCGTACTCTGCTATAAATAACCAAAATATCATGTCTTTCCTTTGTTTTGGTATCAAGAAGCATTGGCGCATTGATACCGTCTGCTGTGTTGGGTCTGTCTTAGTGACAGATTGAGACTGCTGTTTTCTTCTCTGATCAAAACTGTTTTACCCCTAGCGGAAAATCCATGAATTGCATTTTATTAAAAATATTCATTTTGTGTCTTTAATGCATTTTTTCACTTTTAAATTATCCTGCGGGCCAGATTGAAGCTCCTTGGGGGCCGGTTCCAGCCCGCGGGCCGTATGTTTGACACCCCTGATCTAGTGCTTCATTAGTAGTACTAGTAGCCTACAGATCTCAACTAGTGTAGTTTTGCCTCGGTAATAGTTTTCCGATTGTCAGTATGTCAGAGCTGTCCCACAAGTGTGCAGAAATGTCATACAGTAGTGGGAGGCAGCGGTGGAGAAAATAAAATCATTAGCAGTAAGATACAGTTGTTCTACGAGTGTGCTGAACTGTGTTCCGAGTGAGAACAAAGAGCATAGTACATGGACCCCATGCTGGATATACCAGGGATATTGAAGAGATTTTCAAACAACTTTTCATATGCCTTGTGTTTTACGCATACTAGTTTCCATCTGTGGAGAGAACAAGAGCAAATGGAGCATCTGCCAATTGTAGTGTTCTCTGGCAAGGGCGAATCGGGCCACGTGGGCCAAGTTGCGAGCAAGGCAGGCCCTACTTGTGGATGGCAGACGTGGAGTCTGTTTCTGAAAATTTGGACTAATGGTCCTGCTGGTGGGTTGTTGCCCTTCTATGACCCCTCTGCCTCGACCGGCGATATGGCCCGTCTCCTGTGTCTACCTCATCTCTACCCATTTGACGCAGTTCATACGGATGCGGCTTTATTGACACATTCAAATCCTCTGTTCACTTTTTTTTCGGGGGTGGGGGCATTGACTGTATTTTATGCAAAAACAGACTACTTTTGTAAATGTTACAGTATTTATTTTTTTATTTTTGGACTTCAGCAATCTGTAATGGTTGATGTTATTTTTTTTCCAAGACCAAATTAAAAAAAACCTCTCTGGGTCAATCCTTGATAAATTCCAGACTCTCAGGACAAAATATAACAAATGATGAAGACCAGCAAGTGTCACCATTAAGTCTGGGATTCTGGTTCGGGTCAAACTGGGGGACGGTTACACTCATGCCGCTGGAGTTTTTCAACAAAGTCACTCGAAATTGATTCTGATGTAACTGGGAGGGAACTGCCTGTGTTTGACACAGATTGCACGTTTGAACAAATCTTTATTTTCCTCGGCTTTCTTTCTTTATCTATCTATTTGGTTATATCGATCTATACATTTCAGAAAATGTGCATAAAAAGCGGAGCAAGGCATCCTGTATCCAAAGGGTAAAAAGGGAGGAAATGTAAGTCACTCTGTCTCATTTATCGAGAAGTCAATAGCTTTGCCTCGGTGTCAACATGTATTCAAGATTATTTGAATTGTCAGTTTCAAGCAGAAGGTACCACAGCTACCCTACAATATTTTCTATCAACCTCTTCAAAGTTTTGCCCTTTACGCGTCTGAATAGTACAGTTTCAGAGCTTTGTTTCACATTTGCACTTGACTTCCCTCTCTGGCTCACGTTCAGTGTGGAAAATGTTCCATAGCCGTTTGCTTGTTATGTATCGACGTGCATTCATAAACATCTTTTTATTATTATTTCTGCTGAATTTCTCCCACGGCTAGACTCTTGGCCCAACTTGCCAACCCCTAATTGTGGGAAGAGAACGTCTTATGAAGTGGTTAATTAAAAGTGTTTATAACTCAAAGTACATTAGGCAGCCTTTTATTTAAAAAAAATATACTGTATAATTATTTTTTATCAACTAAACCATGGCATTAGCTGGAAAATGAAGCCAGAGTAAAACACATGTTGGCTAGACAAGGGTGATTTTATTCCTGATTTGACAGTTTCTCTATACTGCTAATTTTCTAGCACTTACATTCGAAATCCTGAATTGGGAGTGGGGGAAAATTATATAGAAGGCTTGTTCACCTGACCAAACAACTGCTGAACAAACAGCCATTTATTGCAATTTTGGTTTCCTCATTCCCTCTTTTCAGAAAGAAAGGTAAATATACCTCTCCAAGCTATAGGCTGCACCTGAAACAGCCCACAGCTAGTGTCTGGTCTCCAGTTTGCAGCAAGATATCTGGCAGGTAATACTGTACTCAGATTACAATATGACGGAAGTGCTACTGATACATACAAGCTACCTCAAATGCACCAAGAACGCAATTTACGGGTTGCATTCTGCATGTCCTTGCAGATCTTCAATATGCCGTCAATCACAAGCGTGACATGCGCATGTTGATACATTGTCGTTCTTGTTGGCAGACACAGCCCTTCATTTTTTCAGCAGTAATAAGTGAGTTCACGTGCGGTAATCATCAAGCTGTGTGTCTGCATGGATACTGCAGATGTGTCCGCCCCTCCTCTGGTGGCTCTGTACAGTGTGAACGTGGAAAACCTGTCTGATGATGTGTTTCAAGAAGACCCCAACATGCAGTATGTACTGTAGAAGGGGACTTGAAAGCATAGAAATTAGGCAGAATATGGTATGTGTCATTGTCTTCACTCCTCAGACCCAGCGAGTATGTTACAGAAGTATAACCGGGGGACTTTATTAAAATGATTCAAAGGTTGTCAAAAGTTGAAAAAAAATTAAACAAATATGCATATTTTGATTTGTTCAAATAAATGAAATCACATGCATATTCACTTTTTTTGGGTGGGGGTAGCACAATACTGGTTGACGATTGCAAATAATTGTGGTGTCACTGTTGATTCTTTGGTTAATTATCTCAAGTCAAACTCAGATACACTCTTGGTATACATAGTGATCAAATACTCCATGCTCACCCCCATAAAAGACATTCAAACGTACTTGAATGAATGTAGTCTGTAATTACAAAGGTAGTAGTGAGGCTAATGTATTCCTACAGCAGTGTCAAGGATACCCAATGCACATGTAATGAGGCTCGATGTTTAGTATGGTAAGAGTACTGCATCAGGTAGTGTAGGATGGGTACATTTGCGTTGAAGTGTATGAAACCGTGAACCGTATCGGGTCTGGGTGGGTGCTCACCACCCCTACACCCCTGATCCTAGAATCACCCCTGGTGTACTACCCTTAATGTGGGGCCATCGTGAGGCCAGACAAAGTGGCTTCTGTTTATTTATGCATGAAAAATAGCGGAATATATGATGGTTGGAGTGCAGACACAGAGGCTCCGTTGACCTACTCTGTCCAATGGCAAGAAAACCAACTGGGCCAAAGAAACTCTGACACTGCAGCTTTATTTTTAGCCAAATGTACTCATTCAAGCTCACGCAGTAGCAAATATTTCTGTCAGCGAAAGAAATAAATCATGACATTTATGACTTTAATGCTTGCTATCCAATCCCGCACGTATTGTATTTAACTCGGGCATGTGTGTGCTTGTGTAAGCTGAATGGTGAATTCTCAGAGGGGAATACTGCATACCGGTTTAGGAGAAGAACGATAGGCCAGTCCCGAAGCCTCTTCATCAAGTATCCTGTGAAAGAAAAAAATAAGAGCTCTGCTATTTCAACAACATCAGAACATTCTTCAGTGGCATTAGAAAATATTTAGAGAAACCCAAGACATGAGCCCACGGTGCTGGGAGAGCTATCGGGCACGAGCTGCCAGGAGAAGATGTGGCTTGGAGGAATGTGCACAAGCCCCATTGCTCCTTTTGCTGCATTCCAACTGCGCGTTTCTTGATGTGTCTGGATTTGCACTTTTCAAATGACATTCACAAACTGGATGAGCAGAATCAAACCTTCACCACAAATGACACTTCTGGTATTGTGAAATGAAATGATCCCAAATGTCATGCCAAAACACATTTCGATATGGCAACGAAAACAATGATAGAAAATCTGCAGTAGTTTACCACAAAAAAAAACATAATTGACTTTATCCTTATAGGATTATTGTTGATATAATACAATAAAGTATAATTTCCACTCTCCTCTGCACACCACGCAGCGAATCGAAACACACGTGGGCATGCAAGGAGAGATGACAGTGAGAAGCGGGACACAAACAGTGCTGACTGGGAGTGTCGCTGCCTAGCTCAAGGGCACCTAAGTAGTAGTCAGAAAGCAGCTCTCCAACTAGTTTGCTTTTTTTTGGTCCGCAGCAGGCCATGAACTGTGTTGCTCCCATTTCAAAGTGCAAGTCTTCACAGATGAGCCGCTGCTGTTTTTTTTTTTGTCCTGGGACTCAGGTCATCATCAATTCATGAGGATGAATTCATCTTTGGAGAAGGCCTTTTTCTGTTCCTGCATGACTGTGCCGCAGTGTACAGAGCAAAGTCTGGAAAAACGTGCTTGGGTGCATTTGATGTGGAAGAACTTGAAAGCCCTGACCTCAATCCCATCAAAGTGTTTTTGTGCTGAACTTGAATAAGGATTGTGGTCCAGACCCTCCTGTGCAACATTACTGACCATCCATATTTGTCCATATTTTGTTATGGTGACCCAATACTTTTGTCCATGCAGCATCGTTCGACCACACAATTATTTCTGGACAACTCCCAGTTAGACCTTGCTAGCTATTTTGTGGGCAGATGATGGTTTGTGGCTGTTGTTTCTGGCCCTTTTCATTGCACCCCGTCAGGTCAGCAGCTGCCCTCTCAGCAGTTGAAGCGGGGTCAACAAGCAGACAGCAAGCGTGTTTACACAACCTCCAATTCCAACTTTTTCATCTGTCAAGTTTGCGTGAATGAGTCAGTGCGAGTCAACCTTGACAGCTCTTATTTTTTTTCATTGCACACCACGGTCACTTGCTGGATGGCGCACACAGAATCGTACCTTTTGTGGAGTCAAACTTGATGTCCCGTGCAGTTAGCCACGTGCTTCGTGGTAGGTCTTGTTTTTGTGACAGCTGCACCAATTTGATGCAGCATTGTAATCCAAGTTCAATTTTCACATCGCATTCGGCAGAGCACGGCACAAGGCACATACATGTGCGCAGTGTAGAGTATTAAAAGTATGTGGGAAATATGTGAGAATGCTGCTTTACAACTTGTTTTTGATTAATGGAAGCATGAAGTCATTCTGGCAAGGTGTCACTCATGGTAATACGCTGGAGTGAGTGGCAGTTAAAGGCTCTTTTCTTTGCGCACCCGGGGGGACTTGTCATAGAATTTCAAGGCAAAGCTGTGCCCTTGCCTCAATGAAAATACAGCATGGAAAGAATTTCCTGAAAAGAAACTCAATCCCATTTGCCACTAAACAGCACAATATGCACTGCAGGAATCATCAGGAGACAGTCGCATCTCACGCTTGAGGTACTTCTGTGATATCCAAAATAGTTGGGAGAGTTGACGTTAAAAGTGCATTTGTTTCTTAGACAATGCAGATTCTTCGTCTTTGGTGTCAACTGGCAGTCAAGGATGTCAGCGGCCTCACTGAGGATGGCTGAGGAAGAAGAGGTGAGTAATCCATGGCTTTCCTGTGCGGGTGACTCTCATGGAGCACAGCTGGTGTTGAGTTTCCATTCAAGCAGCTGGGCCAGGGTGTTGTTTCGTGGTCATCTTCAGCCTTCTTTTGAAAGAGGATAGTTAAGCATGGATCCCTCCGTGAGGCCCTAAGCACTTGACCACCTCAGTCCCCACGTCCCTGTTGTGGACACAGAACCTGTGATTTTGGGCTCGTGTGAGAACACAAGATGGTATCACGATAGTTGAAGAAAGACAAGGCAATTTTAAAAAATGTTCACAGCTCAAACAGGCTGTGGAGTATGAAGCTGTGGAGTAGCTGTCCTGTTGGTAGAAGACCTTCACGCTGACCCCTACAAGATTAAACTGAACCTTGACGATGCGTTGATGGGAATTTCCCCAATCTGCAAAAACTTCAGGGTTACGGTTTTTCCTTGTATTTTGTCTGGACACGCACGGTAGAAAATAATTCTGCACTTGGTTTTGTTTGGCAGACCTCTTCTGTTTTATTTGGAGCCATGAACTGAAGGATGAGTAGACCAGCCCCGACACCACTGGAAATCTCAGAGGCACTAAAAACCCGACGTGAGACGTATAAACGGCAGCCTTTGTTTATTTGCAGCATTTGATCCTCTGGGCTCGAGTCCTACCACTAACGGTTCTCGCGGGGGAGGCAATGGGAGGCCAACATCCCCCTAACTGTGTCTGGTTACCCCCGTGGCTCCCATTAGAAAGCCCCATGATTGCAATTTAGGTGAACAAATTGGCTGCAAA
This sequence comes from Hippocampus comes, assembly GCF_001891065.2. Taxonomy (NCBI): domain Eukaryota; kingdom Metazoa; phylum Chordata; class Actinopteri; order Syngnathiformes; family Syngnathidae; genus Hippocampus; species Hippocampus comes. The sequence continues at coordinate 1,995,212 of NW_017805009.1, forward strand.
CTGTACACTTGACCGACATGACAATGTTCTAAATATAAACAGTACAGTATATACGTTCTATTTAGTAATCAAAGACGAAGCCAAATACTGTGCCTTTGGAAGTAAGCTGCTTGATTTGAGTGAGGTAGATACAGTATGCTTTCTTGATGAACATTGCATGAAGCAATAAACAATACTTTCTTGTCTTTTACAAGTCATCTTTTGTTTTCATTCCCATTAGAGGTAAGAAATACAGGATATATAATTAGTAGTACTATACACAGCTGTACAGTTCTTCAGTCTCACACAAATTGCAATTATATTTTCGCACACATTTTTTATGCATACTATGATGTTTGTCGACTCTAATGTCCAAAGGTGTGAATATGATTGTGACTAGTTGTCATTCTCTATAATATTGTATGCGACCTGCAATTGGCCGGCGATCAATCAAATCGTTTTTCCAACCCTGCCATGAAGAGAAAGTTTGGCGACGAGAGCATATAATTTCTCAAACAGGAACATGTCTTCATGCACAGAGGGAAGTTGGAGCGCTCAAGAAATCTGACGTCATTTCTCAATGACAGTTGTCTTGCTGAGGAGTTTGCAGAGTAGCCTGGCAAAGAGATGAAAAAGAGGTCCGGGTCACCTATCGTTCATGTTCGAAAGAACCGATAAAGTTTTGAGATGTTATTGATAAAAATTAGATTAGTTTTGCTTTTGTGAATAATTTAATCCTTATTTTGTGGAATAGATGGTGTGGCCCATACACACCCGGAGTAATCTCAAGTGCTTACTGGAATAAATTGAGTTTGAGACCACTGTTTTAGAGACTTTAATGAACCGAACATACATGTTTCTGGAATGTCGCAGGAAGCCGGGTTACCCCCATGCAAATTCCGCACCGGACGGCTGGAAATCAGATTGCTCTAATTTGTTATACACTACTGTATACTGTACACTAATGAGACATTGACCATTTTATGTCATTTCAAAGAGTATTTTAAAATGTACAGTTTCATTACATATGCTGCGCTATGTATGGAATATCATATATTTGGCAAATAAAGAAACGTAAGCTTGACATTAAAACATACATTTCATAATTAAGTAAACGTCAGGGCAACTCCGACCACTGATTTTACTTACAAAACCCAATACTGCCACTAGGTGGCGTGCTATCATCACTTTTGAACATGTGACAGTGTTGTTATGGCAATGACGCTAACCAGAGCAAATCGGAAGCCCTCACAATATCAAGTGAAATAATTGTCACTTTAGCTGACTACACTTATGTGGGCTATCTAATTAAAGTGTTGTTGATTTTGGTCAATAAGATCATCGCAAAGTGACCTCAAATACCTTAACCTGAGATGGTCTCTCGCGGTTTCCCATGATGCATCGCTTTATTTAGTGCTGTCGCTTAGGGAGATGATAGGAACCTGATCCAGACTACCAGACGTACGCAGCCGTTCTCCGCTCTCGCTTTTCGGCAGCATCAGCGACATGCTCGGCGAGGTGCAACGTACTTAAGCCACTGTGGCTTGTCTTGTTTCACCACGATTTACCCGTCTTTGGTCAAATAGTCCACGGCCGGGGTTCGTTTTAGCCGCAAGGTAAGCAACCACACGACGTCATATGTATGGGAGACGAGGGGTGTGTTCTATTATCATGTCGTTAGCCAGCCGGCTAAGCTAACATCCTCACAAAGCGTCACACGGGAGCTTCCCATTCGATGGACGCCTTGTTTCATTCAAAGAAGGCGTTATCGCCTTCGTGTTGTGTTGAAATGAACCCTGTACGTGCGAACGTATTATTGTCAGCATTGTTATTGTTCTAAACAGGTTCCCAACTTTGATGTGTTCAATGTGAAAGGCTTTTTTTTTAACGTTTTAGAAATGCCCTTCATCAGTGAAGAAACGATAGTGGTATGTGTCCAAAAGTCCATGTGGGGCTCGTCGCCACAAATCGTCCATAATACACAACCACCTTGCACCCGTTTCCTTTTCAGTAATGGCTAGTCGTCGTACACGTGATTAGGACATATCTTTTTACCCTTTTGAATGGAGACAATGTTTAAGGGCTGCTTCATTTGTAGGCGGCGCTGGTGTCCTGATAAACAAACAGGAAGCGATCTGTTGCAAATGTAGGTTAAGCTGTGCCGCTCGGCACGGCCTTTTGTTTACCACTCTCCTGCAACTTTGAGTATTTTTTGAATTGGTACCGATAAAGATGCTCGTGTGGTCGCTTTGGACCTAGGCAGGAGTACGCATGGCGTGGCCCGGCTGCTGTGTGCCGCCAGGCTGCAACGTCATTTTGTGTGGCGTAGGGTGCTGTCCGCAATGCAGGTGCTGAAAGTGGAAGTGCACTGCGAAGTACGCAGCATCCCCACATGCCAACGCACGCACGCGCGCGCACACGCATAAATAACCATTTGGTACACTTGCACAAACATATCATGATCAAAAATGAATTAAATATTTTCCCTGTCAGTGGGGCGTTAGGAACGAGCTGAAGTAGATTTTTCAGATATCTTAACGTTACTTGAATATGTTCTTTTTTATGACGCAAATTTAAAAACATGAATAAACATTTGCTTATGCAGGACCTGTTGTCAGCTTAGATCAGTAGTAGGGAACTCCGGTTCATCGAGAGCCATATCCTGCCTGTTTTAGATCTCTCCCTACTTCAACACACCTGATTAAAGTGATCAGCTCACCAGCAAGCTGAATCACGTGTGTTGGTTGTCGTTTGCAATGGAAATGCACTGCATCGCACAGAGCTTTTCCAAATGTTTTGGTATCACAAGGGTAGAAATTCCTCAGATGTTGCAAATCAAAGTATGTATCTCGTTTGCTCGTATGGGAGTATCTAATGTTGTGTCCTTCCTGAGCACCATCTCTGACTGTGTGGGAGTGCCATGCTGAGGATGTTAGCTCGTGGCTAATGTTTCATGCTGCTGCAGTTCATTGATTATTAATGATGTATCTGGAACATTCAACAGAAGGAGGTTTACGAACAGAGCGATTCCCACTGCTTTTGCTTGAATGCATGCTTTCACTATATTATTTTCAGATTGCAATCACTGAAGCAGGGTTGTAAAGTCGCACTTTGCTCTATATTTTACTTTTAGTACCACACAGCGAACCACATCACGCACGTGCAGGTAATCAAGAAGCTTCCTGTCCTACACGGTTCTCCATCTCGAGTCACCTTGATGTGATGGCATGATGACTCTTATTAGTGCCGACTGAGGTCATGGCTTCGCAAAAACACGGGCGGCGATCCGAGCTATTCTAGGAAAGGGCTGGGATGAGAGCGATGCCTTACTGGAAGGACTCAACATTACTCATCAATAATGGATCATCTATGCAGCCTTGATGGCTCACCAATGCAAATGCTTTATTTTTTTGCTGTCTGTGTTTTGAAGGTTCTCCCAATGCTTCCCTCTTTAAGCCGTACAGTCAAAGGTGTCTGTCGAGGCAAGGGCTCTACATTATTTATAGTCTAGTGACATTGTCGGAGAGTGCAAGGCTGTGTGGGAAGCAACGTATCAGATGTATGCATGTCTTGGAAAAGCTTGTTAGATCATGGTAGAGAGTCCTTGGGTTCAAATCACCTCCCACGTTCCAAAAACGTACATGTTTAATTAAGGACTCCAAATTGTCAATAGGTGTGAATGTGAATGTGAATGGCTGTTTGTATGGGCTCTGCGACCATGTGGATGGATGGATGATTACATTGAATTATGACACGCATATACAAATCAACTTCATGGGTACAAGGCTGCCTGCTTTTTAACTTCACAGGAGGAGATGTGAAAATCGGCACGCTGTCCGATTTAACAGCGCTGAATCAGCATTACGATATATTGTCTCGACTAGTCCAACATCTGGCTATGAAATTGTCAATGCTTTTATCTTGTGTCACAGTGGGCTCCAGCTGTGACTTTCTTTATGGGACTCTTATGGGAGTTTGTAGCTGAGATCTAAGAGGTGTTGTGAACCGTCTTATTTGTTGGAAGACATTTGACCTTTCCAGGTTACAAACTCCTTGCACTGAACTGGTCTGCACAGTGATGTCATAATGACACCATGCAATACAATACAATTATAAACATCCTGATTTATATAGTGCTTTCACAACAGCTGCAGCTGTAACGAAGTGCTGAACAAAACAGTTAACATAAAGTAAAATAATAACCACAACACAGAACATAAAACATGGACAGTTGTGCAATCCTAACCACTTTTCCCTCATCAGCTTTGTTGTTTAAAGCAGTGAGCACATGCAGCACAAGAAGGCACACTCATTTACCGCCATACTAGCTTTTTTTTCCATGTGACTGTCTTATAGTCAGCTAGGTTGTCTCGTTTTCAATTATTGCTTCCATCGCTGGTGGATTGTGAGGGATCAGTCAGATATTAACAAAGGCAGAAGGCTGTGAACGCTTAAAATGATCCCTGTTGACATAACTTATTTTTCCACCCCTTTTTTTCTTTGTGCGTGTGTGTCTGGGTGTGTGAATGTCATCAGCCATGGCATCGGCCAACGTCACGCTGGAGAATCAACTGCACAGCGCACAGAAAAACCTGCTGTTCCTCCAGCAGGACCACGCCAACACACTGAAGGGGCTGCATGCGGAGGTCCGACGATTGCAGCAGCAATGCACAGGTGACTCTCCGGCTCTGCTCTGTCACCAAGGCGACACTCAAGGGTGCATGTGGCGCATCTACAGATGGACACAAGGGCAAATACTAGACCCACTGGGACCTCTTTCTTCAAATATGTACCCATCACTCTCTTTGCTTAACACCTTTTGATTAAAACTGACCCAGAGGTAACCTTTTGTGCGACCTGAGTGGCGATATTCGTTTAAGAACGTGGAAAAAGTCAAGAGAGTGACTTGTGTAATCATGACAGCCGCTGCTGGTTGAAATGTGACTGTGAGCCGTCTGATGATCACCCTCTTGTATTTTTCACAGACCTGACATATGAGCTCACTGTGCGAAGCTCCGATCCTTCAGGTAAGCTCCCGTTACCAAGCGTGCTCCTCCATTTCTACATCTGTATTCAACCTTGATCATTACAACGTGGGATTAAAAGACTGCAGAGCTCTAAATCATTGCATCGTTGGACTCCTCATTGTTGATTCGTAATGTCTGCTCATTGCCAGGTGCCCAACCCCCACGTTGCTATGGCCGTGACATCATGCGACTTGAGCGTTGATACTGGCTAATAGGACAGTTGCCTAACAGCCAGGGAAGCTCGAGGCAGGCCAAATGCAGCTCTCGTTCTTTTAAGCTATATCTTTATTTGTCTCCAGCCTAATGCAGCATGTTGTTGCCTTTCTAATATCGGCCATCCCGGATTTGTCGCGTATCAAAAGAGGCTCACACATGAGAGGTCTTACCCTCACCCGAGGCGCTATCATGTCAATGTGGGCCATCAGAGATCGGAGTGCAGGAAATGAGATTATGTGTCACAGCACTGATGCATGGCTTGCTCAGCGTCACGACGCCTGAAAACATAACACGGCTACTGCATAATATTTACTAAACATGTCATCATTTCACCTCAATGTACAATTTTCACCTTCAAAATCTGGAATAAATGTAATCATAATTCTATCTCATTTAATTATTTGAATTTTATATACTGAAGTGGGACTTGATGCGGGGCAGCATGTCGGGTGCGCAGCCATGTTGAAAAGCATCAAAGGTCAGAGGGCGAGGTTCTTTGTGTCATGTGAGACAGGAGCAGGGAGTTCCCGGTCTAATTTTGCTGTGAATTAGCCCTCAGTATGGCTGCCAAGGAAGTGCAACATGCAAGTGATTACGCAGTATAATCCCGTAAAGCATGCGCGTGCGGTTAGGCACGCCATCGTTAGTCCTCCCCTCACAGCTGCATACAGGAGTTCTTGCCACGCCATTGAAACACGAAAATGTACTGGGCTGCAACGAATTAATGGCATTTTCATTCATTTCAATTGGGGAAAGTTGATTTGAGATACCAGTGTTTTGAGTTGCTCGTGGAACACATGAAACGTAAAGGCGCCGCTGTTATTGAAATTTTTTGAGAAGACAGAAAGATCAGCCGTGAGTTTTAAACTAATTTTTGTCATTGGCCACATTGTAATTATGGATTCCCTCAGAAGGCTGTTCGAACAGTAACCATATAAATGTTCAAGGACCTCATCATATTATTAGCCGCACAACAAATTGATGGACTAATTATTGAAATTAGAAGTCAATGAAAACCGTCCTTTTCACGAATGTTCAATCTATTTTAAAAGGGGGTGGCAACAAAAGAAATGCTAGCAACATCTCAGGGTTCTTAAAAGTAAAGACCAATTGTCATTTTGGTCCAGATTTTAGCAAGAAACATGACACATGTAATGCTTCCACTCTTATTGCGCTTTTTTTTAGCGACAAAAGTCCTCAGCACTTTAAATATGTCAAAACATTCATTACTGGACTGGTGCTGCTGTCAATGTTTGGTGAGCTAGAATGGCCCTGACTTTGCTTCCAGCTGATGTAGACGGTGGACTAGATTACCCTGGATATCGCTGACGTTAGTCCAGAACCTCCGATGTCACATTTTGGTAATTTTTTTTTCTTAGATCTATTCTATTGGTACATGCGACAGTTATTTTTTACAGATTACTGACCAATTTAAGAGTTGAAAATGGTTTGCTCTCTTTGATACTACAATGTCAATGGTTGAACAAACATGCCGTTTTGGGGATCCCCTGAAAAGTGACGATTTTGTAGGTACGAGGATTCCGCCCGACGTCAGCGATGTGTTTCGCCTTTGACCAAAACGGACCAAAAATGTCACTATTGTCTTGTTTGCGTCCTTGTCATAAGTGGTTGTTGTGCCTCGTGCAGACAGCGGCGAGGTGCGATGCCGAGAGCTGCAAAGGAGGTGCGAGGAGCTAGAGGCAGAACTGAAGAAGAAGGAGGAGGAGAACACAGAGCTGCTCAGGGACCTGGAGCAGAAGAACGCCATGATCTTCGTGCTGGAAAACACCATCAAGGAGCGGGAGAAGAAGTACCTGGAGGAGCTGAAAATGAAGAGCCACAAGCTGGCCGTTCTGTCCGGAGAGTTGGAGCAGCGAGCCAGCACCATCGCTTACCTCACGTCGCAGCTTCACGCCACCAAGAAGAAACTTCTGGCGGGCAGCTCCTCGGAGGCGAGCCCCAACGTCAGCCCGGTCACCTCGTTCAAGCCCACGCCCCCTCCGGCCAAAGACAGGCAACCCGAAACCCCGCGCCGCCGTATGAGGAAGAGCCTCTCTCAGCCGCTTCACCCCGAGCTGACCGAGGTGTACCGGCTCGGCGCGGACGGCAAGCGGGTGGTCCTGCGAGAGGCCGTGGACGCTATGCCCGACCCGACGCCCTTCCTGCAGGCAGGGAGAGAGTCTCCGGATCTGCAGGTGGTACGAGAACGACCGGCCGTCATTCCACCTATCGCCTCGGAACGCCCGCCCGCCACTCCCTCGGGGGCTACGGCCAGCCCCCGTCACAGCCCGGCTCGGGACCGCCAGTACAGGGCTCACGTGGGGGTGGCACACCGCATCCCCCATGGGACCCTTCCCTTGGCCCCGCCCCAGGCAGAGCTGGAGACTCTGGCAGTGGACCAGGTGAAAGAAGAAAAGGTTGTGCGCAAGCGTTCTGGGGCTGACAGGACAGTTTGAAGCCGTGGCACACGCACATGAATGCATACACACACACGTGCACTACTCACAAAATGTTACGGATACTCGGCTTACCGTACCTAAAATGAACTACGGTGAACCCTTTCATATTCAGGGCTTGGTGTTCGTCCAAAAACACAACTTATTTGCTGAAACAAACCGATTCACTGTTTTTAGGCTCAGACCATACTCATATCTAATATCTCAGTACTTTTTCCGTGCCAAGCAACTATGTTGAAATGAGTGGAGGAACTTCGTTTAGTGAGGCCATTTGCGGCCTTGTGGCATCTTTAGTCAATTGCAAACCCTTTTGGGTGGATGTCAGTTTCTAACGGGTAACGTGGGGTTGGTGTCACAGTGTGAACTCAATTTGACCTCTAAAATTTCCCACTTCAATGTTTTTGTTTTTTTGCATAACGTGCTATTCTCTAACATAGACCAAATTGACAACAGCAATTTTTTTCCACCTAGTGTTGTCCATTTCTTTACCTTTCAGTGAGTCTTCCAGTCGCTCTTGATCTCTGTTACAGCCAGTTGATGACGCAGACATTCAAAGCACAGTGGCCGCTTCCCTGTGAGAGCATCTTCTTTGAAGCCTCACAATAATGGCAAGACACAGTTGATCAATTGTTCGGCGATGTCCAAATGCGAACAGCATGATCACAAGGATTGTTTAAATACCCGCTCTCAGTGAAACAGGAAATTGGTCGTTTCATGGTCCCAACACCCAATTCTGCTATTCAGTTCCTCGTTAGTGAACAGCAAATTGTGCAGAAGAGTACTGAGCCATTCAAAGTTCACCTGTGAAGGTGATTGTCCATTTTAGGTTGATCCATCCTGAAATTTGATCGGAAAGCCCACTATGCCAAATTTTTGTGAGTAGTGTATATTTACGATGAGACACACAAGGGGCAGGGATGAGCCCGAGCACTGTGTAGCCTGCTTTATAAGCAAAACACTGTCATGTAAAATGAAAATGACGCACTGGATCAACGGGCGTTTCTTCATGCACATTTGAAAAGGACGACTGTCCCGCAAAGCATGCCAAATGTTTCTTTACAACCTTATCGAGTGTTGTATTATACTGTACATGCATCATTTCGTTCCGTGTGGTGCAATCAACACATCCTCAGCCAAATATCTGCATCAGTGCCTGCTTGGTGCAAACGCGCACACAATGCGTAGTGTAGTTATGGCGACCAGTTGTCTCTGGAAGTCACAACAAACTATAGAGCAAGATGTCTACAGCCGCTTAGGACAGCAGCAATGATTCAGCTAATACTCTCTGAATGTCTTGTCACCCCCCTTGCAATGTCACTATACTTCTCTTACTGTAGGCTGCGTAATCAAGGTGAGTTGGTCACTGCACATGTATTTATGCTTCAATTCAACGTGAGCTACAAGTCATGTATTTCTGGGAGGAATCATAAGAACGGAAACATCTCCATTATCTCTGTTATTTGTGATAAAAGGGCATTTGGAAAAGCACTGCTGTTGTTGGATTTTGTGATAGAAGTAATATACTTTATAAAGGCTGTACATTTGTCAGGATTGTTTTTTTAATTTAGTGTTTATTAGAGACTACAGCAACACCTCAGACAGTAATTATTGTCACTTTATATCCTGCTTTTCATATAAAACGTACCCTTGAATAATAATATAAATTCACACAATAAAGCTTTTTTTGGTTGCCTACTTGGTTCCAGATGTCGACATGCATGTTCCAGCCTCGAAGTAGTGATGGGATTTTCGGCTCTTTTCGGTGATCCGGTTCATTTGGATCGGCTCAGTGAAAAGGCGGCTCTTTTTGGTTCTCAAACGGCTCTTTTAACTTTTAGCATTTCTTTGAATTATTTATGACAAATTTAGCATACATTTTGATAAATGACTTGGTGAACTAAATATTGCACTCGACTGACTGCAAATAGCAACAATTATCAAGCAAAGAAATGGCTTTTTACTTATTTTATTTAAATTAAAAAGGCTCCAAACAATAAACAAGCAACAAAATTAAACTTCAACCAACAACAATCAAACATGCTGCATCACAACAAAAATATGAGTATCAACTGCAACAGCAGCAGTGACCAAAACAAAACATAAGCTAGCTGCTCTAATTTAGTGTTTTGTGTTTTTCCACGCTTGGCTAAGACTAAATTAGATTCAGATTGCTTGCCAAACGCCTTTGTGGTTTCCCGGACAGTATGGGGCGATATGAACTAAAGACATCCAATTCACCAAGAAGAAGAAGGAGTACAAGCACAAGAACGGTACAACATCTGGTTCAATGAGCAAGTTTTTTCCGCTGTCCACAAGCCCTCTTCTCAGTGAGTAATTTTAATATTATAAACTGACTTCGCCGTTTCTCTGTGAGTGTATTGTTGTAGACGTTTGGGGAGCGTTATCACGACACGTTGCTCCTCTAATTTTGTTGTGACTCCCTAAGTCACTGGAAGTTATCGTCAAAAACAACGTCAGCAAAGGGGGCAGCGAACGAGCACGCCGCCGACAAGTAGACCTCAGCTGTCAAAAAAGACCTCAGCTGTCAAAAAAAAAAAAAAGCAAACAGAAAGCAATCGCGAACAGCGTTTGACTTGAATACTATTCTGTATGTTTTCCACACCAAAGCTGCTGTCAGCAGTGGAAGTGTGATGGCTTCACATCAGGGGGGCAGATTTGTTTCAAAACTATTCCCACAAATGCACCCGTGACTTTGTTCATTTGTTTTTCGAAAGGAGGTTGCTCATTGTACTTTAGGTGTGGGGAGAGAGCCGCGAGTGGATCGCTCAAACAGATGCATTGCGAGTGCTGGCACGTTTGAAAATGGACGGGTTGAAAGTCAAAGTCTGCCACTTTACGAATAATGACTCAAATTAAAAAGAATAAAAGAAACAACTTTTTTTATGGACTACAGTATGTGACTTTCCACTTTTGTTTTGTTTTTCTGCCTGACCAGATGAGTCAATGACTGGGCCAAAGGCGCAGCCACCAGACTCGGAGGACATGCGGAAGGGACGCCGACCTGCCTTTGGACACGCGTGAGTACTGAGCTGAGTGGTGTGCTTGAAGAGATGATGTCTGATGTCACATTGCACCACAAGGTGGAGGTGAGTGCGCCCGCCCGCCTGTCTGTCTCTCACTCAACTTAAACTTCTGCTCCGTGTACTGCACAACAGTGTCAACTCCACATAGACAACCCGAGCATCATCAAACACTTCTGGAATATGTTTTTAAACCTTGAAGTGGACCAAGTTAGTTTAAAAATGTGTCTATGTATGCATATATATATATATATATATATATATAC
>NW_017805009.1:2006259-2036501 GCF_001891065.2 Hippocampus comes
CTCCCATCTCAGGCCTGTCGTCAGTGTTTGTGTGCGTGCAACTTGAGCTGGCCCACACAAAGATTGACTGGTCAAATGCTGTGATATTGTCATGTTCGCTTAATCTGTCCAATAAATTGTTCAACTTGAATTCGAGTCTTTGCCTATCATTACCAAATCCATCCTCAACTCACTTGAAGCCTTTTCAAAGACTGAAGTCTTGAGCTCAGACTTGCGCTTCAGTCACATCAGACAGTCTTTTCACTGTTCCCGTTGGTCTCCACATGACTCGAAACTCCAGGAATCGAGCTTTTTGGTCATGTGAAACCGACGGGAACAGTGAAAAGACTGTCTAATGTGACCCAAGTGCAAGTCTGAGCTCAAGACTCAAGTGGGACTTTGAAAAAGTGAAGCAATGCCCGCCCCAAACCACACCCAATTTGACATCCACCAATCGCGGTGAGGCCCTTTATTTGCATAAGCCTGTCCCTGATTTGCATAACCATGCCCACTTTCCCACATTCTGACCAATCAGATTGCTTCAAATTTGCATAACCACGCCCCCAACAGTCCACCAATCGCAGCATGCTATCGTCATGCTCCACCCATTTTCACAGCTATCAGCGAATCATCAACCATCATTCCAGCCAGGCCACACCCACTTTCCTGTATTTTTCTGCCTGGAAAAAAAAATCCAGGAAAAAACATTTTTGGAAAAAAAAATTTGAAAATAATTCAGAAAAAAGTTTACAAAAAAAAACAAAATAATTTTAATTTTTTTTTTTAAAGTTAGATTGTGGTGATGTGTTTAAAAATTAAGTTGAATTGAAGTGTTCTTTGTAATCAAGCTTTATTTCTTTTGCAGAGCAGACATCACAAAAGCAGAGGAAAAAGTTGGATGGCAGTCTGCTTGTTGCTGGGCGGCGAAATGGTCAGCTCTTGAGAAGAACGTGGGACAGGTGTGTTGACCTGAGAGGAAAGGCATCCGTGAGTTACACGCAAGTCAATTTCTTGTGCAGACAAAGATATGTTGGGCATGAAACTTACCAGGGAGATAGACTCTGTGTTGGGTCTTTCGAGAGCAGGAAGCTGATCGTGTTTACTGCTGCCTGGGGGAGAAAAAAAAAGTCATAAAAGTAGTCATGATGGTGCATTGAACGAGTGTAAATGTCTCCTACTTTTCAGGCTGGCCCAAAGTTTGACTTCAGCACCTTGCGAATAACAGGAAGAAGAGCAAAAAGTGTTGGCGGTGAGCAGATTACTCCCTCATGTGGCACGGAGGACCCAAGAACAATCTTCCTTCAACTCTGAATAATGAAATGAGGCTTGTTGAAATGAGATTTCTTACCAGTTCGGTTCGCCTGCTCACCACGCAAGGTCTTTTACCATTCGGCCATTCTGCTGCGAAAATTTCGAAATTTTGATATGTAGTCAAAGGCAGCCGACCACACGAGGTTTTGAAGGTTAAAAAAAAAAAGAACATAATTGGTGAGACGGTTGGCGTCTCTCGTGGGCGATGTGACGGCACTCCAACCTCACCCATAACCCATCGACCACGCCAGTATTTCCGACTGCCTACCTTGAGATTGCCATCCTGAGATCAGGAGATAGTTTGCAAAGCCAACTTCGTTTTCAATTGAAGACGAGTTGCACAAAGAGATCGTGGCGTTTTGTCATTTTGCTTTCTTGGCCAGGAGTGTCAAACTCATTTCACTTTGTGGGCCACATAGGGCCTCGGTAGATGTCAAGTGGGTCGGACCATTAAAAATGATACCATACTCTGCTGTAAATAACCAAAATAATATGTCTTTCCTTTGTTTTGGTCTAAAGATGCACAAGAACACTCGGAAAATGTTGAAATTTAATGAACATATCTTTTACAAAACATTTCATGAAGCACCAAAGATTTCCTGAGACAAATGTGCAATGTACTTTTATCGTTCACATATATGCATTGCAACTGATCCCGCTGACTGTACAAAGGCACAAAACCTGAACTAGTAATTGGTCTTGAAAAATATAGTCATGCACTTTTAAGATTAAACGAGATTTATGAAGAAAGGAATTTTTAAACCATTTACACGAGCATATAAAATCTAAATGTAATCCCTGCCTACACCTTACAAACTAAGGAGAGTGCTACAATATGTGTAAAGAATAAAGTATTCACACATGTACAGAAAGGCGTTTTTAGCCGAAAAAAAACGACCATGTATAGTTAGGCGTTTTTAGTGGAATAAAAACCGACCATGCACAGTAAGGCGTTTTAAACCGAAAAAAACGACCATGGATCATAAGGCGTTTTCACCCGAAAAAAACGACCATGTATAGGAAGAAGTTTTTAGCCGAAAAAAAACGACAATGTATAGTAAGGTGTTTTCAAGAAAAAAACGACCATCTATATTAAGGCGTTTTTAGCCGAAAAAAAACGACCCTGTATAGTAAGGCGTTTTTAGACGAAAAAAACGACCATGTATAGTAAGGTGTTTTTCGCCGAAAAAAAACGACCATGTATCGTAAGGCGTTTTTAGCCGAAAAAAATGACCATGTATAGTAAGCCATTTTTAGACGAAAATAATGACCATGGTATAGTGAGGCGTTTTTAGACGAAAAAAAATGACCATGTATAGAAAGGCGTTTTTCGCCGAAAATAACGACCATGTATCGTAAGGCGTTTTTAGCCGAAAAAAATGACCATGTATAGTAAGCCATTTTTAGACGAAAATAATGACCATGGTATAGTGAGGCGTTTTTAGACGAAAAAAAATGACCATGTATAGAAAGGCGTTTTTCGCCGAAAATAACGACCATGTATCGTAAGGCGTTTTTAGCCGAAAAAAATGACCATGTATAGTAAGCCATTTTTAGACGAAAATAATGACCATGGTATAGTGAGGCGTTTTTAGACGAAAAAAAATGACCATGTATAGAAAGGCGTTTTTCGCCGAAAATAACGACCATGTATCGTAAGGCGTTTTTAGCCGAAAAAAATGACCATGTATAGTAAGCCATTTTTAGACGAAAAAAACGACCATGTATAGTAAGGCGTTTTTAGCCGAAAAAAAATGACCATGTATAGTAAGCCATTTTTAGACGAAAATAACGACCATGGTATAGTGAGGCGTTTTTAGACGAAAAAAATGACCATGTATAGAAAGGCGTTTTTCGCCGAAAATAACGACCATGTATCGTAAGGCGTTTTAACCCGAAACAAACGACCATGTATAGTAAGGTGTTTTTAGCCGAAAATAACGACCATGTATCGTAAGGCGTTTTAACCCGAAACAAACGACCATGTATAGTAAGGTGTTTTTAGCCGAAAATAACGACCATGTATCGTAAGGCGTTTTAACCCGAAACAAACGACCATGTATAGTAAGGTGTTTTTAGCCGAAAATAACGACCATGTATCGTAAGGCGTTTTAACCCGAAACAAACGACCATGTATAGTAAGGTGTTTTTAGCCGAAAATAACGACCATGTATAGTAAGGCGTTTTAACTTGAAAAAAACGACCATGTATAATCAGGCGTTTTCAACCGAAAAAAAACGACAATGTATAGGAAGGTGTTTTCAACCGAAAAAAACGACCATGTATAGTAAGGTGTTTTTAGCCGAAAATAACGACCATGTATCGTAAGGCGTTTTAACCCGAAACAAACGACCATGTATAGTAAGGTGTTTTTAGCCGAAAATAACGACCATGTATAGTAAGGCGTTTTTAGCCGAATAAAAAGACCATGTATAATCAGGCGTTTGAGCCGAAAATAACGACCATGTATTGTAAGGAGTTTTTAGACGAAAAAAACGACCATGCATAATAAGGCGTTGTCAACCGAAAAAAACGACCATGTATAGTAAGGCGTTTTTAGCCGAATAAAAAGACCATGTATAATCAGCCGTTTTGAGCCGAAAAAAACCTGACCATGTATAGTAAGGCGTTTTAACTCGAAAAAAACGACCATGTATCGTAAGGTGTTTTTCGCCGAAAAAAACGACCATGTATAGTAAGGCGTTTAAAGCCGAAAATAATGACCATGTATAGTCAGGCGTTTTTAGCTGAAAAAAAGACCATTTATAGGAAGGTGTTTTTAGACGAAAAAAACGACCATGTATAGTAAGGCGTTTTAAACCGAAACTACTCGGAAGCTTCATCTGGTTTGATCAAACGCGGCCGCAATGGCACGTGTCATTCACCACGGATATATTGTAGCGCAGCAGGCACGTACGTGCACCCACACACACACACACACACACACACACACACATCAAGCTTTATTGTTTTGAACTTCTAAAGGTGAGTGGTTCTGAATGAAGTTCTGGAGTTCACAAATAACAAGACCAAACAGAGTTAACATGTTTTACTAACTTGCATGTGAGCTTCAAGCTTTTGTGTCTTAGTGAAAGCGCTTCATCATGGCCATACATGCTTATGCACTAGGACGCTCGAGGTCACGACAGTTTGGTGGGATCTCATTATGGCATGTCTATAACAAAACACTGCAAACTAAATTGCGTGCTAATTAACATGCATTAATTTGCACACATTTTCAATTGCCAAGATACAGAGTGTAAAGGAAAACATCACCACAGAATGCATACCGTTATGAGAAAATATATCTTCCCCTGACATGTTGAAAATGTCGCGTTTGTTTAGTGAAGGAAGGAGAAATGCATAGAAAACAGTATTCGATTTCACAAATTGTTACTTATATTCTACATTATAATCTAAGGTTACTATAAATATCATTACATTTGTATTTTCATTGGAGAAAATCAAAGTGCAAAGTCGAGTCAAAGTCCTCAATTTGGTGCAGTGCAAACCAGCGACCCCTGGTGGTCACGGTTGTGAAGACGTGTAAACTCTGAAAATGAAGACGTAAAGACGACAAACGAGTGTGGAGAATACAACCACCACCAACGCTCGACGACATCATCAAATAGATGACCCCCCCAAAAAAAACCCATCAGTATGATTAAAATATATTTTATTTGCAGAAAATATTGAGTAAAACTCACTTCTTTGTCTTGATGAGTATACTCAAGTGAGACATGTAGTTTGATATGAAACATTTGGCAAACAAGATTAAGACAGGAAAAGAAACACTTAACCTTTAATACAACTATACACTCAATGACAAACTTTTTTTTTTTTTTGTCAAAGTAATTCTAAATTAATAGCATGCTCAGTAGGGTGGTCCATTTTGGAAAAGTTTGTCGGATTCGTCGGGCCGGGTCGGAAATCTTGTCGATACTATGACACAAGGATGTGTGCAAAATTTTATTCCGATCGGATAATTTTATCCCGTCCCGCAGAGCGACCAAAGTTTCCCCTATGGAAAGAATGTTACGGGGCTGAATGGTAGTACGGTTTCTCCCGTACAGTAAGGATTTTGTTTTGCTCAGTTCGCACTTGCAATAATTCAAAGACGGAAGACAGGAACGCATGTATTGCAAAAAAGGCAACCGTGGTTATCCTTCAACACTGGTGAGATTGTTGGTCCATGTTAACTGGTCCATCTGTCTATCTGTCCATCTGTCTATAATGTCCATCAACACTAGTGACACTGTTAGACCGCAAAAAAAACGAAATCCGCCGTGCGTGCCATTCCCATGCCTACTTCGCGCACGGGTGCAACGCCCGGTGTCGCTCCACGACCTGCAGAAGGTGCTGTCGCTGTTCCTCGTCGCGCGTGATGGCGCCGCAGAACGCGCTGATGAGGGCGACGCCCCTCTCCGCAAAGTCGTTCACCACCCGTAGGTGACGAGCGCGCCGACGAGCCGTGGTGATGTTCGATGTCGAAAAGCGTCCTCAGCTCAGCGTCCAGTAAGAATTCCGGCGATTCTCGACTTCAATTGAAAGATATTAGCTCGCCAGTAGGTGACCGTTGTGTGTTAGGCGTGCGTTTGAGTTTGTCTCCGGCTGCTGAGAGCAGCGATGGAAGGTTTAGTTAGTCAGGAGGTGATCGTTCGGGCAACATTCAGCCCAGCCAGTGTCACGCATGGCAAAATACACGGTTAAAATACACATGTTCACCCTATTGAGACCAGTTGTTATGGTGGAAACTTTGGCCGCTTTGCGGGACGGGAAAATATCATCAGATCGGAATGAAATTTTGCACAGAACCTTGTACCATAGTATCGACAAGAATTCCGACCGGGCCGACGAATCCGACAAACTTTTTTTTTTGCCATAAAAATGTGGACCACCCTAATGCTCAGTGGTGGCATACCAAAGAGGATACAGTATTTCAGAAACACTAATTAAAATGTTGACTTCACACAAGCTTCACATTCAAATGCGAGAAAAGTAAAATGTTTCCTTTTTCTTCTTTGGCATGCATCCACAGCAAGGGCATTTAGAATTTGGACTGAATGAAGTAAAGTGCTTTTATACCTTTTTACATATACTGTAGTGTTTTTTTTTTTTTAATAATGTCTTTACTTTGTGACAACAAACCGCTCCCAGCTTTACATAGTAAAAATTCCAGGTCACTTTGTTTGCCTCTGCATTGCAAAAAGCTCCTTTTCTTGCGCTGCAGGAGTCCTGCATGTGTCGGAAAAACACAATGCATCATTTTTAGATTTGTGGTTACAATTCCATTAAAAATGATGGAAAATGAGAACCTACCTGAATCTTTAGAGAATCAGCTGCTTGAGTTGTTCTTCCAGCTGCTTGGCGCTATTATTCAGGTCTGTGTGAGGGACGGCAGGCAGTGAATCCAGCAAGTCGTCACCCGGGATACTCGGCAGGACCGAGCTTGGAACCTCGGGACCCGTGCTGGATTCATCCAACAGCGATTGCAGTTCTTCCTCCAACCCATCATCATCTACAAAAGTAAATAAATAATAATCCTCAAATAGTAGTTGCCGGCATGCTGCTTATGGCTTTTTTTTCAGTCAGTGTGTGAATTCATCTGATTCAGCCAAAATAGAGTCCAGCTGTTCTAGTAGGCTTTTTCTGACATTTT
The DNA here is from genome assembly GCF_001891065.2 of Hippocampus comes. Lineage (NCBI taxonomy): Eukaryota > Metazoa > Chordata > Actinopteri > Syngnathiformes > Syngnathidae > Hippocampus > Hippocampus comes. The sequence continues at coordinate 2,013,209 of NW_017805009.1, forward strand.
GTTTATTTCGAGCAGGAGCCAGAGGTTGTGTGATCACACTTCTATTTAACATGATTCCCTCCGCCGTGACTAAGACCCTGTTCCACATAAATAAATAAACAGATAGATAGATTGAAAGATAGATAGATCGATAGATAACTAAACTGCCCCAAAGGATGATCCCGGGCCACAACTAATAATTCTCTGTGGTGTTTGAAAATTTTCCCTTTTGATTGTTTTTCATAGAAATATTTACTGCAATAATGACTTTACTGCTGCATTAGTGTGATAGACTTAAGGTGTGTCCAAATTCAGGTGTGTCGCTGTTTTAGGAATGGAACTTGGTCACAAACGGAGGACCCTGCCTCGTGCGATGAAATCTTTAAAGGGCATGTCAAGTCGGACTGTCTTTTAGTTTGGAAATACATGACTTTGAGAGGCTTGCATCAGAAGAGTTAAAACGAGGGACGGATCTGTAGATGCCATATTGAGATTTTTCTGTGCAGCACAGACAAGTACCGAATTCTCAGTCAGAACACATTAAGTAAGGGAGATGAAGTGTAACGACGTAGCGCTCGAGCCACACGTCTACTCTACAAAGAAAAGCAAGTGCTGCTGAGCCTCTAGCTTGTAGATGTCATGGGGAACAATATGGCTTTAGAAGTGTGTCAAACTCAAGCAAACGCGAATATCAGTTTAACACACACAAAAAAGAAATATGCGCTGTTTATTTTATCAGAACAAACTATTGATGTTGTACTTTCCTGAAGAAAAAAAGAGAGATCAGTGTTGACATATGTGAACCTTAGAATATTAATTAAGAATTCTGGGACACCCTGCAAATAAGAAAGCTCCTTCATCTAATAGGTTTTGCAGTCGAGTGTATAAAACCACCGCTGGCCGCCAGTTAAGAAATAACAGTAGAGTTGATGTTAAGAGGAGAGCAACTTACCTGTCGTGGTCACTGCCCCAGATATGGCTTGGCTCACCTCATCTTGTTTGTCACATAACTGGTTCAACGACACAGGATTTGTTTTGAAGGTCAAACAAAGTCAAAAGTATGCAAGAAATAGTTTTGAAATGAACTTGCCTCCTGGATTTGATCAAGAAGGCTTTCGGCACCTTCCACCGTCACATCCTTGAGAGAAAGTCTGAGGCTGGCCGTTCCCGCTTGGTACGCTTGTAGAACCTTCACGAGACCCAATCTCAGCATTGACGGACAATCTCGTAGGCATCAAAGTTGATTTTCGGTCTATTTGTATTTTGTGACAGCCTACCATTTTATCAGTCTTTGACTGGGCTATGCGATCCAGGATGCCTCTAATGGACTCCAGCTGTCCGAACAAGTTGTCTGCTCTCTTTTCCACCCTTTTCCGACCTCTCAAACACCTCAGTGCCTGTTGAAGGCACAATAAATCGGAACACCGGACGTAACGAATTTGGGTCATTCCTTGTGGCCTTTAATTATGTTGTGGAGCATCTTAAGGATTCACCTGTGTTTTTTTCCCTTCTCGAAGTAGAAGTCTTGCTTCTTCTCTGCACCTGAACACAAGCAATATGAAGCAGCTTTAAAAAGCATTTTTGTCCCCAGCAATTGCGTGTGAATCCTCTGTGGGTGGCTGTGAGCAAGCAGTCAAACAAACAAAGAAATGAGGTGTATCGTCGGGTCATTCCATGCCAAATCACCAAATTCAACCAAATAGGTTTTGATTTTGGTGAAACTTATTTATTTATTATTAGTGTTATTATTAGTTGGAAGTACTTATCAGCCTCCATGCCCAGTTTCTCCAGACGCTCCTCCAGCAGTTTCTCACTACGCTGTAACTGGTAGATTCCGATTTCAACTTCACTGACAGTGGAGACGCGACTCTGCCCAGGTTGGCAAAATTTAACAATCTGTATTTAACCCAAAACAAAAAACAAACCAAAAAACAATATAAAATGACAGCTAAGGTGGGGAAAAAGAAGAATGAGAAGTCATTTGGGGAGTCATGCATTCCGTTCTTTACCTTTTCCCCCTCATGCAAGGAAACCGCCACTTGTTTGTCCCTCTGCAGCTGCAGAAGTGCCATGCACAGGGTACTTTCATCGGCACACACAGTGGAGGTGAGTGTACACAGCTCTTGAAATGACATGACAGGGTGACATGCAAATTCGCTGCTTTGGTAAATCCTGAGCACTTCGGCAGCTTTCTCCTGGAAAGAACAACAAAGCTTGGAGTTACCATAAAAACAGCACACGTGGAGAAAATGGCTCCTCTGTTTGTTCGTGGTTGATCAACTGATCAGCTGAAGTAAAGATGCTCAAAAATGTTTTGAATGGCGTATTGCTATTCAGTGAGATAAAAAGAGCCAAAGTTGAACACAAACATTCCAGTGACACTGGCTGACCATAAATATCAATTGTGTAATCACAGAAAGGATTTAGATTTTATGGTAAGGGAATTTACTGTATATTCTATTTCATATTTTGTATTTGTAATTTGTTAAGCATGTAAACTGGGTGACGCACTGTCTTGTAAATTAAAGACAATGTTATTCTAATTATTTTGTCAGTGTATAAAAATATACAATGGTGGGGTACACAATAAAATCTCGTTTTGGGTACTACAGGTTATGGAGGGCCTCCGGTGATGCAAAAACAATTAAAGCACCACAATAATCACAAAACACACTTATGGAGTTAATTGTTTAGGGGCACACAGAGCTGGAATCTGACAAGATTTGTATAAATATTGCATAGAATCACATAAGACAGTGAGCAACGCACCTTCACCAGTTCGATGACAACAAAAGACTCTTCCAAAGGTACTCTGTTTCCTCCCAGCAGTGAGGAGAAGGTCCACTTGAGAGGCTTCACCAGCAGGAGGCCAACACCCCACGACAGCCAGCCGCAATCAACATTGGCAGCAAACTCAGACTCCCTCTGAAGCTTCCCACATCTGGATGAGGTGAAAGGGAAATGCAGCAGAACCTGGATTTAACTGACCCAGAACCAACAGAATGAAAATAGTGTCCAGTCCACTCAAAACACTCCTTTATACAGTAACTGTGAAAAGTATGTTCGCTCCCGGATTGGGCGCTGTTGTTTCCTGGCACTGTGGCACAATCAACAAACTGCGACATGTATTTCCGGGTTGAGCTGCTGTATCCAGACTAGACCAGACTAACACATGTGCCGACCTGGCGGCCTTGTTGGTGGGGATATTTTCCCATCAAAGGCAATGCATGGACATACATGGTTGCCATGTTGGCAGGGGTGATAGTCCCAGACAAGGCAACGGAAAGGATGCACATTAGCTAAGCATCGCCGCCAGGCATGCAGCTCAAAAGGAGTGTCACATCTGCATATTCATATTTATGGCTGTTGTTTACTGGAAGGCGCTCCCATCATGTAGTACATGTACATGTCTCTTGTACTGTACATGCTATTACAGAGTATACTGTTTTTTCTTTTTGGTCAAGTCTATCAAGTGACCTATGGCATCGGAGCATAAAAGCAAAAGCACCAGCAAGGTAAGTTTGGACAAACTTGAGCACTTTTCAAATTGTTTCAAGCTTTTTTTAATTTTCATTTACAATAATTTTGCACTGCACGGGCATTCCTTAGGCCACAAAACAGTACCAAAATGTTAACTTTGTATAACATTAAATGTTATGAGGTGGACTCGCGCAGACAGTTTCCATGTAAACAAAGCCCAGTTTCACTGTCGCGGATGTCGCGCACCTATTTCATGCAAAGGCTCATGGGCCGTAGGAATAAAGTGGATCGATTAGAATGTTAGGACAAATTAATTAATCTAAATTTATCTAAATTTACGTGCATGTATGTATACTTGGTGGGAGGAATCTGGAGTATGCGGAGTAAAGCCACATTAGCATAAGGAGAACGTGCAAACATTCACAAATATATTGACACCCTCCAGTACAATTTTTATTTACCTAGACATGGATTGGATGACAGTCGTCAAGCCCAGAGGTGATTTTTCTTTCCTCCTGAAGGTTTTGTTGAGGTACTGCAGATTGACACACACGGAACGGCGGTCCCTGCAGCTTTGTACGACCAGAGTCGTCCAGAAGTCCATTTTACTGTCCCAGTCCATTGTGTTCACGTCGCGGTTTTCTTTGAAGTCAGAGAACAGAAAATTCATTCGTTCGTCGTCGTCCCATTCGGAAGGCAGCGTGGTTTCGACGGCGCTTGACATGTTTGTTCCAATATAGTTCGGCAGTCAGTGAGCGCTAGCGTATTTGATGACAGCGGGAAGTTGGTGCGGCACTTCCGGTGACAGCTGGAGATTCCGGAAGTCGACGCCGGAGTCGCAAATCTTATTTACTTGCAACCTCGTTCCTTCACCCTGTTCGATCGGAGTGCTTCCCAGCAAGAAACCTCATCGAAGAAACCAGGAGAGCAACAAAGGAGTGAGGAGGGACAAATTTCGTCACTTGATGGAGACGGCAACTGCGGAGACGTCACACAATTTTAGCGCGTCACAAAACCGTTTTTATCATGAGTCCTACTCGAGAATTTTTCCGAATGATCCCCAATCAGAACCATAACCAGGTTTCCTATGGCTATCGTTAGAGTATTTACCAAACAGTTTTTACAGTTCTGATGGGTCTTTTAGCACCTAATGTGGGTGGAGCTTGATGTCAGAGTTTGATTTTGAGGTTTGACATGAAAACCAGGTTGAGGGCTTGTTCAAGTTGCTTGCACCTTCAGTTGTGTTTGTAGTAGCAGGAGTTTTGGTTGTAATTCTATAATCACATTTTATTTGACGATGCATGAACTGTACATGTATCGAATCACAAATACACAATTTTGGATTTTGACCTACTAAATGCCTGAGTGTCAAATACCCATTCTTTGTCTGGTCATCAGCATAGATATACACTAAGTCAAAGCAAGACGCTTTTTTTTTTCAGGGGCTACAGAGCATTTATTCATAATCCGCTGTCAATAAATGTACATTGCAACACTGGAAAAACGGTTTCTGACTGACATCAGAAATATACATTAGTGCTTAGCATGATTATGTGGTTATCAATGGACAATTGGAAGGGTAATGGTCTGTCTCTTGTATGGCGCTTTTCTACCTTTGTTTTAAGCCACTTGAAATGTTGAAGTGTTTGTTATTCCTGAATAAAACAAATGAAGACAGGCATAGCGATATCTGATACCATATAAATATATTCCAAAATGTAAAGTACTGCACAGATAACACTGGTCAAGAATTGATTACTAATTTTAACCAGAGATGTAAATAAACTTGTAGATTTTTTTTTTTTTTTTTTTTTGCCGCTCAGACAGAATCCGTCCCCTTTTTTCTCTCGCACATAAAAATATCATCATCATTTGTTTCGTAATATTTTCGAATTAAGGTTTAGGTTCAGTAACGGAGATTCTTTTCCTGAAGCGTTGAAGCTATATATTACAATGCATGGCAAAATCCGTATCGTGCAAGCTCTTATAGGTCACACTTAAATACACACACAAAAAAAGAAAATATCTCCAAAACTTCACCTGCAAGAAAAGTTTCTTGAATCAGCATCAAAAACACTTGAGGGACACATTAAGCCATCTCTGATTAAAATGGGTAATTTTAGCTTTTTAAAATTTTACACACTTAAATAACAGTACCAGATATCAAACAAAAGAGCATTATCTGGTGACTGATTCAATAAATGAACATGCATTTCAACAATAGCATATGTACAGAAAGAGTAACTTGGCATTTCAATCAGCATGGCACTGAGGCTCTATTTTAACATGAATAACTATGTAAGATAATTCATAAAATAGATTTCAATTTTTTTGTTAGTCATTAAAAACATTGTGTGAAATAACAAAACTTCCACACAGACGTGGAAAATTTCATATATTTCAGTACAGTAGTTCAAATCAAAACGTGAAAGTCGTCCAGATTCATTATACCGTCCCAATTTCTCGGTTTCCATTATCTGTAAGCTCTAATCATCAAAATTATACAAATCCATGATTTTAATATTTGTGTGTATAGTGGAGCCATATACAGTAACACACAAATTTATTTTTGAATTTTCAAAATAATTTAAGAGTTTTCCACAACTTAAATATCGAGATACACTAAAATATGCCTGCACTTTTTCATTTTTTGTTCTTGTTGTTGGCACGTCATATTGTCCGTCACATTTCTACTTGGCACTGAGATCGACCAGCAGGTGCTCGTAGGCCAGCGAATTTCCCTTGAAGCTGGCAGCCAGCATAATGTCCTTGTTGTCGACCGACACCAAGCTGAAGGCCCTCGGGGCTCTCAAATTGAGTTCCTGAAATGGCTGAAACCGCTGAGTGAGATCATCCCACAAGTACACTCTGGAAAAAGAGAAATCGCTCCCAAGGGTGAGATACTGCCGAAGGCCCACCGTGAAGGGATACACAACCATGGAGCCCCGAGAGGGAAGAGTCTGGATCTCGATGAAACGCTGGCCTTCCCAGCGGAGTATCTTTGAGTCACCAATGAAGCGTGTGAGGCAAAGGTAAAGCGCCTTCCGAACCCAGAAGTGTTTGACCATCTGCACATCGGCTTGCTCTGTGATTTGGGAGAGGAAATCAAACTGCTTCTGCCCTCGGTTCCACTGGTAAATCACCGGTGGTTGAGTGGAGCTGGAGAGGATGAGGTGAGGCTTTCCTCCGACATCGAGGAACTCTACATGGGTGTCGCGGTGCCAAGGGTGGAGCGACTGGTGGGAGTAAAAGCCATTGCTGTTCCATCGATAAATGCTGGTTGAACCGGCCTTTGAACTGTCTACTACTACAAAATAGCATTCACCACCCAGTTGGAACGTCTCCACAAAGTTAGGCTTCCTCACTCGAGTAGTATCAATGTCTTGTATCTTCACAAAGCGAAGAGGGTCCTCTTCCCACCTGCAGTTTTAAGAAAACCCTCATGGTGCCGTGGTGTCACAGTTCATACATTTTTGATGGAAACGCATCTGTATCAGGCAATAATCTCTGTAGTGTTTTCATGTCAACCTAGCGGCCAAAAGGGTTAATTAGATGAGGAGGACAAGATTTTTTTTTTCTGGCTTTGTCCTAGCAGACAGAGGTGCCACAAAGACTGCCGGAAAAAAAAAATCATTCCATTTCAAAATGAGGCTGTAAGATGGAACACAAATATGAAGCACTATGAATACATCCCGGATGCACTGTATATTGACAGCTCCTGAACAATTTTACTTCAGCACACACCAGGGAATCCGCTGTTCTTTGCACGCTATCGTAGTGATTGCAAGTTCATTCAAAGTTCATTTTCCCTCTGTTCTGCAAAGTGGAGGTGGAACGGTATTTCGACTTTGCCATCATTGCTTCACTTAAAACTACAGATCTGGATAGAGCGGACTTTCTGTCTTTATCCTCAAAGACATGCAGCTAAGAAGTGCTCGGTGACGTGTGCCATGCCTCTGTTATTACTTATTCCAGTAACCATTGGCATACATCATTGTCACATACCTTTGACCTTGAGTCCACCTGATTTTCAAAACAAATCTTTGGAACTCTTATGGTCAATCTAAATATTTTTTTTGTTTGTTTATTTAAAGGTTTAGATCTTAAAACCAAAATAGAGAGTTTCTACATGGGAACCGCAGTGTGAAAAGCTTACTTGTAGATGTGAGATCCACCAAAAAGTTGAGCCACAACCATGTAAAGTGTGTTGTTTATCACCACTGGTTTGCAGTACAGAGATGACCGAGCTGCCAAGACAAACCGTATAAAAGCAGAACAGGTAAAAGGCACAGCAAACAAAAAGAATGGAATTCACACAGATTTGGTGCCATAACTTACAGGGAATATTATGAAATGTCCTAAATGTCATTTCAACATGATCCCACACATAAAGAGTGCAGAACCCTGATTCAGGTTGAGAAAAGACAACAAACTGATCCCCGCTGAACTCGTAAGACTCCACAGACACAGACTGGAAAGGAAACGTTTCATAAATGGCAAAATCTAGAAAAAAAGAAAATACAGAGAAGGATAGCAGATCACAAACTACAAACTCGACATGAAATTGCTTTTCAAATCGAAGATGAAGAAGTTGAAACCTGCAGTGATGCAGCTGAAGTCTCTCGGAGCGAGGTCATGGATTCTGCGGCCCTGAAATTCAAAGGGACTGGCACAGTAGGCGGGAGGAACGGAAGTGTTAGTCTTGTCTATCCAGTCAACCAGCCATTTGATCTTACAGTCACAGTGGAAGGAGTTTCCTCGCAGGTCTCTGAAACCAACAAATGCAACTTCTAAGCAATGCTCGACTCAGTCATTTACTAAGTCAGTTTCGTAGCTGAATGTGGTCGGTAGTGCATTAAACCAAACACAGACAGCTCCAACGCGCTTACAAATCGGCACTTACACATCTGTGAGGATGTCCAGATGTTTAAATAGATCTCTGGGCAGCTGTTGCAGGTTGTTGTTTGAGAGGGATCTGAAAAAAGGTCAGTTGGGGATTTAATTATACAGTACGTGTGTATGCACAGCTCACATTAAATCGAGACTACAGATATCGGACTTGGAGTATGTTTTTGTTGAATCTACAGGTCATCCTCGGTATACGATCGAGTTCCGTTCATATGGCAGTGACGTTACCCAAAAGTTCTGTCACAAATTTACACTAATGTAATGGGTAAAGCCATTATTACAGTAAGTTTGGATGAAAAAGAATTCACCATCAATATAAAATAAATGGAAGAAAAAACTGAGTATGGCCATGGCAACTGAGTGTGTCTCCTTTTGCCGCACATCAACATATACATGACACGCTTTCATTCAAAGTACCAGGACCAAGAATTCCCTGTACTACAAATAGAGCTAGTTCATAGTGCAGAATGGCAAGCCGGGAGTGATGACATACTCACAAATGAGTCAGAGATTTTAGTCCCCGGAAGGTATATTTTGAGAGAGTTTGGACATCATTATTCTCGATGAACCTGTGATAAAAAAAATAAAAAAAAGAAAAAAGTTGCCAGACTAGAATATGTGTTATAAATGCAGGGAAAATGAAGAAAGAGCAACTTTTAGAAGCCAGCACACAAAAAAAGACATTTAGAAAGTAGTCAGAGGCAATGATCATCACACACCAAGCCATCCGCTAAAGTGCTTCCTGAAGGCAAATAAATAAAATGCTACATTTGTCATGCCGCGTACATGATGTACTATCCGTCATTGCAGGATTTACAGTTTCATTTTATTATTGGCTGCTCTTTATTTATTGCTCACCCGAATAATAAGTCAAGCTTGTGAATAAAGCAAACACGATGAGCATGAACACAATGTACAAACTTGCAAATGTCTCAAATGAAAGTAGGATTACGTGTTTTGTCGAACATTGATAATACAAGTTAAAAACTCTGACGTAATGTGACATGACATTATCTATGTGCATTGACCAAATCACAACAAATTGCCATAAAGACCACAACCTTTTAAAAGAAATGATAATTTTTCTTACAGGTACTGCAGATGAGATAGACCAGCGAAAGCATCATCCGAAATGGTGGAGAATGTGTTCGAGTTCAAAAGTCTGCAGAAACAATGAAAGTTGTGAAGGAGATAACTGTAGTAAAAGAATAAAATACAGCAGTACTAAGTACAGTAGTTTGATACACTGGATAAACATGCAATAACCTAGAGTATTGTCATTATACAGTAATAATAATAATAATACATTTTATTTATAAGCGCCTTTCAAGACACCCAAGGACACTTTACAGTACTCCCCTAAATTCTTGGACAGAGGCATATTTTCAAGAAATGACATTTTCACCAACATTTTGACAAATTAAATATTAACAAATAACATATTCAATATTGTTTCCAGCATTTATCTTGCACAGGTTAATGTGCGGCGGCCCGGTGATCGAGTGTGAGCGCGATTGGTGGTTCGTCTATGTGTGCCCTGCAATTGGCTGGCAAGCAGTACTGCCCGAAGACAGGTGGGATAGGCTCCAGCATGCCCCGCGACCCTTGTGAGGATAAGCGGATCAGAAAATGGATGGATGTAAGGTTAATGTACTTTCCAAGATTCACATGAACTCCATGCAATAACTCCACTTTGCCATCAATTGCAAATGTGCCCAGACTTTATAGACATCCTCTATATTGTGCAATGCAGTCCTCTGGGGACCTACTTTCATGCCTACTGCACGTTTAGCGCAAAGTGCAGTCTACCTGTGCAGATGGGTGGAGTTGTCTTTCTTTTGGCATGTTTGTAGACGGGTGCAGTAAGAAAAGAGTGAACGGAACCGTCTTACTTCCTGGCCAATGACAGTCACTCTTCTCATTGTCTTTAAATACAGCGCAGGAGATGCGCGCACACAGTGCCTGACTTTGTGGGAAAAGAAATGGACTCGCTGGAGTCCATGCAGAAGATTGAATTGCACAAAGTACTTTTATAAGGAACTGCAAGCAGATCTTCCACTCGCCCGATGCCCGCTGTTGTCATATTTATCGATGAAATACAATGCCATCTACCACACATATCAGAATCTGTCTGCCTGTGACTTTACCAAATTCACCAAAATCGCATTACAACACCTCCGCCACAACTTAGACCTGTTTTTACCTGGTCCAAAGTCGAGTCTACTTTCCATCATCAAATTGTCAGATGTGCTGGGGGCGTATAGTAGAAAACATCTTCAGTCTGCCTGAATGCCCAGAAAGGTGAAGCGCGATCTGCCAAATTCCCAAACACGGTAAACTAGACTTGTGCCGGCATGAAAATGGTGATGCACCCTTTTTTTTTTTTTTACGCCAAGTGAACATGCGTCTGTTTACGAAAATGGTACAGTACATTTACAATACATATAATGTCAACAGTCTATATAAAAAAATGAGAGGTTGCAGCAAACAAATGCAGACTTGCACACAAAAATAAGAAAGCATTCATGACTGCATGTGATGGACAATTAGGCCTTTATCAGGGCACAACTGTGGCACTCAGTCATCTGGGATGACACTGATACAGAAGCACTACTCGTGTTCCTGCTATGTCACCACTGTTTTCAAATGCAATTCATTTCAACTCAACTCAACTCAACTGTATTTATAGAGCACTTTCAAACAGCCATCGCTGCATACAAAGTGCTGTACATGGAGCAAATTAACATATACAACAAACAGTAAAGCAAATCGGTAATAAAAACAGTAGAAAGCACCGAACAGCAAAACCAAGAACAATCTAAGTCATGCTGAGTCAAATGCCAAAGAATACAAGTGAGTTTTGAGGCGGGTTTTGAAGATGGGCAGCGAGGAGGCTTGCCGAATGTTCAGTGGGAGGTCATTCCAGAGAGAGGGACCAGCAACAGAAAAGGCTCGATCCCCTCTGAGCCTCAGTTTAGTTCTTGGTACTTCTAATAATGTCTGGTCCGCAGACCTGAGGCTGCAAGTGGCTGGAGTTGTTTCATTGTCAAAGCATGTTAGAAGGTAGAGGAGATGTATGTTCCTATATACATACCACAAAAACATCAACTGTGTGCAAACCTGGCATTATTGTTTCGGTGTGTGGGAGGGGCTTAAAGAGAGAAAACGTTAGGATCTTTGCAAAAAAAGAACATTGACGTCATACACTTACAGGAACTGGAGTACGTGAAGGTGTGAGAAAGCTCCTTCTGGGATTGTCGTAAATGCTGCATTCACCATGGTCCTGTGCAGAATTCACAAGTGTGATGTTGTTTGGTTTAACAACACTTTTTTTTAACACATTTAGATTTTTTTATCGATTGTGTTTTTTTTACCGTATGTCTTTCATGTTGTGTTTATATGTTCAACAAATCAAACAATCAGATCAATCCGTCAAAGGAGGTTTCCTTCCCAACTGTTGAACCTCTTTTCTCAGGACACATTTGTCCCGGTTGTCATTGAGTGTCAGAGCCTTTCCAAATTGGGACACACAACTTCATTTCAGGTCACCTTGCTCTTGAAATCCTCGTCCATTGGGGTCGAGGTGACGTGAGCGCAAGCTCTCAACAAACACAACCCCCCTTCCCCTTAAATCTCATTTCATTATGTTGAGTGATCTTCGAGGACTTGCAGATCCAGTTAATCTATTGCGAAGTGCAACAAGATATTGTTGCCATGTTCAAGTTTAGCACATGGGAAGAATGTTAGAAATGCCGCACACGCGCACACATCGGAATTGCTTCATAAAATAGCATGCTTTCTGTTTTCTCACCTGTTCAAAACATACAGTGCATGCATTTCACTCCTCAGGACATAAAGCAGGGTGACGTCATTGATGTGTGCTGTACACAGCTAAGACTTCATACAAGTAAGTGGAGGATGACAGTAGTTTCAACTCACAGAGAAATGATCCCAGGTGGGAAGCTCTTTGGTATTGCCTTCGTATCCACACAAAAGGCACTATCTTTAGTGCACGAACAGGTCGCAGGACAGCGGGGTATCTTGATGGCTTTTTTTGTGTTTGTGTCTCCGGGCAGGCAGAAAGACAGACATAGAAACAGCAAGTAGATCACACTGAGGCATCTTGGTCCAAGCTCCATCATACTTGAGCAGGAGGAGAAGGTGAAGCTGTGCGAGCAGAGAGCAGGTGCCGTGCTGGGGGACAATGAGCACACTGTCTAACAGCCCAGCACTAATGTCGAGTGCCGAGTTGAGAGAGAGGGGCTGGGTTAGGGAGGGGGAATGAGAGGGGGGGTTCCTGTGTCTCATGGGTGCTTGACAGTTTCCCTTGGATTCATGTCCTATGCTGTGAGCAAAAATGAAAAGCAAGAATGATGAGAAATGATGCGTTCTTGTACTGGGACCAGAAGGCAGTAGTACTGAATTATTTACTATCCACTCAAAGAGTCCATAAAAGGTAGACAAAAATTGAGGTTTTTATATGTTATAAGAGGCAGCATGTGCCCTGGACTAGTTGTCAGCCAATCGCAGGGCACACATTGCACATATAGACAGACAAGCATTCATATGCACATTCATATCTAAGGACAATTTAGAGCTTTCAATGAACCAAACTTTTTCTTTTTTTTTTTTTTTATGTGGGAGGAAACCGCAGCACATGGAGACAACCTACTCAAACACAGGGACAACATGCAAATTCCACATCGCAAGGCCGGAGCCCATATTTGAACCCACGACCTCTGAACCGTGAGGCGGTTGTGCGAACCATTCTGCTAACGTGCTCCTTGGTTTGAACTAATTCCATCAAAAATGGTCATTTTAAGCTTGCACAAAAAAGTTTTATTGTTGCATATTTCCAGATACAGTGGGTATAAAAAAATAAACACAGCCCTGCTCAAAGGTTTTGGTGACCTCTAATCTGTACATACATTGAAAAAGATAATACTTTAGAGAGGGGAAGTAAAAAATTAAAAAATTAGATCCTGGGGTTGCACAAAACCTACCAGCATTTCAGTACCTCTGATTAACAATTTTAAAAAAGCTCAATTGTTCATGATATTTGGAGGACTCTGAAGTGGCCTGTGCTCTCTGTGGGGTTTGAAGGCACAGAGATGGTAAAAAAATGGATGGATGCATTGACAGGTTATGTCTCTCTCAAATGCCAGCTGAACCCAGGACTTTCATTTTAGGGAGTGTTGTGCCCCTGTTGTCTGAAAACACATATTGCAGAGAGGAAACTTAATTCCCACACATTGTTAGGCCAAGGAAAGCAGTCACGTCACTTGCCGTTAGATGCATGTGTACAGTACTTTGGCAGGATGTTACGAGATCATATGCAAATGAGCAACAGGTTCGCTTATTTTGATTTTAATTCTTGTTCATGTTTGTCTGAGTTAAAGAGATTAACACATATTTCCAAAATCTAGAAGATTTGGCATGAAAAGGCTTCACACGAAAGGCTCAGCAACTAATTTGGGGGGTTTGCCCATGAATGTGCTTCCGACACTAAACGTGCCTTCCGTCTAGACAAGTTAGAACTAGTTTGAATGGAAGTGTGCACATGTTTCATCCATCTATCCATTTTCTAATCCACTTACCCTGACAAGGGTCGCGGGCAGTCTTCGGGCAGTACACGGGGCACACCCCGAACTGGTTGCCAGACAATCACAGGGCATACATAGACAAATAACCATCCGCACTCACACTCCAAGGGACAATTTAGCGTGTTCCATCAACCTGCCAAGCATGTTTTGGGGATGTGGGAGGAAACCGGAGTACCCAGAGAAAACCCACGCAGGCACGGGCAGAACATGCAAACTCCACATAGAAAGGCCGAACCCTGCACCTCGTGAGGTTGACGTGCTAACTAGTCAACCACCGTGTCGCCCAGTGTCTACACGTTTCCATTCCAAAAATGTGTGAATATGAGCACAAATGGTTTGTATCATTCATGTGATTGACAGGTAATGAGTCCAGGGGTGCCCTGCCTCTCACCCGAAGTCGAGACTTCATCTCCTAAAGGTGCTATAGAGCTTTATCAGTCGTATATACAGTACATGTGATTATTCTGCTGCAGTTTTGAAATAAAAGAAACAAACACAAGAGGGCGCTGATGGCCATTGAATTGTCCATTGAACCAGCAGGAGACTTTTAAAGGGCTCATGGCCCGTGCCAGGCATTACCAACCTCCCCTTACAAGGACTCTGTTGTCACAATTCACAAGCAAGGAGTCCTCACAAGATCAGTCCGGCAGTCAACAGCTAAAAACTAAACTCTCTGTCCTCTGTCTCTGAAGCACAAGCACAAAGAATGAGATAGTTAACAATATTATTGTACATTGTTCAAGCACATTTGAATGAAACAGTTACCAGCTGTACCTCGTTTTGTACTTATTTCTTTCTTTCCTGATTTCCCTCATTCTCTCTTTCTTATTTTCTTATTCTAGGAATAGCTTCGTGGTTTCTCATCTGCACTTGTTTTGGGGGATCAGAAAGAATTATAGTTCAAGGATCCAAAACGTTGAGTGCAGAAAGTCTCCAGTGGCTTTAGTGGTAAACTGTGTGCTTTGCTGAAGTTTGATGCTAATTGGAAAGCTTGTTGGAATTTGAGCAATTATCTATCAAGCCTTGTATTATACTGCCTAGTAATGCACAGTTCATTTCCACTGAGAAAGAATTCCAAAGTCACTCGGTTATAAAATTATGGGTGGTGCCTTATGCAGTTTGGGAAAACTATTTCCTGGAAGGCAGCTATTGCTGTGGTTTATTTCCCTTTGTGAGTTGGTTCAAAGCCCTTGATTTTGTCTTGCTTTTAACAAATATGGTGTCAGTGGGTGTAAGCTTTGTGTGGTGAGGAATATTTGTGTCTGAATTTATTTTTTGCAGAGCTTCACCCACCACAAAAGCATGGCAGAGAAAACGGCGCTTGAAAGAGGAGCTGGCAGGCCCAAAATTACCTCTATAAGAGGGCAGAGGACTCAAAAGTGTTGCGAAATATCCAGTCCTAAACTTCAGTCAATTGTTGTCACAGATCTATATAAACAAACACACCAAGGCGGAACTCCACTGCACACTTGCACACAATGTGCGGGCGTTCTGCCACTAGATTTTCTGAGTGGTGGAGTCTTGGCCACTGGTTTTGTGGCAATCGAAAATATGAAGCGCAGTTGCACGATGTGCAAACGTTACAAACTATAACTAATCAAAATGCATAGCTTTCACACAGAGGAACATTTTATTTCTAAAGACCAAGACCAGTCTCGAGAGTAACACTACAAGTACGTTTTCACTCATTCCAAGAGTTCAACATGAGAAGTTGCACTTCGATGAGCAGGATTTAGCACAATGTAGTCATGAACTGATCTTGTGGCCGACTCTCATCACGTCCTCTGCTGTCTTGTACCTACTTTTTGCAATCTTAGAAAGAACTGTTCTTAATTATAAGGGAACATATAAAAATGCAACTCTCCAATTTCATTCCGGTTCTGTGGTCCTCAGGTTGAAACCCACATCCCATTCTGACTATGGGCCAAGGAGCCTGAAAAGGACACTGTCTGTCTGTTTCCACTCCTGTCTCGTTCATGGTTTGGCCTCCTTGCAGTGCAGGAAACAGGAAAAACAAAACTAGAAGAAAGACTAAATCTGTTTCACCTAAGTTCTGTCCCCGGGAAAATCCCATCTGCTCCGGGCAATGCATTTCAGACAGAAGCCAGAAAGGTGTTAAGACCTCACCTATGTACGCACGCACACACACACACACACACACACACACACACACACACACACACACACTTTTATAGGGTTGGTTGTTTTGGAGACTTGACTGCAGCATGTGTGGCAACAACAAGTGTGTGATGCATAGTGATGAACAGAACATGCCCAAGGACACAAATAAAAGGGTGATTCAGAAGCATTAAATCCTCAACTTCATGAGGCCACCAAGTGATAAATGTTCACCACGCAGTTGGCCGACCCTGAAGACGAGCCCGTAGAAAATTCTCTTTTAGGCACAAATGATGGATTCACACATGACCATGAAATCCAATTAGGTAAGTGTGCCTTGAGAAGCATAGCTAAACAAAAATCTGTTGTGTGTAATTCAGCTACGCCTAACGGCCCATTAGAGTATTGCAAGTATGCAAATCGGATATGTATGCGAATAGGTGGTGTATATTTCGCCGTTTGCATCGAATTGCTTTCCGACCTGGTCTTCTTGGTACCGGAGCCATTGGATGGTATGTCTGCGAATCTTATCTCAGGCTCAGTTTGATTAATGAGAGTACAAAGACAAACTGCTTCATAGGATGTCATATGATTAATTCCTTTGCACAGTGAAACTCCTGATTTGATTCATTCCATCTCATCAGCCCAACAGCCTCACAAGGCCTTCTAGGTTGGAAGGAGCTAAAATGAGCGTGCCAAACAGGAATACCAAAGGTGAACGGCACTGTTTTATAATCAATATGCATTCATCTATTCCACTGACTAATTTCCATTCCCTCTGCAGATGAACTATCCATGCATCCATCATCCGAGACGCTTATCATCACGAGGATCGCGGACGTGCTGGAGCCTATCCCAGTTGACTTTGAAAGTAGGCGGGCTATGCCCTGAACTTTTTGCCAGCCAATAGGCACGGCACACATAGACAAACAACCATCGACACTCACAATCACACCTCTGGACAATTTTCAGTGCTCCATTAATCTACCGTGCATTTTTTGGGAAGGGAGGAGGACACCCGAGTACACAGAGGAAACCCACACAGGCACGGGGAGAACATGCAAACTCCTCACAGGACAACTAGAGCCGGAATCGCACCCTGGACCTCTGTACTATGAGGCAGATGTCCTAACCATTTGACCACCTAAGATTAAATATCATAAATCATCAAAGTCATTTTAAGATTCCAGGTGACTTCCCTAAATAAAGGGCATGTTTCTTCTAACAGAGGAGATGTAAAGCTGGAAGTATATTCCACCCCTCCCTTGCCTCCAGCCTCAAGCAAAACAACCATAAAAGACAGCTGATATGTCTCTTGCACACGGATGTGTCACAGGAATGTGTGCGGAGGTATCCTGCTGCCTGCAGAGCCTGTAGGCCCAACACACCCATTGATCCTGTTTGATATAGGGCCAGACAGGGCCAGATTATATGTCGGAGCCTGGAGGAGGTTTCTATGTCTCAGGCTTGTGCTGAAGAAAGTCGATCTAGTGAGAAAGAGGTGGAGCCATACCTGGAGGCATAGTTTGGGTTTTTTGTTTTTTTTTTTTGTGTAAAGATGTCAACACACACCTTGCAATGGGAGAATCCACGACCACTGACAACGAAACAAAGTCATCTCATTTAACTGACCACACCTGTGTCACCAAACACCACAAAAATATTCCCCCCACACCCCAAAAACACCATATTTGTCTGGCTATGAGACAATGTCCTAGCAGCTTGAAGCTTCTTCATGTATCTGCAAGCAGACCTGACACTTATTTTATAATTATACTACAAAAGGATATCATCAAGCCACCACCTAATTTCACCACATGCACACTTCAAATACACTATAATATATGTGAAGTTGTCCTGCAATCAGAAATGTTGTTCAGAGGCGCATACTTTACCTTGAAGGAAAAGGTTACTGGGCCATCTTGAAAGTTATTCCACTTAAAAGGGACACCAAAGTCATTTTTTTCCTTTATAAAGAATCTGGAAGCACAAATCAAAACACAAGGCTGTGATTGACACTGCATTTGTGGTCTCAGAAATAAACATATCATTAATGATCATCAATTTAAAAAAGAGAAAAAGAATACACGGCAGCACAGTGTTTGACTGGTTAGCACGTCTGCCTCACAGTGCAGCGGTTGTGGGTTCGAATCTGGGCTCGACCTCCCTGTGTGGAATTTGCTGGTTCTCAGTTCAAGGTGTACCTTGCCTACTGCCCGAAGACAGCTCGGATAGGCTCCAGCACACCCCAGACCCTCGTGAGGATAAGTGGTTAAGAAAATGGATGGATGGATGGATAACTGCACCGTGATGGTGGTGTTCTTTACAGGCGGATTAAGGCACTGCGGGCCAATGTATCAAATGGACAGCCCACCACTGGATATTACTTTGGGTGGACAACAAAGAAATTGCATTTCTACCCCACTACAGTAACCCCTCGCTATAACATGGCTCATCTTTCACGGCTTCGCTGTTTCACGGATTTTTCTCCTGCAGTTTTTTTGTTTTTAAACAGTGCATTGTGTTCTGAATCCTGATTGTCTAAGGGAGTGCAGGCTAATGTCAACAGTCTCTGCGCCTCATCGCTGTCCGACTTGCCAAATTTTTTCCATGACAAAAACCACGTCGCCGAAACGTTCTGCACAGTATTTCTAAAAACCGATGGTTGTTTGTAAGAAAATGTTTATATTTTGGTTCTATTTAATGTTTGGGCCTGAAAAAAAAGTTTCTTTGTTTTCTTTCAATACAGCATTGTATGGTATACGTAATAACAAAAAAAAATAAAGATGACTATCACAGATTTCACTAATCACGGGTTCTTTTTGGAACGAACACCCGGCGATAAACAAGAGATTACTGCACTACATGTTATACATAAATCCTATTGCACAATATTGTATTCTAATAAATTTCTCAAATGCACCTAGTGTTGAGGCTTCCATGATGTCTGCAGTGTCGTTAAGAAGAAGTTGAACGTTTTTTTTTCCCCATGATGTGCAGAAAAGAAGGAAGGAATATCTTGTCGACAACAGTGATTGACAGGGGTTGTGCCCCATGCTCACCTCCGCTGTCATGTCAGTTCTACAGAGGCAGCTGGGCATTGAGGCCTTGTCACACAGATGGCGATCCCACAAACAACAGGCTGTCCGTGGAGACGGCGCCACAAGCAAGTGATGAGAAAAGAGGAAACAAAGAAACCTGCTGTTTTGTTATCATTCCAGCTTCGCGAGATCAGTGAGGAGAAACTTTTTTTGAACTAGTTATGCTTGACACCAAAAATGAACAATATGCAGACTCGTTTTGGCTCACTTTGCACATTGCAGAATGCAAGCAAGAATTACAGTGGCCCTCAAGGGTCACAAAGACTCAATACTGGAAGAGATACAGGGAGGGTTTCATGTCCACATGATTGGGGAACTCCCTTGCTGTTGCTGCAACAGCAGCTCTGCCACATCAAAAAGTGCCACAGAAGCAAGATTCAGGATTAATCGTGCCTACTGTTCATAAGATTTGTGAATTTAGTTTGTTTTCTAGCTTTAAAAAAAATGAAAAATAAAAACTAACACGTCGATATAGGAACAACTATGATAACTTATGTCTGATACAATGCAACGTACAGAAGGGATGGACCAAAAGTTATATTCATAGCATTTCAGTTTAATTCTTCAGGGCACTTATGAAATCTATTTTTTGTGTGTTTGTATGATAGATAGGATTCTTAATTTAGATGGACAAGGAAGGAGACACGTACAGTGAACACACTTTACCTTGTACATGGATGCTGGCCAGGATGATATTCATGAGCTCCACTTGTATGAGCGGTCATCCCTTCTGCTCAATAATTTGTCCTCTGTCCCATCGTGAATCACGGTTTCATTTGGAGGAAAGGAAGGTGCACAATAGGTTGACGTCACCACTGACTCAGGGCTCTCTCTCAAGAAGAGGTAAGTTACATCAAGGGCCTTTTACCATATTATGACTTCAAATGTGCTATTTAATCTTTTAATGGGAAATGCGGTAGGGGGGACTCTATGTGAGGAAAAGCGGATGAGAAAATGAATGGATGGATGGATGGATATTTTCCACCCACAATTGTTTAAAATGTTTGTGTACATATATAGCAGTATGGTAACTGTTGTCAAACTCAAGGCCCGGGGGCCAGATCCCGCCTGCCACGGCCTAAATCACAAATTGTCTTCACTTTTCAACATGTATAGATATTGCATGCTTTTTCATTACAAATCCCGCTTTTAAAGTAAATGTAATAATATTTGAACAAACAGTTTTTAATGGCTTCTATATTCAAAATTAGTTATTCATCAATTGTTGTGTTTATGAAATATGAGGCAATCGTGCATTTATTTGGGTTCACAGTCATAACAACCGTCTGAAGGAAACCATAACTACGATGTAACATGCGACAAAAAACTAGTTCAACACCCCTGGTGTAGAGCCAGCAGTGTGTTTGTTATTAATACGGCGGCCGTAAAGTGGTGCTACGTCAGGTTCTGTGAGCTTGCTATTACAGCAAGATCCATTGAACAAGCAGCAACTGATTCCCTGTGTTTATCATTTCTTCTGACTGTACACTATTATTATCTGTTGACTTATCTGCCAAACCGGGGGCCTATTACAAACACATCATGAATTGTTTCAATACGCTGTTTTACTCCACTAAGTTGTTTGATGAACAGCCCTTCTACGATACCACCAGAAAAAAAAAAACACCTCGGCTGCAAGCCATCACACAGGGGATCAGTCTTAAGAATCCAAGTGCGTCAATGAAGCATCAAAATTGTTGCTACAGTCAGCAGGCCAGCGATCGAGCCTGGGCTTCAACACACACACACACACACACACACACACACACACACACACACACACACACACACACACACACACACACACACACAAAGTGCTGACAAAAAAATAAAGCAAAATCACAAATGTAACTCAGACATGACTTTAGTTTGATTTTAAAAATGACAAACTGGGGACTTAAAATATTCCCTTTTTGCATGGAGACCTGTTTGTGAGTGTGTAATGATGCCGAAGTCTTCTGTTGCACTGGTTCACAAGTATGCATACACATGCACGCCATCCTCCTCTCATTACTGTCGCTGAGGAATGGTCTTTGACCTACCAAGTGTCTTATGTATGGATGAGAGAGTCAATGGTGGCTCATTCATCACCACTGAAGGGTGATTTGTCAAAAAGTAATCCAAATCTGCCATGGATCAAAGCCTTCAGGCCTCAATGGATAGAAGCCGATTCGCAAATCTTAGTGGAAAAAAAATGGATGACCATTTTAGGAGATTCATGCTTCGTTTAAATTTACATTATACGCTTGATCTGGCACAAGCTGTAATGCACTTTAATAAAATAAGACACGTCTGCTAATTTAAAAATGGTTTGATAAGCAAATCACGAGTCAATGTCCATCCATTTTCAACACCGCTTATCCTCAACAGCGACACGGGGGCTGCTGGAGCTTATCAGAGCTGACTTCGGGATGAAGGCGGACTGGACCCTGAACTGGTCGACAAAGAACCATTCACACCCACACCGTCACGGAGTGGGAACGGATACCACGCTGCCCGCACGCAAGTCAGGCGAATGTAACATGACACTAATCAGCGACTGAATCAAGATATTACCTATATAAGAGTCTGAAACATCGAACATTGATGTTAATATTCATATCAGAGGCTGTGATACGACACTAACAAATCAGTCTCGCAGGGCCAAAAGTGTGACCAGGAAAGAAAGCGTGACGGTTCATGTCACAATCTCCAACGGTCATCACTGATAACACTAAGCTTTACGCCGCACCTTCCACAATGTTTTCCAAATAAATGACAATACAAAGTACACATACATGGATTACGGTAGTTAACTGACTTGACAGGTTAACTGTTGCTGTGCTGGATGATATCTGATCATCCAAATTCTTCCTGCGCCATCTGTCCAAAGTGATAACACCCTTCACCTAATAGCACCTGTGCACCATTAGCAGCTCATAAAGCAAGATTTCTCTTGTTGTTCCTATTCTTATATAGAGCTCTTCAGAATCACCTCAACCACAAAACGCACAGGGGACTTTTATTGCTCCCCGTTTCCAGGCGTGGAAAACATTTCACCCCCAAAACAATGATGTCATTTGTTTGGCTGACTCCTATAGCGTCAACTGGTTGCACCCATGTACTGTGACATGAGTGGTCGATTTTAAAGTAGAATTGTGTTCAAGATCTTAGTGTTCACACCTTCATGCCAGCCTTATCTGCTAAAACATATCACACAGCAAAAACCATCTGCACCGACCCCAACTCTTAAGAGCTGGCTTTTAAACAAAGGTCAACTGCTACCCGCACTGAAATTGCAAGCCAGGTGATGCATCAGTTAATGGCAGTAAGCCAGAACCTGATACAAGTATCAAGGTTGGTGTATTTGATGGATGGAGGTGTCGCACGAGCAGTTGCCAAGTCATTCACACGTCCATAAATCACATGTTTAGTGCAGGCCGTGTCAACCTACGATCACCGACACGTCTTCTGATGTCAGTAGCACGTTTTCATACCTAATCAGCAACCTGAGGGAAAATGGCCGGGACAGTAAATCGGCAGCAATTCTCTTTTTCGTTAAAAAATAAATAAATAAATAAATATCATTCCAGAAATAGTTCAGATCGTTCTGTAAAAGCTTTTGTCATTTATTTTTAGAAAGCATTTTATTTCATGTCATCCATTTAGGAGGATGGAAGTGTTCCACAACCCATCATGAGAAGTTATTTGGCAGCAGATGGGAGTCATGTTAAAGCTTTATCACACGGCATGCATGCACAAAGGAAGTGCATAACATCGACTGAAGCTAATTAGGGTACCTTTTAAAAGCGGGAAATTAATGTTGACAGTTGGAACACTTATTGGACAAGATGTATCAAAGTCAGTTTTCTTTACCCGCACACAACCTCAGTCACACTGATATATTCATTATGGTGCGGAACAGAGCACACTCAAATATCGAGTTACACTGATATGCATGGTCTACTACGAAAAAGCACGTTTAAAAAAATAGAAAATATCCGATATATTTTCTATTGATGGTTATGTTATTAAATGAGGGCAATCAAAGCTTGGGGGTAAGTCACGTGATATCTCCCCTACAGACTATACTTGATCAAACAAACACTCCTTGTACCAAAAAAA
>NW_017805009.1:2036517-2085376 GCF_001891065.2 Hippocampus comes
TATATGATTTTTTTTCCCCCCTAGCAGTATTTACAAGGAGATATAGTGAATGAATGTTGCAGTGTACCGTGGTCCTGCATGTTCAATGGTAGTATTTGGTCAGCAAGGCAAAAATGAGGTCTCAATGAACCGAATGAATAAAAAAGGCCTAACATGATCTGAGTCAGTTCTTGAGTGTCCTGTCCTGCGTGGGAGTGAGGGAGCCACTTCCAACGCCATGACAAACTTCCACTCCTGATAATAGAAAGTGCCCCGTAAACATCGTTCCACCAAGAATCGGGAAATGGCTGCGCTCTGCAGTCCTTGAGATCCAACAGGTTCTCTGATGTGTGAATCAGCTCGTGCCTCAAGAGCAGCGACAGTTCTTAGCTTCATCTCTGGGAATGTAGAGGAAGAATCCACAACCCCATGAGGCAGGGAGCGGAGGAAATGTCAATGTTACTCTGCGTTTGTGATGAGGTATCAGCGTTTCTTGATGGCCGCGCCGTTGGAATGGGGAGGGAGCTTCGGGAGGCAGGGCTCCTCAGCACCGGCATCGTGAGAGAAGACGGAGTCCTCGCCAGAAGAGCAAGTGGAGCTGCGGGTATCGGGGTAGTTGGTGGTGTATTGATCCAAGGGCACCGACAGCTCTAAATACTCCTGTATGCGGGAAAGGCGCACAATAAAAACACTGTTGTTTCCGCGACACACGTGGCTGCTGCTTTCACCCGTGATGAGCAAAGGACTGACCTGGTTGGACGTCATGGCCAGACAGCGGTCCAAATCCTCGACAAGCTGCTTGAATGTGGGCCTCTGGGAGGGCACAGCATGCCAGCAGTCCCTCATCATCATGTACCTGCATGAAGTCAAAGTTGAGAGACTGACTTCAAATAGTCCACTTTGAGATCTTGGACTGTTAACCTCATGTAAATACGTCCAGTAATAACGTTTGCTGAAAGGAAACTCTTTTGAATGACTTTGAATCCATGTTTGAATCATGACTTTTATGAAATACCATTTTGGGTCCATGTTTATATCTGACGTACATCATTTGAATAAAAAAATAATAATAAATGAAACTGTGACAAGTTTTGTATTGAAAAATAATAATACTCATGTTTTCCAAACAATAATAATGTTTTTTAACACAATCTATTGCAATTAATGAACACCACAACCTCACTAGAGCAGAATAAAATTTGAAGAAATAATAGCAGTTAACATTTTTTGTTTGCTCAGTGGCAAAACACTTCCTCTTTGATGGAGGATGAGTGGATGGACAGTGCCATTTTGACTTTGGCAAATCTGCAACTTGAACCTAGAATGCAATGATCAATGAATGTGGTTATTCTTAAAAAAAGGTTTCGACAAACCGATACTCGGGCAAGCAGAGAAGGAAGCAAATCATCTCTAGTTTTTTGGATTTGTTGCCAACATTCCAGGGGGAAATGCCAGATGAGATCATAATTTCCTTACAGCTCATGAGTGCATGTGGAGGGTTTGTCCATGCGGTGACCTTCCTTCAGCAGCTTAAACAGTTCTTCCACAGGGACGCCAGGGTATGGAGAGCCTCCCAGGGTAAAGATTTCCCAAAGCAGAACGCCAAATGACCAGCTGCAGACAAGCGCAACATGAACTCAAGAGTTTTCACCGCATTGCGTCGGGAATGAATAACGAAAAACATGATACTCACACATCACTCTGGTGGGTGTATATTCGATCAAATAGCGCTTCAGGAGCCATCCACTTGACTGGTAAACGACCCTGTGGGGAAAAAAAAAGTACGGGCCTTATTGATATTCATGCTCATCAAAGTATTTCTCCAAAATGATGAAACTACTTACATTGGTGGTCTTTTTGTAGTAATCAATGTGGTGGATGTCTCTTGCCAGGCCAAAATCAGCTATTTTCATCACACTGTCTTCAGTTACCAAAACATTACGAGCGGCAAGGTCTCTGTGGATGCACTGTCGTGATGGGGGTTGTCCATTATTGTACAACAAATGGTTTGAGGAAAAGTGTTGCTTTCGTTTCGTTTGCTTATGCTTGTATTACCTTTTTGGAAGCCAGGTACTCCATGCCTCGGGCCACTTGATAGGCACAGGACACCAGGTCTTTGATGGACATGTTCTCGACAGGAACTTGGTCTGGGTTGTAACAGTACTCCATGCCTGGAGGGCGCCGTGCATGCAAAAACTCCCTCAAATTGCCCTTGGATGCATACTCCACGATCACATACAAAGGACCTACGGAGAAATAGGCATCATGGTGGTTTGGAAATATTTGTTGTTTTTATATACAGTACCAAGACATCATTTGAGTTACACATCCGCCCGATTAATTGCAAATTAGAGCCATTAGAATGCACACATCTGCAATGCGTACATTCTCCTCACTGACATTCAGGAAGATAGAACATAGAGGTAAAGAAGGGTGATTTAAAACTGCCATCCATGGATACAGTACATGTCAACTATTACTCAAAATACTTTTCAATAGCAGAAGAGCAAAGCAACGGCCGCATGCGAGAGGCGGGGGCTCTTACCATCCTGTGTGCAGGCTCCCAGCAGATTTATGATGTTCTTGTGTTTCCCGATGATCTTCATCATTTCCATCTCTGAAATCAGGTCTGACAGGTCTTTCTCTGTGGCATCAGCTGGACGGCATCACAAACAAATGACATTAAGGGCATTAGTCCGTATTTTGCTTTGAATAGAATCGAATACTCCATGTAACCAAGCACTGTAGTTCTTCGACATTATCTTACAATTCTTGCTCCTATTCTTCGAGACATCGAATGCTACTTTTGTTCAATCTCCATCACAGCCATTTCAAGGTTTGGTTACGGTTAGTTTATGGTTTACAGGCAGAGGTCTCCAGCTGAATATTAATATTCCCACCATCGGCGCTTACAAATAATACTAAATGGTAAAGGGGGGCTTACTTACACTTCAACATTTTCACTGCAACCTTTGTCACACGATTTGGCTTTTCTTTGTCAAGACCCAGTGCCTCTCCCATCACCACCTGACCGAAGCAGCCTTCGCCCAGGGGCTTCCCAAGAACAAGTCTGCAGGCAAGACAGTAAAAAGAAGGCTAGATGTATGCTTTCCTTTCATATCACTCTGATTCTAAAGTGGAACCTGAAAACTTTCTATGCGTTACACACTGCTTAAGTCACGTTTCCATGTGGAAACAGTGGAAATTTTGGAGTTTTAATGGCCTGCCACGTGTAAGAATGAAAATGACATCTTCTGTACATACCGATCTCGAGGAAGCTCCCAGCGGGGATCTTGTGGCAGTTCATACTCAGACACCCCTGACAACATTGGAGAGCCGCTGGAGGACAGGCGAGAAGGTCGAACCAACATCACACCAGAGTGGATGGAGGAACTTGAGTCTACCGACACCTGAGATAAAGAAGCCTGACATTACTCCCCTCAAAGTGAAACAGACACA
The DNA here is from genome assembly GCF_001891065.2 of Hippocampus comes. Taxonomy (NCBI): domain Eukaryota; kingdom Metazoa; phylum Chordata; class Actinopteri; order Syngnathiformes; family Syngnathidae; genus Hippocampus; species Hippocampus comes. Next base: position 2,039,956 of record NW_017805009.1, read on the forward strand.
GATGACGTCCTAAACTAATTTAGCCAAGAACAGGTGGGTGTGGGGTCAAGGGAGGGAACGGGAGGGGGGGGGGGGAGTCTGGAGTTTGGGCGGGGCTTGTTGAATAACCTTGTACCACGAGGTTCAAGAACTCGATACCTACCTGATACAAAACTTGGACTCCTGACAATCTCCATGGAAGCATGCTTTTAGTACAATTGAAGCTTAAACATACACTCATTGAGGTGAGAGCAAAAGTGGGAGAGAGAGAGAGAGAAAGAGGTGGAAAAGGTAAAAATGTTCCGAACCCCCTATCTACTTTCTGTTACCTGTCTGCGCAGAGGGATGCTTTTAGCCAGCTTGTGCACAGCCAGCTGACTGTTGAAGTCACTCTTCTTGGAGGAGTTGCGAATCTTGACAATAATTACGATGGCAACCATGACTGCGATGAAGAAGAAGCCCACACAGTAGATGACCACCTCCAGATAAGTGTGGTTGGCAGGAGGATAGTGTGGGACGGCTACACACGGAGGGGAACGCAGGGGTAAAAGGAGCAGAGGAGTAGCGTCAGCTGGTACGTATGAAGTGTACATACGCTCATGAGCACTTGCACCCATCAGTACAAAACCACCACAGCATCCACATACACCAACATACTCTCAAGCTTTTGTGCCTAAAACCAGACCCTTTGACACCACGCCATTAACACACGAATAACGTGACATTATCATCAGTGGTCGCAGCAGGCTCAAGTACAGACACGTGAAGTAAACCACAAATAGCCAATTTTCAGTACGAAGCAAATTGGATGGTAGAGGGACATTTTAATTTCAGCACGTTTATCATTCAAAAAGCTTTGAAAGAGGGAGAGGCCGGAACCATGCCAAGGGTGTGGTTGTCACACACAACGCTCATGCTTCGCACGCACACTTCACATGTGCACAGAGACACTTACAGGTGCGCACACACACGAACACGCTCACATATAGTTTTCATTACTTGTGTGTAATTTTCACCAAAAGTGTTGTGTTTTGGTGCCAGGGATACACAAACGTTACTCTTTGAGAAAGAGCCAATATAAGCATGAATTAAACTAAGTTTAATGAAATTAATATGATCTTGTTTTTATCCTCCCATTTGATAAAAAGGACCTTAAGTATTGTAAACACCAGCGGCACACATTGGCTTGGGATGGGACCGCACATCAATATATTGGACAGTTCAAATTGTGATTCTTGCATGTCGAGGTCATCTCCATTTATATGTACTGCATATACGTAGACAGATAAACATACACTGAGCAAAAATATAAAAGCAGCACTTTTGTATTCCTACTTTTTTTTTAAACTGGACTCAAAGATCAAAAACTTTTTCTGCATACACAAAATGTCATTTCTATCAAATATTGTTTACAAATCTGTCTAAATCTGTGTTAGTGGGCATATCTCTTTTGTTAAAATAATCCATTCCACCTCACAGGTGCATTATTGCACAGGTGTGACTTAGACTGGCCACAACAAAATGCCGCTCTGAAATGTGCAATTTTATCACACAGCATAATGCCATAAATGTCCCAAGTTTAGCGAGAGCAAGTCATTGGTATGCTGACTAAAGCGAGGTCCACCGGGGCTGTTGCCGGTGAATTGAATGTTCATTTCTCAATCATAAGACATAAGTCTCAAAAGGCGTTTCTGACAATTTGGCAGTACACCCAATGAGCCTCACCACCGCAAACCACATTCAACCACACCAGTCCAGGACCTCCACATCCAACATGTTCCCCTCCAAGATCGTCTGTGACCAGCCACCCGGACAGCTGCTGCAACGATCGGCTTGCATAACCAAAGGATTTCCACACAAATTTAAGAAATCATCTCAGGGAAGCTCATCTGCAGCCTCATCGGGGTTTCAACCTGGCTGCAGTTTGTCATCATAACCAACTTGAGTGAGCGAATGCTCACATTCGATGGCATGTGGCACGTTGGAGCGGTGGTCTCCAAGGATGACTCCCGGTTTTCACTGTTCAGGACGTGGTTGAGCGGTTTACTGATGTCAATATTGTGGATTGAGTGGCCCATGGTGGCGGTGGTGTTTTGGTATGGACTGGCGTACGCTGTGGGTGACGAACACAGGTACATTTTATTGATGGCACGACCATCACCTCATGTTGGAGCGTGAAAATGCATGGCCCCATGTTGCAAGGAACTGGATACAATTCCTGGAAGCTGAAACCATCCCACTTCTGACATGGCCAGAATACTCACTGGACATGTCGCCCGTGTTCCAGCTCCTGCCGATCGATATCCAGTGACTTTGCTCAGCAATTGAAGAGGAGTGGACCGAAATTCAATAACACGATCAACTCAATGCGAAGGAAATGTGTTGCACTGCGTGAGGCAAATGGTGGTCACACCAGATACTGACTGGTTTTCTGACCCCCCACAGACCTCCACAATAAAGCGAAGCTGCACATTTCAGAGTGGCCTTTTATTGTGGCCAGCCTTAAGCACTCATGTGCAATAATCATGCTTTTTTTTTTATCAGCACCTTGATATGCCACACCTGTAAGATGGGATGGATTATTTTAACAAAGGAGAAACGCTCACTAAGACACACCTTTAGACATACGTGTGAACAATATGTGACGGAAATGGCATTTTGTGTATGTAGAAACTTTTTGATCTTTATATACGCACGCACGTACGTACGCACGCACACAAAATGTATGTATGTATGTATGGAGGCAATAGGAATTAGAATTCTGTCCAACAAAGCACTATATAATGGGGTCCTTCCATCCCTCTGATATGCTTTGCATCCCAAACCAAGTGCGCTGTTACACCCATCACCGACACCAGTATCGCACAAGTGAGCTGCACTTGTGTTAAGAGGCTGACTGACAAGCAGCTTGATAATTGAACAAATGCCCATTTGGATACGGAGGAATGAGACACAAAGTACAGAGAGCCAATTATCAGAGCTGGCCGGAGGACTCACAGCAGGAAATGACACGATGGATATATGTCATTTAAAGCTTGTCAAAGAAAATCAGCTTAACATCAAATGTAATGCAAATACCTATTACAGAGAAGAAAGGTTTGGACAGTTTAAAATGAAATCTGAACAGAGATGCCAAACTACCGGTTTAAAAATAAATCTGGCTTAGGCCAAAAAGATTCAAGTTTGTTTTTTTTCTGCCTGATTTTTAAATTACTTTTTGCTTCTTAATTTAGCCCACAATTTTTCCAAGCTCGCTTTGAGGTCGCTTATGAGTTGTTTGGCATTGTTAGACTTCATGTAAGCACAGCAAGGCCCACAGTGAGGAAGGAGCTGTGCTGAGACACAACTACGACATGCTTTCTCACATTCTGACAGAATTTGAGGGGAATTCAAGAACTACGACATGCTTTCTCACATTCTGACAGAATTTCATTTTGTTTCAAATTCTGACAAATGTGAAGGCAGATAGACACACTGTTGTAAAGGAAAATGACGGGAATTTCAGGAGGGAGAGTCAGAACCACTGATACCTTCAAAAACGGTCAACCATGCAGAGTGATGAGAGTACCCGATAGAATTTCCCGCCAAGCAGGTATACTCCCCAGCGTCATCAAAAGACACATTTCTCAGTTGCAGGACTTCCATTTCCTTGTCCGTGGTGTTAAGGCCAGCGGTCTAGAAAATAAAGGAAGTAGACCCAACAAGAGGCCCAGTAGAACGAAGGGAACCATGAGTCAAGAATTCCGAAAGAGAAAAGTGACAGAGGAGAGTTTTCCTCCTCCGACATCAAACACCATTTGCCCAAAAAGGTATGACTTCAAGCCACAGCCAAGGACCTGTAAGGGAGAGCCCACCCTACACAAGAATCTGTTAGTGGAATAGCTAGTTAGGTTTAATCTGGCTGACTAAACACAACGTTGGGCCATCCCATCACCATGTTGGAACAACTCACTTTCATCTCCCCATGCACAAGATGGGCAACATGGAAAACTCCACAGCAGAACAGATCACACTCACATTAGGGCACACTTCACATTCCTGTTTGTGAACAGTGAGCAGTAGACAAACAACTGGATGTCTGTGCAGGAGGAGCCGAGCGGGAAAATGCAAAGGGAGTCCAGAAACAGAGTGTGTGGAGAGCGTGAGCATGTTGATGGGAAAGGGAGCGAAAATTCAAGAAGGAAGGAAGAAGGAAGATGGCAGGTAGAATGGGAGGGCAGAGGACAGAGTGAGCATTGAGAATCGGTCCAACGTAAGCCGGAGACTAAACACCTTTAACTGTTCTGCTGGGAATTTTCCATAGCGTCATTTACAGTCAGGAGCACTGAGGCAGGAGAGAGGGAGGGGGAAAACGGAGGGAGGGTGGGAGGAGAGAAACAGCTGAGGGTGTCTCCCGTTGTACGGCCCTAGTTTTTCCAGGTGGTCTTGGGAGTGTCTCCACTGTGTAGTCCTGTACATCCGCGTGATGTTTACCTGTGGGCTCAAATCTGGTGACAGTCAGCCAGGCCGACTGATTGGCCTCCCCTATATAATTGGACACTTTACATATATATTCTCCACTGTCCTCCTCAGTCACATTGGAGAGGGTCAGCAACTGAGCGTCCGAACTATTAACCCCAGAATGCTGGAAATAAAAGAACGTCATGTGCAGCTCAAACATAGATGTGCATGTCTTGGAGATATTTCATCAAAATCAATTAGCTTCACCCATAGACACATTTACCATCGTTAGTAGGGAGTGCATCAAAATTCTATCAACAGTGTGTGTTAAGGGGAAAACAAATCCTAGTGAGCTCCTACCTTGAGGATACGAACATACGGCAAGCCGTCTGCACCAACGCGACTCCCGTTGACCTCGATGTGCTTTAACCACTGGATGTGAGGCTGAGGGTCGCTAAAAACCTTGCACTCAAATTCCACATCGCTGCCCACCACTGCAGTGCGATTAGCAGGCAGGCCAGCCTGCAGGATGGGCCTGTGTGGGGAGCGTTCTGCGACACAATCAAAACACAGATATACATAAATATTGTACATTGTTGGAGTTATGGACCTAGCTGAGGTCCAGCCAGGCTCACGAGACCCAAGCGCGGGGTATGGATTTCACAGCACCACAGTGAGAGCATGTCAGGGCAGGAGTGAGGAGCGTCATCAGTCCTCCATTCCCTGAAACTCGAGCTTTAGATACCTATATATGAAACAGATTGAATATAAACATATTCAATCTGTTTCATACTTTCATACTGTTTACTGGGGTCAACACTAAAAATTAGGGCCCAGCCGATATGGGGCCTTTTCAAAATAATAATAAGCGTCTGAAGTTTTGCCAACTAAACGCCCATATCATCTTACTCTCATGAAACGGGAAACGCTATTCAGTCGGTATGGCCAAGAAGTAAAGAACATGCACGCCTGACACACTATTGTGTGCGAATTACATCCTTCACCATTAACAAACAATGCCGAAGTATTCATGTTGATGAGATTCATCTTCACTGCATTACTAGTGTCACTACCAAATCTTTTTTTTTTTTTTAACTTACCCAGTTAGGGTGTTAAGATGACTGTCTACATGGCTGACAGAACGTTATTTTGTGTGAATTACATCCTTCTCTATCCTCCCATACACTATGCCCACTAACACCAAATAAATATAATGTAAGTATATTTAAATGTTGATAAGGTTTAGATTCATTAGTGTGCATCGTTACTGTTGAGATTGGCTTCCATTTCAGGCGAACTTTCTCCCTTTCTGTCCATCTTCTATTTCAAATGCAACACGGTCAAAGATAACATGTTTTGACACGTGAGAAAGGCGTCTGGTTTTTATTTTGAAAACATCATGGCAAAGAAAATAATGGAGTAGAAGAAATGTCATTTCATGTTAAGGGGCATCATATATATATATAAATTTAGGTTTTGCTCATAACTTTACTCAATGGGCCCTATTTTCTTGCCAAGCTTGCGCAAAGCGTGGTCAAACCTTGCGCTTGCGTGTGAAACTCAGGGTAATAACTGAAAGGATCAATCTGAGAGATGTACATGTACAGCACTTTGTGTGCAGCGATGGCTGTTTGAAAGTGCTCTATAAATACAGTTGAGTTGAGTTAAGATGACTGATACCTGATCAATAATTAACAGCGAATCAGATAATTGATCGAATTAATTGCAAAGTGTTGCATTGATGCTTACTTAAGTTCCAGTTGGAAAACTCGATACCATTGGGAAAAGAAAAGCACCGTTCTAAATAATTTTTTAGATTCACCACCTACCGACAACATCCAGCTGGTAGGTATGATTGATGCTCCCATGCTGGTTTTCCACCACACAGGTATAGTTTCCCTTGTCAGAGGGCACTACAGATTCCATGATGATGGTCCAAACATGGTCGCGAACCTGAGCATTGGAGAAATAGGTTTCAAAGGCAGTTGGACATAACTCAACAAATAAGCAATGTAAAAAAATATGTCTTTCAGGGTTTCCCCATTCTATCAAGAGTCAAGGGAAGTCAAGGGGGAAAGTGAAAATCTTCAAGGAATCTTTACAGTTAATGGAATGAGGAAATGCTATGTACTATAACTTTTGATTTTACAAGATTGCCCATGGCAACTAATCTAGTTTGAAGCCAGTTGAAAGATTTTTAAAAATGGATTTGCGACATCACGACTTATTTTGAGTCTCGCTGTGTCACAGGGAAAACCTACGTACGTATTCGTATAATCCGTTGTGCATTTTCCAAGGAAGCCAATTAAGACAAAACAAGAATGTTTTGCATTTGCTTTCTCAATATGAATGCATTGCTAATGTGGTAAATGACGAGGAATGTGATGGTTACAAGGTCCAGCACTACCCTTACTTCCTGTTGGCAGCATATCTTTGAAGCAGCCGATCTATTTTCTACCCGCAAGAAAATTTAGTACATGTTTCATATTGAATGTATATGCAGCAGCCTGTCTTATTAACACCAACAGATGACTGATTCGTTTCATGTTTTAAGTTTTCCTCCATAAATCTGCCAAGACCGGGACTGTTTGATTAGCTAACAGACCTCTAAGGCAATGGCAACATCAAACATGCACATACAGAGACTGAGCCGTGCGCTTTCCCTCATTTAGCCAACACAAGAAGGAATCCAGCTGCCGGCTGCCAGATGTGTTGTGCTTGACTTCATACATGTGGTCCACATTATTTCCTTCTTCCTGCACGTCTCTAAGCAGACGATATACAGTATATGAACAATAGAAGTCTGGCCGTAAAAGCAAGCGTGAGTGAGATGAGAGACATCCTGAGCCGCCGATGTAGAACTTTGCACCACGACTGAAAAAAAAAAAAAAAACAGCAGCCAGATGGTAAAAGTGTGCTGCCTGGCTGTTGTGGGCTGGTCAAAGGGGGAGGGAACAGGCAGCTAAGAGGAAACACTTCAATGTGTCCCACCTGGGAAGGAAGAAGACTTGGGGATCCGTGAATTTAGCAGAGCGTATTACGAGACAACAAAAATGTCCAACTTAGAAACTTAAGCTTCACGTGTGCAAAAGAAAATGACTGATGGCACTTTCCGACTTTGAACAGATTCTTAAATGTTCACGTAATTCATCCTTCTTTGTGATCAAAATATACAAGTATGTTTATGTGGAGGAAGTATGACAAAAGAAATCCCGCACACATCTGCCAGCCGTTTCTGCTTGGTAAAACATGTTTCAATCGGCAATTGGAGACATTGGTCTTGTCTTGAATTTTGCAATCTTCCGTTTGATCAACAGTCAGTCAACTATGAATTCAGCTTGTTTGGATAGAGGGCGTGCTCCGTGTTTGCTCTGTGTAGTGTAGGATCCGTGTCACCGTGTTGTGCAGCTGCTTTGCACTCCAACATGGCTGGGCAATTAATTTCGCAAAGAGGCCACACTAGAAACCGGAACACTTGCAGGGGGCCAAGCCAACATGCAAACGTCCTCTCTGTACTTTATTTTTTTTGTGTTTTGAGAAAAAAAACATTGTTTCAATAAAATGCTGGGTGTATCGACATGGCTTGTACTGATAGAATTAGGAAATACAAGTTTTATACAAAATTCTAAGCGGTCATTAAAATGACATTGTTATACATTCAAAATTCTAACAAATGTTGTGCACCAACCCGTATTAGCAGTTCCTAGTCAGGACTCCCAAATTGATAGATAAGTGGGAAGGATAATAATATTGACATTGATGTAATACAATGATGACTTACAATACAGCCAGTATGTGGAGTACATGAAGCTGTACATTTGCATACAGTATTATCTGGCCAAAACCTCTTTGCCCTCCTCCCTCCACTGTGTAGGAAATAAGGATGTTGGTAACCTTAGCACCACTGTTGTCACTTTTGCTACTCACTAAATAGAGCAAAGCTGTCGCTAAGTTGGCACCATGCAGATGCAAGTTGTAACTCTTGCTCGCGACCTCACTTGTACTAACGTCCACAAGTGCACATAAAATAAAAGCATCACACCCCAAATCAAAGCACAGCATCGTTTACGATTTATTTTGAGTTTATGGTGCAGGTCTGTACTCCAACAATCAAAATACACGGTCTCGGGGCAGAGTTACTGATGTCCTGGGAAGATGAGATTACATTTGCACACCTGCTGGAAGAGTTTGAACTTCCAGAACAAGAATCAACACGTCGAAGAAAGTTCAAATTGGAAATATGAGAAAATCAACTGACTGAAGATCACGAAAACTGACCTTAAAACCTCCAATTCGATGGTCTCTTTTGAACTCTTTTCCATTCTTGTACCATTTCAGTGTGGGTGTTGGGTTGCCACTGGCCTGACAGCGGAACTTGACAGTCTTGCTGGCAGGGACAGCATGGAGCTTTTTCTCCATTTTTTCTGGATGAGCCCACTGTGGAGCCATTGCTAGGAAATTCAGAAACTCAGTTAATCAAGACACTAGATACAATAAAACCAAAAGTCATAATAATCATTGTCTATCAGTTGTTGGGAAATATGTAGTCAATTTTTAAAATGGTGTTCTTAAATTGTGGTGAGTTCTTAGGTACAGATAAAGCTTTTGTATACCAAAGTCTCAAAGAGTCAGTGCGTCAGTGATTCACAAGCTGTCACACAACACACCACCTGCAGGCACACTCTCACGTGCACACATACTTTGATCCCTGAACCCTTAATAAAGTTAATAATGATGGGAATGTATATGCATAAACACGACGAGCTAATTTAGCAGCACTAGTAAGGTAAAAGGGATTAAGCCAACTCACGAAGTAGTTTTTGGCTGCCTAATAATTTCGCTTCCTCCGAGGAAGATTCTTCATCCTCATCATCGTCCTCAGACGAGGCCAGGGTGTCAACTGTTAAAACAGAAGTATCTTTTTAGGCATTTTATTTATTGGCTTCTGATTATGTGACTCTTACTGGTTCCTGTTTCATTGATATACCTGTGACGTTGAAAAAGACACTGTGGTTGCCAAAGGTCATGCATGCGTACAGGCCAGAGTCTGCCAGCTCCACCGTCTCAATCTCCAGCTGGCCATTGCGTATGCGCGTGTGTTCTCCATTCACTACGACGACATGGTCTTTGGTCCAGTTGACAGCATGCAGGGAGTCCTTGGTGAAGCAACTAAGGTCCAGCCGATCCCCAAGATAGAGGGTGAAAAGCTCTGCTTGTGTTTCCAAGGCGACTAAATGGAATAAGAGGAAATTGTTATCGATTTAGCAGTTCAGATCATATTGTCATTTCAAAACTTACACAATAAGCATGAAAGAAATAACCAGCGGCAGCGAAGGAAACTGCTCCAAATCCACAGAACATAAATCACAGGTAGAATAAATATAAACTATTGGTGACTTTCTGGAACAGTCAGACGGCACACAAAAACGAGGCTGTCTGTTTGAAAAATGGACTTTAATCATACAGCAATGACCAAGAGACACTCGAAAAGACCTTCCTTGATTTCCTTCTGGCACAAGGCCCACAGTGCCTCTTCCCCAAATGAAATTGCCTCCTAAACATGGCCCAATCGGCAAATAGGCAAGGAGCCACAAGGGAAAGAAAGGTGAAATTCAATTACAGGAATGAAGAGCGAGGAAACGTCAAAGAGACACCTGAACCCCCCTGTTCTAAATGACGACATGGCCCAAGAGGGAGGGAGTAACCGAATTATGTTGACACACAGTCACAATGGTGTTGTCTGTGTGGTTCGAATCGTAGGAGGCATCATTGGCAAACTTTTTAAATCTTGTCCCTCAAGGATCCCGCTAACATGTTTTAAATGCCGTTTGTAGTTCTCTTAGCTATGACCAAATGTGTCGCTTGTCACATGTGAGAAACAAACCAAATACTAGTAGCTATCTCAAAAAATATAACAACAATATAAAACGTCCCACCGTCCCAACAAAGCCCTCCTCATGACAATAGTAGCCAGGAAGGCCGAGAGAGTTAGCATGTGCACATGACCGCGCAAGTGAGGGCCTGCAGTGGCAGGTTCTATTACCAGTTGCTATGGTGACCTCACTTGGGCCTAGTAAAGGTATTTCCTGGATCGCATATGTCTGACAGGCCCTTAATCCCAGCAGGAAAAGGGGCCAGGGGGTAGGATCAACTTTCTCCTCAGAAACACAACCAAAGGGTCCAAGGAAGAAATGACATTTATAGTGATCCAACCTGAATGCAATCCTAAACGCAAGAAAACCCCTTTGCTCTGTGTGAGGGCCATTCAGCGTGTTTCTGTTCCTGCCCTCTAAAACGGAGATGCCACTGATAAAACTGTGTCAACATCCCATCTGTTAATCTGGCTGCAGACATCATAAAACGCCCAGAAAAGTTGTAAAAAAAAAAATTGCTCGTCCAAAACACTTGTGCTTGAGAAACAACTGCAATCAGAGTGTGACACAAAGTGTGAGAAAAGGTAGTGAACTAAAAAAAAGGCTGTATAAATTTCATGATGGATGCTCAACACGATTTGCTTTCAACTCTTCACCCTAAACCAAGTAAGAACCTTAGTGAATATTACTTCCGAATATGAGCGGGATTGATCTCTGTGAAACCTCCTGCTGGTATGATTGGATTACACTGGATTAAAGATTTTAGCCGCCCCTCTGGACTGTTCCTTCAACTATTTGGTGAGACAATGATTGACATCGTTTAAAATCAGCCTAATAACAGAAATCCTTCAAGGAATTTAGGTGAAGCGGTAAGCATGCTGACACGCTTACAATGAGGGGTACAAAAAAAGTTCACTGGTGTGAAAGGAAGAGTTGGCGCCAGTCGTTGGAACACACTTTGGCTGCGCGATAGGAAGCAATATGCTGCATGAATGACTTCTGGGATTTCCTGCTCCCACTGAAGTGATGGCTAAATGCAGCAAAATCCGCTGGCTGGTCAGGGCTCTATAGTGGTACTCTGTAAAGCAACCACAAGAGGCTTTAAAGGTGGGCAATGTGTAGAAGGGACACAACAACTAGGACAAGCAGGAAGCACATGAATAGCACAACGGCCATTAGCAAGTCCCCCCAAATTCACCAAAAACTGTTTCTCCTGAAAGCACTCCAGTCGAGGACCCTTTCACTGCTAAATGAGCTGATGCCAATTAGCATGGATTAACAGTTGGGTGCAACTGGGTTTTTTCTGTGCAAGGCAAATTTTAACTTCAAGCTTTGCCAGTACAGTATCATTCGCACGAGCTGAACAACATTTAGCTTCGCACCACAACATCAAATGGGCAGCTGGAAAAAAAAAACATAGATCACTTTAACAACACACCTCTGGAACATTTGTTTTATTTCTCTAATTATCAATACTACCCTAACTAAATGATTGTCCTTGCAATCAAGAATTCAAACCAATCAACAATTCACTACAAGTCACCAAGGTAGCCAAAATAGGGATTGAACTGGTTCAACACTGTGTGTGAAGGATTTTTCTCGTCCATCCAAAGTAATGGCCAGCTCTTGTTTTGACGATGCTATGACTTCGCTCTTCCTCATGATAGTGTTGTGTTGTGGACCAACCAAATGTTCAAATATAGCATTAAAAAAAAAGACAAACATTTTAATTGGTCAATGAAATATACAGTCTTGATAGTACAGCGGACCCCAGTTAATGAACCGAACCTGTTCTGTGTCTCTGTTCTTGAAACGAACAACAATTTTCTCATTCAAATAAATGGAAATAGAATTAAACGGTCTCCCAGAACCTAGTCGCCTTTGTGCCATCAGATGCATTGAAAGGAATGGAGGGCCAAGAGACCCCTGTGCCACCAGACGACCCGCCCCCACCACAGCTCTACTAGCGGGGAGGGGCGTGTGGTTGCTGTTGGAACCACGACACTTTGCAGCACTTCATAAAAGCACAACATATTTCACTTTTAATGTTCTTGGGAGCCATTTTGAGAGGCGTTCTCGAGCAAAGAAAGAAAAAAAAGACAGTTAACTGTCTGTGAAATATAGAATGCATGAAATGAGAGACGTTCAGGCTGTGTGAGTGATAAGCACAAATGAGCGTTGCGTGTGGATGCTCGGACTGTTGTGAATCGAGACATAGTTCATGAACCTAAGTAAAATTTGCCTGCAAATGTTGTTTTCTGCAGGTGTAGTCTCATCGTGAGCCAGACGTTGGCTGGGGTTGCTCTATTGATTGAGGATGTGCGAGTTGGGGATCTCCTCCTCCTGGGATGGATGAACAATCATCAGGTTGAAAATAAAAACTTCCATTTAAGATTCTACTTTCTGAAACCTCTGGGAATTTTAAACAACCCAAGCACATTTCTTTGTCAGCTCTAATCATTTAACGCTTGTACAAGTTGCCTCTGGGGAGGGGGGGATTGGTGTATTTGATTTGAGCAGGCAAAAGCCTTTTCTTATGTGAGCGACACACAACATGAAGCCCCAAGACGAATAAAAGAAACATGCATACGGTACTAAACAACAATTTCCATACAACTATTTTGTTTCCCCACTCGAGACAAAAGGAACGAAACCAAATGCTTCTGCTGTGATTGTTTGTCGACAGCTGAAGCCATCCGTCACCCAGTAGGGAAGTGGGGAAAAGTGAAGCATTCCCAAGCTAAAGGCGGTGGGGGTGAAGGAGGAAAAGCACAGAGGCGCATAGATATTACCTGGCCATTTGGTGAATAACAACTGAAGAGAGTCTCTCACTTCCCCATGTAAATAGTCATTTATACTCTAGCTCACCTGGAAGATAATCTTTCACCACAAACAGTAATTCTAACGATGGCCCGGAGTAGCAGAGCATTGTTCTCCCATTTTTTCTTTGAAAGAGAAGCATTAATGAAGAGGTTTTCCATGAATTAATGCATTCACTTAAAAAAAAAAATGTTTAATTACTATGAAAAACAGGATCTGAAATGGTGCTAACCCGCGACCTTTGTGAGGATAAACGGATTAGAAAATGGGTGGCTGGACGTCCCGCTGTTGTCTTAAATGCAACCTTTGCAAGTTTATTTTAGAGCTGAGACGATCAAATCCCTCTGACGATTCCCACTTCCGCCGATGAGTTGTCACCACCCAGAGCCATCTACCCACAAGTTTAGCCAGCTATTATGGTGATGTCGTCGATCCAAAAGGAACATTTACAGAGGCTTCGTTTCACCAGCAAATGGAAGTGACTGAGATGAAACCGAATGTGTTCAAGAAAGGCCTAACATTGCACTTTGCAGTTCAAAGACTAAATGTTGTCCGTTGGTTGGATGTTACATTCCAAATATTTCACTTCATCCTTTAGATGACGGTAGTACTAGGGGTGTGCATCCCTCCAATAAAAGACGATACTTGCCATGCGATACGATCCGAGGGCGGTTTGATTTTAAAGTGGAACGATTCGAATCAGTTCGATTCAATGGGATGACGATACAATTTGATATGGTATGGCTCAGTTAGAGAGGCTATGGTGCAATTGAGTTTCTTGCTCATTTCACATACATATGAATTAATTTGTCAGTCCTGAAAATGTGGCATTTCCTTCAAATATAGATCTCTCGAATAAAAGACGATTTGATACCGATCGATTTATTTTGAAGTGGCACGCTTCAGTTTGATTCGATGCACTCGCGTCTTTTAAATCAAAACCCAAACATCTGATTCTTTTGTTATAACCCTAAGTAGTACACAATGAAACATGTCCGGAATCTCCTACAAATCAGCTTCAACAAAATGTAAAAGTCATTTTAGCTGCCAAGCAGATTCCTCTCAAAATGTAAGGATTTCCTCATTGGCCCATACGACATGTGTCCAAGAAATTTAGTTGAAATCAGTGCAAGTTATGCTTTTTTTTTTTTTTTTAAATCATGGAACACGGAGAAGCCTTAAAACCATAAACACTATGATCACACTTTTTTTTAGTCTGTGACTGAACTAGTTTATGCCTAGTCATCAAAACACTGCGAACAAACAAGCATGCCTTTCCTTTGCCACAGATGAATATTTTTAGTGTTTGCAGTGTTTTCATAGAAAGGAAATACCTTTGAGAGCCTTGTTTCATCATACAAAAGGCCATTGTCATGAAATTTGAAAATGACAAAACAACTTTGTTTTATTCACTGTCATTAAAAAAATAGAAAAACAATTATGGAAAAGGGCCCAAAAAATGGAGGACACTTGAGACAAAAATCCAAGCTCTACTGAATGCGGTAGTGTCTCGCATTCATTCCACTTCAAACAACAACGCTTTGCTTATCAGTAGACAATTTATCACCCCTTCAAGTTAAAGGAGACTGATAGGAGCTTACTTCAATCGCCTCTAAAAGTTCAACATCCAAAGTGGGTGAAAGGAGGCAGTTTATCCCACAAACTTACCTTCATCAGGAATGGCAGGGCGGCAATGTGTCCTTAAAACCTGGGCAAAGAAAGCCAGAAACAGAAGTACACTTGGCCTCATCAGCATCCTGTTGAGGGAGCTACAATTGTTGCCTTTTCTGCGACTGGAACTCCATTCAGAACTTTGGGGCATCAGCAGCAGGTCATTTGCAGATATGAACTGTGGAAAATAGGAGCACAAATGTTGGAGACTGTCTGATGTCTTAAAACTACAACTCAGCAGGTAGCTAAAGCGTGGACACAGTACAAGTATAGGCTTTTTTTTTTTTGAATGGTCTTATTATTCGTAAACACTGATGATGAGAAATGCAGACAACCAGTTTTAGCACAGGCCAGACACATTTTGCATAGTTTGATGGAAAAAGATGTTTTGTTTTCAAAACCTTTGAGCAACCGTTGATTATAAACTCCTGAAGAGTGTCATCGTAATTTTTCAAGCTTTTTTTTTTTTCATCCCCCAACTATACCCTGCAAAATGGAGCACTGTGACTGACCCACACACACGCACGCACATCTGCTTGCATCATCACCCTCCAGCTTCTGGCCTCAGAGATTTAACACTTGACCCTACCCCCCTTGAGGAATCTGTTAAAGACCAACAAAACTACAACGTGTCATGTGACACCGTTGTAGAGAGACATCATTTCCACACTTCAAGATCTATTATCTAACATTTGGTTTTGGTCCAAGCCCAAGAGCCTCGACAACCATTTCCTCCCATAAGCCGAATGGACGGACTTGGCAAAAGCATACACACATACACAATTTGCGTGGCTGTCCGACGACAGCAGAGGGCTGGAAACAATGTTTTTTTTTTTAATGAATTGTTCTGCGAGTACATGAGTAAGGTAGGAGTAAAACAACAAACAACGTCATATTGTGAGTCAAAGCCCTCATTGGTTTTATTTGTTTACCCAGAGCAATGTTCTGATGCAGCTGTTGGCTCTTTTAAGTTTTAATCAGCAGTGAGCTGTCGATCTCTCAAAAAGGCACTCTGTCACCCCCTAAACTAATTCATTTTCATTTTCCGAGAACACTTTACTATTCTAGAAGCTGAGTTGGGCCACAGGGAACCAAGGGTGATGAAGAGGCTTGGTCATCGCGGCTTCGTAAGAAGTGACTCACTCTTTGGGTTGATTCCAAGAAAGTCTTTCAGCGGCAAGACCGCACGGTCCCTGTACCCTTGGCAGCACGGCGACCACTCAGCGAGAAGGAGGAAGTCGCTTGTCCAAAGTATGACACAAAGCTCTGTCATCCGCAGTTCCCATGAGAGCGGGAGTCAAACTAAAGTGTGTTTTACTACGCACACACGCAGCACAGGATCTTCAACTTGGTTTACCAACACTCATCTGAATCTGACCTGAATTTTTTTCCGATTCATCATTCCCCAAATAGGCAGATCCTTGCCAAAAAGCAATCCCCATTCAGCGAGAGTTTTTGGTTCATATATTTGATTTTTTTTTCTCTCTCCCTCTCTCTCTTTCTCTCTGAGATGTTTAGATCGATCGATAGATATAGATATAGATTTTTTTTAATGCAAAAAAAAGGGTGTGGTGAAATAATAATAATTTAATTGGATTATTTTGTTTAAAAAAATCCAGTGAAATGTTTCATTTGAACAAATTACAAATTGCTAAAGAACAGTAGTTTTATTTGACAAGGTTAAAAGTTACAGGCCTAAACCGTAACATGGCCTGCATCATAACTGCGGTTTATTACCATACATGCGTAAAATTCCTCAAGTCTTTAATTCTGTAGTCCCTCCTCAGTCATCTTTATTCGATCAGTTGTACGACAGAGCATTTTACTACAAAAACTAAATTATTATCTCTCACAGACTCACAATGCAGCCGTGTGGTTCATCACCAGCATTCCATGAGATGACACTTAAATGTAAATACAATCAGTGTCAAACTGCTTGACACATTGCCATTTGGTTCACATGCACATGCGAAATGCCTTTCACAGTGAGCCTTGTGCGTAGGGTGTTTCCATTTCCACATGGGAAGTTGGAAATAAATACTACATTAAAAGTTTGTTGATGGAAAGTGGTAGGACTGAACAATTTTAGATTGAATCGTGATTTGTTTTTTGAACAGATGTTGCAATCTCGATTCAAATCAACCTTCTGTGCAATATTTACTCCATGCAGAAGCAATTAAAACATGAAATTAAATTACATCATGCCAGCAAAACCTTAAAAGTAGAGGTGTGCCGATGACAGCTTTAGGTTGCCAATTCCGATGCGATCATCCATGAATGAGATGAGTTGATACTGAGTCCGATAGCAATCACATGGATTTGTTGGATATTTTAGACATTTTAGAGCTGCTAAATCAAGATTATTTTCATAACTGATTAATCTCTGAATTATTTTTGATTAATTGAGGAATCAAATTTAAAACTATTCATATTGCATCCAAAAATGCATGCTTTTATTACACAAAAAAAGGACATCAATACAGATTGACAGTACAGAAAATGCACGAACTTCAGATATCAAGATTTAGTTACTAGCATGCTGTGTAACATGTGTAGTGTTCGGGAAATTGGGAGGAGTCACTACAGTACACATGGGCTGATCTCCAATTGGCTAAAGGCTGCAACGTACTAGAGGTGTGGGTGATATGTATTTGTGATTGGTAATGAAAGGCTTTGATCCATATATGCCAATCAAGTACTTTTCCATAGAAATCGGGCCAATCACAATCGATGGCCAAGCAATCTGCACACTACTACTTAAAGCTGTTACTCCAATCATACATTGACACTAAAGAGGTTGTATGAAGGAGGCATTCCTTTTTCCAAGATTTTGTTTTTTAATGGTTCAATAAGCAAGGCTTACTGCTTGTCATCATACATGTACACATATGCAATTATTTGTAATACTGTAAGATTTTTGTGGACAAAAATGTCTGAAATTCTGTACCCATTCTTTGAACATAAATGTGTGATTAATCAGGGTAGGATTATGAAGCAAAATAGTGATTTTGACTTCTCTCGAGCTTTAAAACATTACAATTGAAGAAAAACGATTGATGTGCAGAACTGTGCGGTGTGTTTACAAGTTCCGGATGTTGTGAAAGTACCCTGAATGCACCATGTTGCTTGCATACAGAGCGTGTGACGTTATGCAATTCTGCTGTCTGAGCGTGCTTTCAGCTTACAGTCTTTTTGGAGTTTACTGTAAAACTTACCACGCAACAAAAAGAATTACACATATTGTACATTTAAATACAAAACAAGCTCTTATCTTATCTCTAGACACTTAATTGTACTACTTGGCTGTTCATAGCTGGTTGCTTTCCGCCCGACTTCTGTGTAATGTATACTCCACACCTAAGCACTACTTCTTGTCTTTTGCAATTCTGCAATTCACAAACAAAAACAGTCGTTTCGCGATTTGCATTAGCAACTTCGTCTTCCATGTTTTCTTTTCTTATTTTGCGCCATGGAGGCGAGGATTAGTTACTTAGAGGAAAGGATCCACACCATACGGAACAAGTTAGCTTAGTGTCTGCGTTCGGAAGAAGCCAGGAAAGCAGGGACTCAGGGTGGATGGATGACTGTGTGACGTGGATGCAATGCTTTTTAACCAACTCAGAGCTGACTGGTAAGCGTGACCGACTTTGAATCATCTGAAATCACGGTTTCCGATCCAATCTGAAAACTATCAATTGTCCAGCCCGAACGGGTGGTGAGTACAACTTCCTCACAGTTCTGAGGTTAGGGGTTCAAATCGGAACTCTGGCCTTCTTGTGAGGAGTTTGCATATTCTCATGCTTACTTGGGTTTTCTTCAGGTACTCCAGATTCCTCCCACAGTCCAAAAGCATGCATTTAAGGTTAAGTGAATACGCTAGTCTAATTTCTTGCGAGGTGTTAATGTGGAAATGGTACTTTGTGTACATGTGCCTTCAATTGTCTGGCGACCAGTCCACTCGCCAAAAGTCAACCGGGATAGGCTCCAGTCTTGCTCACCCATCACCCTAGCAAGGATAAGCAGTGTTGATTATGGCTGGATGGATTGATAGTTAATTTATGAAAGGGAGGAATTCTGGGTAACCTCCAATTGGAACTTAAACCAAAATTGTCTAAGGGAAAAAAATAAGCAACAAAAGACAAACAATGTGGCGTTCAAACCACGATCAGGTTTGATGTCACCAAATGTTGTGAGACTTCAGGTTATTTAGCATCTAAAGCAATGCTCTCCAACCAATGTTCCATGGCCACAGGCCCAGGCTGCATCGATATGTTAAAAAAATATACATATCATATATACTTTTTTTCAATGTAGTGGAACATATATGTCCTGATTGGTATGCCCCCCTGCCCCCCAACACATTCCGCCCCAAGCCCCGACTCCCCAACTTCTATTTGAAAGCGGCTTGGTCATGATGCCAGAAAGAGGCAGAGGAGAGGGGTTGGAGTGGCAATTTGGCGCTAATTCGGCTGACTTACTGTATAAGTAATGGCATGAGAAAGCCTTAAGAAATGCACTGTCTCAGTGTCGCAAGCTTTTTGGACAAGGAAGAGATGATGCACAGTGATGTGGTTGAGAAGACACTGCTCCATGCTCAGCCTGAAATATACCTTGAAGCAGACTTAGTGAAATAGTAGCTCACGGATGAGGATAAACTGTCCAAGGTTCCAAGCCATTATGGGAATGCACCCGTTCCCTTATCTGGTCCTCGCCTCCTCCTCCGACTTCTTAAAATGAGCAAAGCCAGTGCTTTCTTTTACAAGAATGAAAGTAACAGCGAGTCAAGGTGCGGTGCACTTCGAATCTAAACCAGTCTCCATGTTTACGCAAAGCTTTCACACTGAGCCAGTGGAGTGCGAATAGTATCTGGCTGTTTTTTTTTTTTTAACTGTAGTTTTGGGGGATTTGATTAAAAAATGGTTACATTCTATTAAAACTTGAATGACAATAGCAATGTTAAAATATTGCATTAAAAATTGTGTACATGGACAGTTAAAAAAGTTGTGATGATGGTGAAAGTTTGACCCTGACTCAAATTAACTGACTTTGCATTGTTACAAAATATGGGAACATCTGTTACAAAAGCCTACGGGAAAATGTGTTGTGAAATTAGAGGTCAACAATCATCATCATGTCACATCACGGAACTGATTGTGTTATGTTAGACTTTGGTGGTTCCACTGAACACAACAATATTTCTAACATGGACAGAATCCATTATGATCACATGAACGAAGACTACCCAATGATAGCAAAATAAATACCAAGACAACAAGGAACCCCCCCTCCCCCCAAAAAAAAACGAAAGAAACATTACTTTCAATCACACAAAATGCAGCAGTTTCAATACTTTTCCAAAATTGTATGTAAACTCTATGTGTAAGTATTACCCGGTGGAAAATTATCCCCGAAACAGCCATCTTTGTGTTTATGCAGAACTTTATATAACATCACCCAGCCCCATATTTCATGAGAATGAAAGCAATAACGGCAATTGGCAAGCATAAATTGACAGCATGTCCGGATGAGTGACCAGAGTGTTTGAGCTTTTCTTATGTTCAGGGATCGTTTGGCATGGTGGACAAACAACTAAAGAACATTCAAATGACACAGTGTACATGTATGTTGGTGTAAAAACAAAGCAGCAACTGAATTCACGGTTTTGTTTTGTTTTTTAGGTACAGGATAGTATATGTTGCATATACGAATAACACTGCCTTACAGCTATTTGCACATCTGTTCGTATTGGTTTGGGACGATGGATGGATACCCTGACTTTCTTTCTTTCCTGGAGATAAAAAGACGTTTCCAAATGTAAAGAAATTCCATTTGTGCATTCCATGTGAAGAGGACTTTATCAGTTGGATCTCAAATTGCAGCGGGAAAACAATGCGAGCCCCGCAGCAGGTCAACATACAATAAAAACGCGTTTGGGGAATAAGAAAAGGAGAAGCTCACCTTACTGGCAGTTAGCCAGCGTTGGTCTGATAAGAACACTCTGGAGCTGAGATTGGAGGGAGAAAAAGTTCCCCCAAAAAAGGAAAATATCCAGTCGTAATGAGTGGGAGCTGCGACACTCGCTTTGGTCGCAACCGTAGAAGTTTAGCTAACAAACTCGCGCATATTTTCCCCAAACTTGGCCAGGGAAGAGAGCGTACGTGCCAGGTTACAGAGCAGAGGGAAAGCGGGAACAAAACTTCCGTACGATGAAACGGATTTGAGTTGATCGGATGTAAAGCGAGATAACGTCCTTTTTTTTCTCCGGGTGGATTCTTTTAAAACGCCCCTAACACAAACATGTTTGGCAAACTTCAGTGCTTCGATCGTCCATTGATTACAGCGTCTTCGCTTGCGATGAATCGCAGTCCTCTCACATCCGAAGAAAAAAAGTTCCTCGAGTCAGTTATTGTTTGGATTGTTTCCTTGCGAGAAACAGGAACCCCTGCAGATAAAAAGAAATGTGTAAGAAGATTTTCAAGATCGCGAATCCGTGCAACTCCAAAGCTCCCCCTTAATTTCTGACTAGTCGATGGGCATCTTCAGCGGCAATTGACACAACCAAACAGTGATAACTTCCGGTCAGTGGTTTGCAAATAAAAGCTAAATGTGTGTGTGTGTGTGTGTGTGTGTGTGTGTGTGTGTGTGTGTGTGTGTGTGTGTGTGTGTGGGGGGGGGGGGGGGGGAAGCTTGGTGCGCGTTTCGCGAATCCGTGCAACTCCAAAGCTCCCCCTTAATTTCTGACTAGTCGATGGGCATCTTCAGCGGCAATTGACACAACCAAACAGTGATAACTTCCGGTCAGTGGTTTGCAAATAAAAGCTAAATGTGTGTGTGTGTGTGTGTGTGTGTGTGTGTGGGGGGGGGGGGAGTATCTTGCGCAAGGTTTGCTACACCACATTACATTTAATTGATGCATTCGTAACTAATATTTAGACAGTTATGAATAAAGCAATCCCCAGTTTCTAAAATAACCCCGCAAGAAGGTGCGGCACTGCCAAGATAAAATCAATAATGTGTCAAGGATAAAGTATATTCTTCAGAGAAATACATAAACGTTTTATGAATTTTCAAGTAAACAAATGGTGAGTAGTGAAGACGCAGCGGCTTGTCTCCTACGTTTCCTGAAAAGTTCCATGTAAAACGGAAGCATTTTTTTGCTCTTTGGATGGTCTTTATTTTGAAGTTCACGTTGCCGACTCTCCGGGATATAACATCGATGGACGACGCTCTGTTGAGTTGGAAGAAACCTGGCTCCCCCTGCCATGCATTTCACCTCTGCGGCTCCTCACACTTTGCATTGTGGGGATTGACCCCAACGCTCAGGCTTGTTTTGCATTGCATTTCTGCTTGTAACGTTTTTATAGACTGTAGCCGAGTACATCTAAACTGCCTCAAAAAGACAACTGAAATAGACATAACTCTGTCTGCACAGGGTAATATCATCACCTTCTGGACATAATGACCTAAGTCATTTTTTGAATGAAACCTGAACCAAATACAGTACTGTACTGATTATTACCGGTAATACTTTCATTGCAGGGATAGACTTGAATGAGCTATTTAACCAAGGATGTGGCCAATTTTAATAAGTGGCCAGAATCCTGAGGTGCCTTTTTTTTTGGTCAAAATGTGACATATGCCATTATTTTAAGAGGGTGAGAATATGCTGCTTTACTGTGATGTGCAACCATGGTGTTTAGACGTACTTGGCTTAAACCAGGATATGGCTGGCGTCAGGCTGGGCCAGTCTTGGGGCACCCACCAAGATGCTTGTGCCCCAAATACATCTCCAACGACCAAGTGAACGAGGCATGTTCACAAATAGCTTTACTTTGCCACATCTAATATGGCTGCAGTGTTGACGTACTCAATAAGGCATTTATGTGCATTTACTGTACAAAGTAAATGTTGTCTATGATACTTGCCAGTGGTTGTCGCTAAGGGCAACATTGAAAAATTATATTGATTGGGAGTGCTACATTAATATATACAAATAAAAAGAGTAAAGTCTGGAGGGTATTAATAATAATTGGGCCCCCCATGCATTTCGTGTGCCCCCCTTAAGGCTGGGCTCCGCATTTACATGACCATAATCATTTATCAGATTTGATGTTTTGTGTTATGCTTTCTCCTTCATAAATATGGGAAAGAAACTGGATAAAAATATACATACAGTGAAATTTTTCTTGCCTAGAAGGGACTCAACAAACATCACATCAAACATCTGATCCTCGAATCACCCTTTGAGGGGAATGAGTGTAAGCAGATGCTGAAATAAATCTTCACTGAATGTGGTGAGCATTGGTGTGAATAATTCTGAGTAATGTGTTTCGCCTGCACAAATCCACAGCAACTTCCTGTTCAAAGCAGCAAGGAAATAAGATTTCTTGGGCTGGCGGACAGATCTCATGCTTTGGCATCATCTCAAACACTATCACAAGTTTGGAAGACATCTACCAAGTCTGATCAAAACAAACTTTTGACTGGTGCCTTTCTAAGACTTTGACTTCATGTCACAGGTTACAAATGAGTGATTGCTATAAATCACATGAAGTCCTGCTTAGTGCTATAATCAGAAAACAATGGAACAGATGTGAATTTTAACATGTGGCATCTTTTCATCGTGTGCACAACATTCACCCTGTGTAATCTCAATGACGTCCATAGATTGAGGTAACTTGTTTGGGTTGCACTACAGATGTTACATGCTGTATTTCTTTTTGAAAATAGGACATTACAAAGAATGCCATTCACCCCGTACTGTCTTTGACCTTGGCACTCACAAAACAAGGTGTGATACTACTAGACACCTTCTTCCAGACCTTTTGAGAGTCTAGTTTCAGATTCTATCATCCAAGTATGAGTAAAATACGGAAATTTTGTGTTTTGGCACAGATGTCTTGCCTTAAAATCACCATGAGGTTATCAGGAAGTCATTTCAACTGGCAAAAACATATTGCAACATGTTTTTTTTCCACTGGTGATTAAATTAGCGAATGTTGGATTTACTTATTTATTTATTTTGTGAAGAACCAGCCTAAAACTTACATCTGTATGGCAGAAGACCAAAATGCTAGTTATTGTTTGTCTAAATTTGTGACTGCTCAAAGGCATTCTCTCTTTGTCCTCTTCAACAATTTCCATAATCTGTGCCAGCCATTTTCAGACTACACTAACAGATGGAAAAAAAATTTTGAAAAAATATAATTAAAATTCCTGGGATTGAATGTGTGGTGTCTGAAAAGACATAAATGAAGTCTTTGGGAGTGAATGGGTTGTAAAATACATTTTAGTGCAAACAGTGCAGTTAACCACATTGCAGTGGGAGCTAACAAACCAGAGACAAAAGAAGCATGTTTATTGGTGTAACGAAAGAGAATGAGAGTGAAAATTGTGCACTTTTGTTCAACCACATTTTTAAAACTTCAGAACAAAATGGTTCTGCTGCTCTTTGTGGGTGTGAGACATTTTAAAGAGACAAGATGACGCACATGGTTAAATAATAAAACAATAGGAAATGTATTTATTCATTTATTTGATGAAGATCAGTCACAAGGCGACATTTGATATTTGATTTGAAATGTGGAAAATGATGTAAAATTCATTTCGCACAAGGAGACAAGGAAAGGAGCCGAGTAAATAAGTGGTGATATTTTTTTTATTACAACACACTGCTTTTGGCAATTGAAATACGGTCCAAAACTTGTTTGGAGCTTTTACTTTCCAAAAGTTTGTACATTTTACCACATTGCCAATGAAGAGTAACCATGTGGACAGTGCTATGGTATATTTGAAGTCTAGTGAATTTCTGCTTTCCCAACAAAAGCTCTCTATTTCAGGATGAGGTGGGGCATTTCTCGGGCACCGCTCACTCCTTTTCTGTTTCGTAAAATATGCCAGACACTGTTAAAAGCCAAGAATACTTTATGCAAAAGTAATCCAAAGGCAAATTTGACCGCAGATCACCCCGAAAGTAAGCGAAAGAGAACCATGCAACAGGTAGTGTGAACAATATCTGTCGTCAGGATGCTTTGCATCGTCATTTTCCTAGCAGCTTCCTCATCGCCCCAAAAGGATGCCTCATTGTCCGCCCTTGTGTTTGCATTGCATTGTTAAATGGGCAAGTACAAATGTCCTCCTTTTATGCACAGTGCCCTCACCCCGGTCTTCCAATCAGTTGCTTGAGCTCAATCCTCATCCATCCATCAGCAGTGGCCCTGTCCTACGCAGCCCAAAGGCTCACCACCCCCAGCTTGGTCTTTGACACAACGCTGTTGTGGTTTTCCGGGTCTTTATGCTGCCTGTTGTTTGAGGCAGATTGAAGACCCTTTGTGTGCGTCCGCCCCTGTCCTGAGTGGCCGGGAGGAACCAGTTGGGTTGCAAGTGGAGAGACAGGAATGCGCATATGAATGGACCAGTGTGTGTCGGGCACCTGCTGATATGGGGACGACGTGCCTGTATATTCTTCTTCTTCATCAGCGTAACCAACTTGTTCAATGATACGCACAGCGCAATGTTTAACGTTCTTTGGTTGTTCACCCTCATCACAGTACTGAATTGTTTTACGTCATTTGTAGTTGTGTAGTTGCGGTTGCAGATGTACAGTCTGGTCCATGAATTATGGGGCATTGATGAAATCCAAACCTTTGGGCTCCAAACAGCACTATAGTGGATTGGAAATGAAACAAACAAGATGTGCTTTACCTTCAGTTTTCGTCTGAAGGTATTTACATACAAACCACGTGCATGATAGATAAAAGGAATTACAACAGTTTTAGATGTGTCCCTCCCACTTTTTACTAGAGCAAAAGTAATGGGAGATATTAACAATCATAAATCCAACTTGACATTTTTATGCTTGGTTGCAAATCCAAATCCTTTCACTTATAGCAGGGCTAGGCAACTCCGGTTCCTTGAGAGCCACATCCTGCCTGTTTTCGATCCCTCCCTTCTCCAAAACACCTGATTCAATTGTTCATGATCGTTTCAGGCCTGTACAGGGCTTGCTGATGAGCTGATCATATGAATCCGGTGTTTTGGAGTAGAGAGGGATCTAAAACGGGTAGGATATGGCTCTCGAGGAACTGGAGTTCCGTACCCCTGAGTTATAGCCAGATGTCTGGAACAAAGAGCCATCACAAGATGCTGGATTTTATTCCTGGTGATGCATTGCCAATGTCTTTAGTTTCTGCTTTTTCTCGTGGAATTTTCCCTTCAGTTTTGTCTTCAGCAAGTAAAATGCATGCTCAATCCGATTCAGGTCAGGTGATTGACTTGGCCATTGCACAACTTTCCACTTCTTTGCCTTAAAGAAATATTCTTAAGGGCATTGTCCATCTGCACTGTGAAGCGCTTTCCAATGAATTCTGAAGCATTTGGCTGAATATTAGCAAATGATATTGCCTGAAACACTTCTAAATTCATCCTGCTGCTTTCACTAGCAACTCTCTGCGACCCTGTTCAGGATAAGAAATGTTGAAAATGGATGGATGGATGGATGGATGTTGTAAGTCCTACACTGTTCTACTGAGTTTGATGTCCAAAGTAAATATCCTCAAATTAAATCAGAGAGTTTGTCAACAAATCCCCTCCTATGCTTTATACAGTTGGACTCTATGATTGGTTCACGAATGGTTTTGATAACATGGGCTCATGAGGGACATGATGACAATGTGAGAAATATTATTGGTTTTTAGCAGCACTCGATTTTAATGGACTGTAACTGTAGCTCACTCATCTGGATGCATTGTCCCACTGACACACTACCCCCATATCACTCTATACTGTATTAAAAAAGGTGGTGGGGGTGTTTTGGGATCAAGAGTGAAGTTGTACTTTTATGTGTTATATATGGTATGCTGTAATTGGTCTTTTCTGCACAATGAAAGGGCCCTTGAAGCTGAATGCTGCAAGTCATTAATGAAAGCTGCGTGATAGATCAGTCTGCATGGGGGGGTTTATGTTATTTCAGAGAGCCGGCAAACGGCCCAGTCTCATGCTATCAACTCAACATCTCCCCATCTGTGTACATGGAGCATCTCAAACATAACGTATGATGGATTTGGAAAGGAAAATCCGTAAAACCATGTTTGAATACAAAGACCAAGTACCAGATTGTACGGAGTATACTTTTGCCAAGTTCCTCAGATTTGGAAAGCAGTTTCTAACAGCCATCTGCTGCATGTGATGGGATGTAGATATATGATCCCAAAAGACTCATTATTGTCGTCTGACTCATATGGTATAGTTTATGACTTGTTTGTCTGGCCCTGCTTTTGAGGAGATTACATCTCCATAATCAATAAAAACAAACCATCCACCCAAGGCAAGTAATCAGCCCAATGTAAAAAGTCAAAAGAAAAATAAACTCCCCTCTCAAACATACCCACAACAAAACCACCGGCACATTTATTGCAAATGTATCCCTCAAGAAACCCGTTTGTGATTTAAAAAAAAGAAATGTCTTGGTGTGGTTACATTTTGTTGTCTATCTTCTGGTTGCCATTTTAGACCGCAAGATGATGCAAGGGCCCGATGATCTGTTAAGCAGTTTCTGGACTGATGACTCCTATCACCTGCTTACCTAGCGAGTGGAAGACGTGTGCAACACTTCAAACAGGAGATAACAAATTACCTTCAAGAGGATCCAAATTGGATTATATATGCATCATCTCTCAGAAGCAGCTTCCACAGATTTGATTACATCCTTACAGCCCCTCGCCCAGCACCCAGACTCCCACTTCTACTTCTCTAACGCAGATGCGACGACATGCATGGGACAGACCTCCATGCCAGTCTCTGATACTGAACCCTTATTGTGTTCCCATCTGCCTGCATTTTACCTGATTACCTCAGGCGAGCACAGGCGGGTCCAGCTCTGCCAGGGCAGCTGGGGGGCTGGAGACTGGCATACGTTTAGCACTAAGCGGAGCATCGTCGTATCACGGAAAATAAGATTAATGCCATGCACAGTGGCATAGTGCTGAGGCTTTTTAAGTAGACAGAGTAATCTTCATCTCTAAACTCTTAAAACCTAGAATCACAGTCATTTGCCACCTCATCCTGTTTTAGAAAAAAAAGACACAAGTCCAAATCCACC
Source organism: Hippocampus comes (assembly GCF_001891065.2). Lineage (NCBI taxonomy): Eukaryota > Metazoa > Chordata > Actinopteri > Syngnathiformes > Syngnathidae > Hippocampus > Hippocampus comes. The sequence goes on from NW_017805009.1 coordinate 2,067,838, forward strand.
CCAGAATTACAAACAGACCACCATCTATTTTTGATGAAAATAACATCTATTCCTGCTTAAACTTGGGCTCATTATGGTGGAAGTGGGTTCCCGGGCCAGGAAGTTTTCATTGCTTTCCAAATAAATCTCACTAAACAGAGCTGTAATCCAAATTCCCCATCTTGTGGAGTCCTCACACTGCTCCACACAACATGAAAGCTCCGAAAGAGCCAAAGGCATAAAAATCACACCTTTTCATTCTTGACGTCCCAAAGAACGACATTCCAACAGATGAGGATGAGTTAGAAGCAGGTAATTGAAAGTAATGTGTGTGAAAGAATCATTTTGGATGGTTTTAACAAGACATATTTTATTTTATGCTTTTGAACATGCAGTGCCTCGACCGAGAGGGTTATTACCTCCACTACTTGCAAATCGAACCCTGATGGCAGTATCACCTGGCATAACATCAACCGGCATGTGTTCCAGTCAAAACTACATAGCTAATTGAAAAAGAAAAAATGAGCCATTTCTTCAAAACGTTATGAATGCCGAATGAATGATTTACAGATTCAGGTGGAAAAAGGCTCACTCATTCAAGTTGGGTGATCGTGCTCCTTGGCTGTGTGTGAGGAAGAATTCGTCACTGAGAGTAAACAGCACTCTTGGCAAAGTGCTCTGAGTTAAACACCCCCAATACCGCCCCATCCCCCCCCAACACCCCACCTCCTTATGCTGTGTGGCGTCAGCTGCAATGAACTCCAGATGTGGCCTGGCACCCATCCAGTCTCTGCACTGGATGTGGTTTAGAAGGTAGTTTAGAAACACCACCCACCGGCCGACCCAATGAAAGTTGCTCGGATTTAAGAGAGCAGTTCCTGTCGGTGTTTGTATTTTTGTGCAATGCACTGTAGGGAAGGTATTTGTCTCCAACATGTGCAGGTTTTTCTGATTCAAATGGAATTCAATTAGAATAAGTATGAGATTTTTCCCATCTGTTTTCGTATACAAAAAGACCAAAGTATTGCCAGTTTTCTCTTCTTTGTTCCCCTCTCCCCGCATACTTATTCTGTCCAGATGAAAACAAACATGTTATTGTTTGGCAGATGCACAGAGACTGAAAAAAATGATACAGCATACGCACTTCATATTTTGTTATCAACATAATATTTTCATAATGACAAGAGGGGGGAAAAACAGTGGATGTGAATAAGCACCAACTGGGTTGAACAAAACAATTTTTTCTAATGCCAAACAGCGGCTGAAGTAAGCATTTAGCGCGTCACCATTTTCTCACTAAATATAGTTCCAGAGGTGCTATATTGACGTGAAATTTTCACCAGATGATTGGGAAGAACCCAAATAATAAGCAGTCTTCCAATCCTGAAGGTTCCACGGCTTTATTTCTGGACCATGAGTTTAAATTCTTTCCATAGATTTTTGACTGGATTAAAGTCGGGTTGGGCCATTTTAACTGCTTTCTTTTAGTATTTTTTTTTCTTTGAAACCAATTTGGAATTTCCATGCCATTATGTTTTGGATCATTATCCTGCGGAAATGTCCACCTTGGTTTCATTTTCATCATCCTCATAGATGGCATCAGATTTGTGTCAAAATTTTTTTGGTACATTTGCAGGTCCATCCGTTTTTCAATAATGTGAAGTTTACCAGTACCATATGCTAAAAAGCATCCCAACAACATCATGTTCTCACCTCTGAACTTCACTGTTCGTGTGGTGTTTTTCAAATGATGTGCACTGCCTTTTCTCCTCCAAATGCGAGGTGTATTATGCCAACAGTTCCATTTCTCTCTCATCAAACCAGACTATAATCTCCAAGTATTTAAATGTCTTGTCCAATTTTTTTCAGCAAACTTCAAACAAGCTTTGACATGTTTTTTGGGGGTTTGTTTCCAAAGCAATGGGGTCTTGTATGGTGAGCTGCATAGAGGCAGAATGATGAGATAAGAAAACCTTTATTTATTCTTTTTAAAACTCTATCGGTAGTCCTTGGCTCTTGGACAACTCTTCTGATTATTCTTTGCACTCCACAGTTAGACATCTTGTGAGGAGCACCTGGTCAAGACAAATTTATTTATGTAAATTTATGTATTATGGCCCCAACTATTCTCCCTGGAACATTTAGAAGCTTAAATATGCGCCCGTAATCAATGGTGTTGTTATATCTTGCAACAATTGGTTTGCGATGGTCTTCAGACAGCTTTTTGCTCTTACCCATCTTGAAATGTGTCTTAACTCACACCTCGGCAATGAAACCTTTTTGTAGGTCACCTTTTAGGACTGAACCAACCCTTATTTGTTCTCCTTTCTTTGTATGTTGTTTGGGTTGTTCCCAACATCTGGAGAAAAATTCATGTCAGTAGCACCTTTGGAAATATACTGTATTTAGTGAGAAAAATGGTGACATGTTAAATGCTGACTTCAGCCGGGGTATGTGGCCCAGCCCGTTTGCAAGGCCATTTAAAAACATAAGGTTAAAATTAGAGAATCATGGCTGGCAAGTGACAAAATAAATAAGGCATGTAAGTTTTGCTACCATGGAAAGACCCAATTAAGTGTTAAAAGTCAAATGGAAAATAAGTGTCAGCCTACAATATGGCTTTTTCAAATGTTGCTGTTTAGTCACCTTCCCTATGTAAGGCAATGTGTTAAAATTAACTGTGGCAGCTACTCTGACTTTTTATGGTCTTTCAGACTGACAGACGGCGAGTTTTCTAAACACAAGCAGGAAGGATGAATGAGGTCACTTCACATGGTTGGCTGAAAGCACAAGTCAGTCCATTTAGTTGATAGCTCCCCCTGCTGACTGGCATAATGCTGCCAGCCAAAAGGAATCATACTCATAAATGTAAACACACAGGAACGCATTTAATTGCTCAATGTGAGGTTCTGTACGTTTTATAAATGTAACAATAGATCCTTCAGTATAGCGTATGCACTGTGTAATGGGATCATATCAAACATAGTCAAACTGTACTTTACATCATTCATACCTTCACATTTTTATGGTAAGATTTATTTGGCACAATAACACTATTTTTTTGCATCAGAGTGAAATTTTGCGAGTGATGGGCAAATGAAGTTGTAAAGCGCTGAACCATTTTGACGAATTGTTTCGAAAATAGGTTCAGTACTTGAAGCTTCAGTTGTAGTGACCCCTTCTGGCGCAAAGCAAGTCTGCAATGATCCTACACCAAAAAACAGAGAAAAGAACACTAAGGACTGGTTCCTGGGGTAGTCCGTGTTCTGCTTCCTAGGCATGTCATGGCAGTTTTGAGCGAGCCACAGAATCTTCACTTGGTCTGGGGCTGTCCGAGAGTGCTGACCTCAGTTTGAAGATTTGTTGTATAGGTGGTATTCAAATATCCATGTATTTTTACAGGAATCCTTTTAGAAGCTTCTGCAAATGTTCTTGAGGGGCCATGTGGTAGGGTAGCTGAAGCCTTTTGTTCTTCTGGGTGCAAAGTGCAGGACAGGCTTCAAGAAGTAGCTGACACACCTTTTCATGACCTTGTTCTGCAGCCTGACCAAGCATTTTATATCACAACAGAAGCCAGCGAGAACAGTTGAAAGAAAATGAGAAGTTTTGGTGTTATCACCAAGAAATATTGTAGTGCCCATCACGTTACTTTGGCAGGAATAGCTTACCTTGTGTAGAGGAGACGCACCGTCATCATCAGAGCTCATTGGATCAGCTTTATGGAGCAGCAGCAATCTAACGACATCCACATGACCGCAGAATGCTGCCCGATGGAGGGGCGTGGCACCACCTGGGGTCCGAGGAGATGCACAAGCACCGTTTTCAAGAAGGAACTCACATACAGTGAGATGACCGCTGCGACTTGCATAGTGCTGAAACAAAATGAAACACATTAGATTCATATAACAAGAATGATCCAACGTGATGATGGCACATCTTCTTTGGGGATTTACTAGAGCTGTATATCCGGCTGAGTCCCTGAGGTTTGGATGGGTGCCCTTTTGGATCATCGACTGGACCCGCTTCAAGTCTCCATCCATGGCGGCAGACCAGATACCTGCACATAATAACATTTTGGATATTCACCTCAATAGACAATTTCTACTCAAACGTCTCAAAAGTAATACGATACAAACCTCGTTCAAAGTCCATCTCACTCATTGTCTGATGAACACTGGCAGAGACAGGAAGGGTGCAACACGAGCAACAGTGTTCTCCATCAGAGGCCATTGCGTTCGTCTGTACTGACACAAACTAAAATTTAATCATCATCATTGAAGTCATGAACCAATTTATAAAGACAAAAGATTGCCTAGGCTCTTACCAGTTTGGTTAGAAAACTTGCGGTGTACTGGAGTAACAGGTCGGCCTTCCAGATTTACACAATCAAAAACAAGAAGAGTAAATTTGATGCACAAAATACATTAAAGCGAATTTTAATAATGGTTTGAAATTTAGTTAATGAATTATTTAGCTCTTATTTGTAAATACTTCGACTGACCAGCGACCAGTACAGGGTGTAGTCTGCTTTTCGACCGAAGTCAGATGGGAGAAGCTCCGGTAACCCCGGGACAGGTGCTCAGATTCAGCGGTCTTGAAAGTTTATGGATTATTTGTAAATACAGTAAACACAAAACTGAGTCGATTCAACGTCGCTACCTGGTACGTCACCAAAGACGTAACCAACGTATTGACGTCAGATATGGCTTAACCAATCGCAGTGCACCAGTTAGAAGACACCTTCAATGTACTATAAAACGGTTGTTTGTTTCATATAATTTTATATAAAGACAACCTCAGTGCTTTGAGGTCACATTTAATATTAACCAAAGCTGAGTTTATTTAAAAATGACTACAATTTTATCATATGAATGTTTCAAACATTTTACTTTTATAATTGTATTTTAATGTTCGCATTAATTCAGGATTCAGTGAAGGCACCGTCAGTCTCGTGTTATTGACTGTTTTATCGCTAGCTAGCAAGCTTGACATACGGTACGTGTCAGCTGGCAGTCACGAAGTTGTTTTTAATTCCAACAACGTACTTATCTATAACCAAAGAGCAATAATGAGAAGAGTCACGTTATTCGTTAACGGGACGTCTAAAAATGGCAAGGTAGGCAAAAACTCTACGCCCTGATGTGCGAGGATGACTGGCCTGCTATATTTAACTGTCCTTTTTTAATTGGTTTTCATATCTTTGACGCTTAAGTCATCTGTTTTCATTCATTCACCGATTTAAGGTTCCTTCGTGTACTGTACCTTACATGTATCTGTGCATTACCATTTTGTTTAAAAAAAGACTAACACCAAAATAAACACAGTAAATGCATTTTCTCTGCTCAGGTTGTAGCAGTGTATGGGTCTCTGTCTGACTTATTATCTGTCGCCAGCAATAAATTAGGAGTAAAAGCATCCTGTTTATATAATGGCAGGGGAGGTCTCATCGATGACATTGCCCTAATTAGGTAAGCGCCCACAACAAAAGTATGTAAATAGTCTTCTTGACTTGCTTCTAAATGGTCTTGCCTTGGTTGCAATAGAGATGATGACGTGCTGTATGTCTCAGAAGGTGATCCGTTTATTGGTGAGTTTAGCCATATTTACAGCTTGTGTCTTGAAATACCTAAACTTTAAAGACAATCACTTGTATATACTCACAGAATTTCAAAATGAAGTCAAAGTTGGATCTGATCAACAAGGTGCTCACACTGACTGGTTGACCCTGAATATTGGTGGTCGTCTCTTCACCACTACCAGGTATGTCACACACAATCTTAAATTGTTAAAGTTTACCCTTTCATGCACACTCTCATTTGTATTGTTTGTATCTCTTTACTAAATGTGTCTATTAGGAGTACGCTGGTCAGCAAGGAGCCAGAGAGTATGCTTGCACACATGTTTCGGGAGAAAGGTACATTGGTGCATTAAAGTCACCCAAATCTGTTTCAAATTAGTTTCAATGTGAGCCTTTGGTTGAAGTTGATTTACCGTAGTAATTTTGTGTCTTTTCTTCAGATGTGTGGGGAAACAAGCAAGATGAACATGGGGCCTATCTGATTGACCGCAGCCCTGAATATTTTGAGCCGATTCTTAATTACTTGAGGCATGGCCAGCTCATTATCAATGAGGGGATAAATATAAGAGGTAAGGATAAGTTTATAATGATTTAAAAAAATGCAATTTAGCCTAACCTACTGTATAAAGCCCAAATATTTCGGTATGATAAATCTGATATTGTTTATTGTAATACAGATTAATTTACTGTTTGTGTTTGTTAAAAAACACGTGGGAAGAGGACCTTAAAAAAAAATTGCGCTTATAAAATCGCACTCACAGTTTTGGGGTGGGGAGAGAAACAGGTAGATCATTTTTCAAAATCATTCAACCTTAATTTGTAGCTATGAGCAGTGGTGTAATATGTCTTCCAGGTGTTCTTGAGGAGGCTCGATTTTTTGGAATTGAGCAACTTGCTGATCAGTTGGAACTGGTCATCAAGGTATTGTTGTTTGACGTTATCAAGAAGTGTTATTATGTCCCATCTGTTTGCGCTGACCTGTCATTTATGCACCGTGATACCAGAACTCACAGCCGCCTGAGGACCATTCTCCCATTTCCCGCAAGGAGTTTGTGCGTTTTCTTTTGGCCACACCCACAAAGTCAGAGCTCCGTTGCCAGGTAATTCCATTAAAACACACACACACACACACACACACACACACACACACACACACACACACACACACACACACACACACACACACACACACACACACACACACACACACACACACACACACACACACACACACACACACACACACACACACACACACACACACACACACACACACACACACACACACACACACACACACACACACACACACACACACACACACACACACACACACACACACACACACACACACACACACACACACACACACACACACACACACACACACACACACACACACACACACACACACACACACACACACACACACACACACACACACACACAACACACACACAATGAACTTACTTTCAGAGACATCAAATGTATCCCACAGATTTGTTCAAGAAAAATGATTTTGTCCATCTAAGACCTGTGTTTATGTCATAGAAACTCATGCATTTAAAAGTTATGAATGGAGCAAGGAGAGGAAACATGTATGCCTGAACCACTCCATAAAACACAGACGAGCTACCACTTTGACCACATGCTCAATACAAAATCTATGTTCTGTCTTCACGAAGATATTAATGTTCTGTTTTGATTGAAAGTGTAAGTGGTATTCATTAATGTCACTTTATTGCTATGGTTGTATTTTGCGATGGTGTAGAACTGTACTGCATCATATGTAGCATTATTAGGAATATTTATGACTGTCATGAAATGTTGAGACTATTAAACATTCATTACGTGTTTATAGGGACAATATTTGATACAGGTAGTGGCCCGATTTTATATTAAGCTTTGGTTAGAATCGTGGAGCTGTTTGGTGTGGCTTGTAACATGTCTTCGAATTTCCCAAAATGTTGTATTTTGTTGTATTTAATTGCGTACTTAAGACAGATGTCCAAAGTGCATTATATTTTGGTCCAAAGATATGATTCAAACATTTGATGCGATGTTGCATGTGTATGATATATCCTCTCGTTTACTATTTTAGGGTCTTAATTTCAGTGGCGCGGATCTGTCCCGGCTTGATTTGCGCTACATCAATTTCAAAATGGCCAATCTCAGCCGCTGCAATCTGACACATGCCAACCTGTGTTGTTCCAATCTGGAGCGGGCCGATCTGTCCGGCGCCAACCTGGATGTAAGTCAGTCTTTTTTACCATCTCTTCTCCAAGATTCGCCAAGTGTCACTTGTGATTTGATGACGATAGTTCGCATTCCCTGCGTTTGGCTGGCGACCAGTCCAGAGCGTACGACACCTCTCGCCCAAAGTCACCCAATTAAGCACATTACAAGCATACACAGGAATATTTTACAAGTGGGAACTAATCTTTACATTTGCCATGAAACACGCCAATTCTGAATGCGTGGTCTCTCAAAGGGTGCTAACCTACAAGGTGTGAAGATGCTCTGCTCCAATGCAGAGGGGGCCTCTCTGAAAGGATGCAACTTTGAAGATCCCTCTGGGCTGAAGGCCAACCTGGAAGGTAATCCTTCACACATCCTTAACCAAACCAGCTGTGCTCGCCTCTTTGTGGTTTTGTTACGAGTCGTTATCATTGCAAATAGGAGCAAACCTGAAAGGAGTTGACATGGAAGGAAGTCAAATGACCGGCATTAACCTGCGGGTGGCCACTCTGAAAAATGCAAAGCTTAAAAACTGCAACCTGCGGGGCGCCACTTTAGCAGGGACGGATCTTGAGGTGAGATGTGGTCATCAGAGCGATTAACACTGAACAAATCAATAATGTAACTGATTTTTTTTTTTTTAAGCTTCAATCAAGCAGCAGACGTAGTCAACCTGTAATTTGTTTAGTTTGTTCAGATTTGAAACAGGGTTTTGTTTTTTTTTGCCAACGATCCTTTCCAAGGTCCAAACTTTTATGAACTGTTTGGGCAATTTTTAAGTAACATTTCAACATTCTTAACTGCCTTCCATGTTTAAGTAATGAATTTCTGTTGAGTCAAAGCTCACATGAGCATCATGAACTATATCAGTGTTTAAAGAAGTAAGTCACTGTAAAACATAAACATTATGCTAACCTCAACTTTCGTGTCATCCAAGGCCATTTGACTCCCAAGGCTCCAGTGTAGGCAATGTTCCAACAAAAAAGTGCTGTAATTGTTGTCACAACATACCTGATAAACCTGGAAAAAAAGTGCATTCCATCATCACACAAATGTCCACTCCGAAACCGACACACATTACAGAACAAGCCGGAAAAGTAATTGGTTCCCCACAGATCTACTGTCCCATCTGTTTGACCATCGTTTTAACAGGAGAGCCGCCTTGATCAAAGATGCACCCCTTCATCATCCCCATCCTTCATTCTGTCTCCTCCCATCAGGCAGGAGAAGTCCCACTGGCCAGAAAAACAAGCCATTAAAAAATTAAATTCATTTCAACCGCGGTGACGGCCCTTAGAGAGGAGGAATTCAAAAATTTAGTAACCCGATAATTAATTGCTGCCAATCCTTTACTTATAAGTATCAATTCATATGGTTGGGTTTTTTTTTCCTTTAATATGTTGTTTCTTATTTTTCTTGTGCACTTTTGTTGAGGTCCTTACAAATAGGCTATGTTAGGTAAAGTGCATTACCTCAATGGAATAATCAACAAACAAGTCAAATTTGGTGGTTGATTATGAAGACACTACTTTTTATTTCACCTTTGTGTTGGAAGCACAGCATATGAGCCAAGGAAGAACGATTTAATTTGATTGTGGCCTGCTGAATCTCTTTTCACATCACAGCAAGGGTTCTTCTCATTTTTTTTTTGTATCCCAATGGTCTGTGTATAACTGCTTCCTTGTGCAGAACTGTGACCTGTCTGGCTGTGATCTACAAGAGGCTAACCTGAGGGGGTCCAATGTAAAAGGAGCCATTTTTGAAGAGATGCTGACGCCGCTGCATATGTCACAGAGTGTTAGATAACTGAGCATGCACATCAACTCAGCCACTGACGGATCCTTTAATCACTCGTCGACTGCAGACTCCGACGGTATTTTCCGTCAGTCTCAATACCTGCATTTAGCGCAGGTCTCCGACATTTTATCCATCTCATGATAGCTTTAAATATCACTCTATTTATCCAGCGTTGTTTTGGATGCATTTTAATGTCTGTTTATCCACCATCGATGCATCCATCCCCTTCCGCTCATCCGAGGTCGGGTGGCAACAGTTTAAGCAGGGACGCCCAGACTACGGGACCAAACTGAAACAGGTTGTCCACCTACGGAACAGCGCATACAGGATGAAAACCACACCGCTCCTCTTGAATTTCCCAACCCACCCTCCACTGAATAGACCTTACCAGGGAGGCTGAGGCGTGCGATTCCTTTGTAGTTGAAACACACCCTCCGGTCCCCCTTCTTAAAAAGAGGGACCACCAACCACCCAGCCTACCAGTCCAGAGGCATTTTCCTCAAGGGCCACACAGTGTTGCAGAGATGTGTCAATCAGAAGCACCCCATACCATCTAGAGACTTTAGGAACTCTGGACAGATCTCCTCCACCCTCCACACTCTGCCACTAAGGAGCTTTTTCACCACCTCGGTGACTTCATACCCAGAGATAGCATAGTCCACCTCAGAGAACCCGGCATCTGCTTTCTCTTGGAAACACATGTCAGGGGAATTGAGGTCTTTGAAGTATTATCTCCAGCAATTCTCAAGGAAGGATGAGTCTTGCTTTTTGGTGCGTAGGCACCAACAACAGATAGGACCTGTCCTGCCACCCAAACACTGAGGGAGGCTATCCTCTCATCTATCGGGGTGAACCCCAATGTACAGGCACTGACCCCGCTGAGTAATAAGTATGCCCACACCTGCTCCGATACCTCTCACCGTTCTTATCTTCAGAGTGGAATAGAGTCCAACCCCTCTCGAGAGGACCACAGCCCAAGATGTATGTGAGCAAGACTATATCAGAACTTCTCAACATCATCAACAAGCTCAAGCTCTTTTCCTGCCAGAGAGGTGGCATTCCATGTCCCAAGAGCCACTTCCTGTCTCCTCTGCACACCTGACCCTCTTAGGTCCTTGGCCCCTGCCACAGGCGGTGAGCCTTTGGGAAGGGAGACCCATGTTGCCTCATTGAGGTGTGTCCAGCACAGGCCTGGCCATCAGGCGCTCGCCAATGAGCTCCACCTCCAGGCCTGGCTCCAGAGGTGGGCCCTGGTCACCTGCGTCCAGGCAAGAGAAAAAGAAATCCAAATGTTTTCCTCATCAGAAGGGGTTCTTGAGCTTTGCTTTGTCTGGTACCGCACCTGGCACCCGTTTGGCATAGGTAACTTTGCTGCTAGGATCAGTGGGACACACAAACCCATCCACCACGATTAGGTAACGATTTATGGAGGAGCTGTTCAGCCGCATGTAAAACAAAATAATGTCTTTAATGTATGTTGAAGTGTCTGAATGCAATAGAGTGAATACAATCATTTGGCACAATTATTTATCTCTCTATATATATATGTCGAGTATTTTGCATTCACTTAACTGATTAAGTAAGGAGTTCACACCAGACATTGGTTGCAGTTTCTGAATGCTGCTTTCGAAGAATCAGTAGTGGTCTCACTTACAAATGACTGTGTGTCTTTGCTTTTCTCCCAAAGTCACTTTGGCCTCATACAACGCTTTATATATGTAAGCCAAAGCCACAGGAGAGCAGTGTCAAAGGTCAAAGTGCTGTGAAACTATGCGACTAGGTAGATGTCAACACAGCTCAGGTATGCAATACATAGTTTACAGCTGTCACCGTTGTCTTTTCCGACAGTCTGTATTTTGTGCTCAAAATATGTCTGCATTCTTGTTCCTGTGCTCTGTGAATCTACCTCTTTGTGATCCATTTGCATGTATTCAACTGTGGCGCTGCATACTAAAATGTGCATGTAGGTCAGAGTCACATCTTACCTTTCGAGTTAAGAGCTACGAAATATTTATCTTGTTTTGCCGAAAGGTTTGAGTCACATGTTCATGATCATTGATGTTGGTAATTCTCGGTGTATAATCATGTAATCATGCTTTGAACCTATTTGCACAAGGAAACATATATCTTTTCATTTCCAAAAATGTAATTTGTGTATTCCTATGTATATTGAATCCAGTGCTTCCAAAACTTTCCAAAAATATTGTAAATAGGTTTAGGGAGAGGTTCTTTTGTCAAGGAACAATCTCCTTGCTGCACTGTGTCTGTCTGCATGTGCTTTTCTGTCTTTGACCGGTGCAAAACATTTAGCTGTAGCTGAGGACTGCTCTGATGCAATACTTTTTACTCTGTTTAACAGAAGGTACCAAGCTTGTGAGAGTGATTGATGAAGGCAATGTTGGCGTATCACACCGTTCGTGTGAAACTCAAAGGAAGTGATCTGGTTATTTATTTCAAAACATATTGTGAATGCAATATGGGGCAATGGTAGTTTTGTTTTGATTTGATCTCCTTGTCCATGTTTATTGCACTTGACTGTGGAAATTCTTTTCCATTATATGACTGTTACAAATAAACACCTTGAAAGAAAAGAATTCCTGTTTGTGTCTCAAAAATATAGAATATTGTAGTAAAGATGAAAAGAACCCCCATAATTTATTACATAGGAACTCAAACCAAGAATTGACTGTCTATGAATGTTTTGATCATAGGAATCATTTTGAGTGTTTCTTGTGCATTATCCTAATTCCGTACAATGGTGAATTAGATTTTTTTAAAGATGTAAACTCAGTGGCACGGTGGTCAACTAGTAAGTGTGTCCACCTCACAGTGTGAGGTGCAGGGTTCGATTTCGGCTGCGGCCTTCCTTTGTGGAGTTTGCGTGTTCTCCCCGTGCCTGGGTGGGGTTTCTCCGGGTACTCCGGTTCCTCCCACATTCCAAAAACATGCATGGCAGGTTAATGGAACACTCTAAATTGTGATTGTGAGTATTGATGGTTCGTCTATGTGCACCCTGCGATTGGCTGGCAACCAGTTCAGGGTGTCCCCCGCCTACTGCCCGAAGACAGCTGGGAGAGGCTCCAGCACGGCTGTGACCTTTGTGAGGATAAAGCGGATCAGAAAATGGATGGAAGATGTAAACTATAATCATCCAAATTAAATAAAACAGAATAACATGTAATATGGCATTTCACTCTAGTGAATCTGTATAATGAGTTTTACTTTTTGAGTAGGATTGCTGAAAAAAAATCCACATTTTTATATGCTGTTCTAATTATGGAGATGCACATGTACGTCTTTTTTTTAAGAGCACATTAATCTTTTTGCTCACCCTGAAGGTCATGGCTGCTTAATCCCACTTTGAGACCCCCCCTGCAGTGAAATGAATGGATTTTGCAAGGATAGAAAACCAAATATATACCTTGGATGAAACTGCAGCTTCCACTTAGGACAACAGACAACTGAAAGCAACTTGCCTCTTAGTGTATGGACAACCTTATCTTGTGCAGAGTATAGCGATGAAGTTCTGTGTGCTCTGGCTGCTGATTTTGGCAACATCGGTGCAAGTGATCTGTCAGCACTGGTCTTATGGACTGAACCCTGGAGGAAAAAGAGAGCTGCACCCTTTCAACCAGCAAACCAATGTACCGGTAAACATCCACGATTCCTATGGCACTCCATTCATTCATTTGTTCAATCCATGCCCCTACATCAGATCAATGTGTGTTTTTTCCTCCACAGGTGGTTGGTGGCTTTCAACATCTGGGCAAGCCTTGCAGAGTCCTGGCATGTGGAGACTTGTCACCTTTTGCCAAACTTTGTAGGATGAAAGAATTTCATGTAAGTTCTGCATTTGATGTCTAAATGCTGAATAGACGCATGATAATAATAGCTTGAACTTGTCTCGTGCATTTCTGGGACCCAAGGGGACTTTACATCAACTTTAGGGGGATGATAAATGTACGTGTGTGTGTGTGTGTGTGTGTGTATAAACAAAGTAAATATATTTTTGTTTTCTGTATTGTTGATTTTAGTTTTTTAAAATCATAATGACACTCCCCCCACCCCTTTTTTTTTTCCTTTTAGGGAAATACTGCTGGTAGACAATCTGGACAAAAAATATTTAAAACAAAATAATGTGGTTGCATAATAAACAATCTGCATCACTCTGTCTTGTGATTTTTGTGTATGTCTTTCACTGTGTCCAGGGTGTAAAGATGTCAGTTATTAAAATGTATAAAATATGGAGAGAGGATGTCAGGTTGGGTGGGAACCGAGACTTTCCTGATATGATACACAAATAAACCCTTCGTGCCTACCTTTCAGATATCGATCCTCCCCTCTCATCTGTCTTCCTTTATTCTTCCTCTGTGCACCACATCCATTCATCTTGTCTGATTTCCTTCCTTAATCTCTCCATCGCTTCACTCTCCTCGTTGTTTATCTCCATTCTCATCCCATCATCTTTTCTTACAATTCTACTTTGTTTTACCAGTCTGATTGTATCGGTCCCACTTCTCTTCAATCCTGCTTATTTTTTTCTATGACACCATTATTTACCACTGTATTTAAAGTTGATTTGTCCCTAAAAAAAAAAATCTTATCATTCATTCCATCTTTTCCCATCATCTCTGTCCATCTCAGCCCACCCACTCCCTACTGTGCACCATGCTTGCAAGATGAATGAGCAAGTTAAAGCAGGAGGTGAGGCCTTCATTCCACCCTTTGTCATTTCAATTCCTCATCTTCTCCTCTTTTATCATGCACTAATCCTCTGTTATATTCCCTCTGTAGTTCTTTGTATCCATTATGAATGGAAAATGTTGAGCCTAACCTTTTGTATCCTTTCCTCTGCCTTTCTTAGACACTTGTAGACTAGAATGCTCTTCCTTGGTTACAAAAAACCGTTTCATGTTGTATTTTAACATAATTAAATATGTTTGTCTTGTTAAACCACGACATTCAGTAAATATTGTCCAGTACAGTAAAGTACTGTATTACATCAAACACATTCGACATAATTTCGCATTCCACCACTAAATGGCGCTAGAAAACTTCTTTAAGTCCATTTTCTATGCAGTTTGGGATCCTGTTTGGGGTCGCATGGAGCTGGAGCCAACTCTTGTGACATTTGGCCAAAGGCAGGTTACACCTTGGATTGGTCTCCAATTTAAGAGCAGGGTATAGAGATACAGTAGATATCCATTCAAGTTTGCATTCACACCATCTCCAAGTGTGAACCGAACCCACGCACCGCACTCCAATTTAGACAAATGCATTATTAGCTTCTCTATCAGTAACAACTTGAAGTTCAATGTTGTTTTGCCCAACGTGACGTTGCTTTTATCAGTTAAAAAAAAATCAACAGTATAGATATGCATGTAATGTATGTATATGAAAGATAATTCGTTCCCACCGTGCCTAAACATGGAAATACTACATGAAAATCATCAAATTGAAAACAAGGCAACAGATGAAATTCCACTGAACATCATATCTAAAAATATTCGGGGAAAAACATTTTTAAAAAGCCACATTTACCGAGAGAGCACAGACTTTTTTTTCAGACCATTTTTCAATCCGCTTATCCTCACAAGGGGGGGTGCTGGAGACTATCCCAGCTGTCTTCGGGCAGTAGGCGGGGGACACCCTGAACCAGTTGCCAGCCAATCGCATGGCACACAGAGACGAACAACCATCCGCGCTCACACTCACACCTAGGGACAATTTTGAGTGTTCAATCAGCCCGCCATGCATTTTTTTTGGAATGTGGGAGGAAACCGGAGTATCCGGAGAAAACCCACGCAGGCCCGGGGTGAACATGCAAACTCCACACAGGGAGGCTGGAGCCGGAGTTGAACCCGGTACCTCTGCACTGTGAGGTCAACGCGCTAATCACTGGACCACCGGGCCGCCCCTTCAGACCACCAGTAAAACTTTAATCATGTCAGTTGAGATTACGCCAATCAACAGTTTTGGCTACTTTTTAGTGGAGCGCAAACAGACCTGCGTGACGTCTTCACACAAAAATAGCGTCACAAGTAAAGGTGCAACTGGATCGATTGTCACATACCTCATATAGATTTTGTAGTATCTGCTCATATTTGAGCTTCACAGTCAGGAACGATCACTCACTCACAAAGTAGTGATTTGCTTCATTCCCTTGTTTTTGTTTACCCACCTGTGGAAGAAATTGTACTGGTTTCCGTTTGCAGCTTTCTGGCCCGACTTGTTTGACCCACGTGCCATAATCTCACTTGGCTAATGACGCAAGCCTGAGAAACCTACACAAAGATAATTTATTCTAACTAAATGTTGTGTATGTTGATTATTAATGTCTGTAACTTCAACAAATTTTGCACGATATATATATATATATATATATATATATATATATATACACACACTGTGGTGGAGGACACACACTTCATTTAAAGTACCGCTAAACTTTAATGCCCTGGTTTCTTGCCTGACACTCTGCAACTCTGTTTCTCCAGTTAGTGCGGCCAGCGTGCGCTCTGCCACTCCCAGAGTGCAGTGCACTGAATTACGGTAACTAAACAGCACATTCTAACTACGCACCGAGTTTCCAAACGATCCGGAGTGCAGCAAATCGAGCTGAGAGTGCAGTTCCGAATACACTCTTTGGCGTTCTGCCTATCAAAATGTTGTGGAGGGATCGTATGGGAGCCGCTTTGCCATTGGGCTGTGTCTTTTCAGTATGCAGAGGTAGTTTTTCGACTGTCAAATTTAGAGCCCTCATTTTAGCATATTTAGGGATATTGTAAAATTGATAACATATCATACATTGGTGTACTACAGAAAAAAAGGAATGAAAACAAGCATGAGTCGCTCTACTTTTTCTATTGGCAGCCTAGTTTATCCTCCTGATCAGGACATCTGAAATGGCAAACAAAAAAATACCAATGACGTAATCGGTAACTATTCATATCCTGCTGTCCATCTGTGCTCTTATCTGTAATGGAAAGTCAAACTAGTTTAAGTCATGTGCTGCTAATAAGAAAACACACCGGACAGAAAATCACTTGCTTCTTTGTAGTTTATCTGATTATTCTACATGCGCTGCTTATCGCTCTTGTCCAAACTTAACCAAAACCAGAAAAGACTCAACCGTATCATCTGCAACGAATATGACATCATAGCGTTATGTGCAAGGAGCCATTTTAGGGCGTTTCAATGTTTTTCATGCAATTGCAGTTACTTTCACTGAACATACATCTGACAAAACATCCACTCTGCATTTTCGTGGAAGCTATTTGGCACACATAGTACATTAAAGGTTAAATATGCACAGTATGACATAAAATATTCAGTCATTTGTGAATGATGTCAATGAGAGAAATGTATTAAAGTCGAGCAGGCAAACTTGGGTGATGAAAAAATATCTAGGACAACGACTCTTGTTTGATTTTGTAACAACACTCGAATACCTGTTGGAGAGAGGCGCTGCACTAGATTCTTTCTAATTAGGGTCACCGAAATCAGTGAAGACACGAGCGGCTGAAGGAGACAACCAAACCATACATACATACATACAAATCTGCTTCTTGTAATGTGAAACACTGAAAACATGCCAAAATCACATTCCCATGATGAAAGAACTGGAAAACATAATTTAGGAAATTGTGCTTTATTCAGGTAGAAAGTCTGGATGAAAAAGCAATGGCCATATTGTGCTGTATTTATTTTTTAAATACGGAACAGTGAATTCATGCGCATAAATACACTTTTCTCTCCTTATCTGTGTGTCTGTCTGACACACCAGCCTTACTTTGTCATTAAAACATCTTATAGGGTGAAGCCTAGTGTTGCAAGTGCAGGTACTACTGTGTGGTGTAACATGACGCAATACCATCATTTCAAAATACCAGTACTTTGGGGCTAAAACAAAACAGAACAAAAAAAAAAATAACTGTGTAGGGCGGC